>NC_069504.1:1145313443-1145675943 GCF_027579735.1 Bombina bombina
ACCAACAGATATATTTTTTCCAAATTTGTGGTAAATTTTTCTAGTTACAGGCTTTCTGGCCTGAACAAGAGTATCAATAACAGAATCTGAGAACCCTCGCTTTGATAAGATCAAGCGTTCAATCTCCAAGCAGTCAGCTGGAGTGGGACCAGATTCGGATGTTCGAACGGACCTTGAACAAGAAGGTCTCGTCTCAAAGGTAGCTTCCATGGTGGAGCCGATGACATATTCACCAGATCTGCATACCAAGTCCTGCGTGGCCACGCAGGAGCTATCAAGATCACCAACGCCCTCTCCTGATTGATCCTGGCTACCAGCCTGGGGATGAGAGGAAACGGCGGGAATACATAGGCTAGTTTGAAGGTCCAAGGTGCTACTAGTGCATCTACTAGAGTCGCCTTGGGATCCCTGGATCTGGACCCGTAGCAAGGAACCTTGAAGTTCTGACGAGAGGCCATCAGATCCATGTCTGGAATGCCCCACAGTTGAGTGATTTGGGCAAAGATTTCCGGATGGAGTTCCCACTCCCCCGGATGCAATGTCTGACGACTCAGAAAATCCGCTTCCCAATTTTCCACTCCTGGGATGTGGATTGCAGACAGGTGGCAGGAGCGAGTCTCCGCCCATTGAATGATTCTGGTCACTTCTTCCATCGCCAGGGAACTCCTTGTTCCCCCCTGATGGTTGATGTACGCAACAGTCGTCATGTTGTCTGATTGAAACCGTATGAACTTGGCCCTCGCTAGCTGAGGCCAAGCCTTGAGAGCATTGAATATCGCTCTCAGTTCCAGAATATTTATCGGTAGAAGAGATTCTTCCCGAGACCAAAGACCCTGAGCTTTCAGGGATCCCCAGACCGCGCCCCAGCCCATCAGACTGGCGTCGGTCGTGACAATGACCCACTCTGGTCTGCGGGAGGTCACCCCTTGTGACAGGTTGTCCAGGGACAGCCACCAACGGAGTGAGTCTCTGGTCCTCTGATTTACTTGTATCTTCGGAGACAAGTCTGTATAGTCCCCATTCCACTGACTGAGCATACACAGTTGTAATGGTCTTAGATGAATGCGCGCAAAAGGAACTATGTCCATTGCCGCTACCATCAAACCTATCACTTCCATGCACTGCGCTATGGAAGGAAGAGGAACGGAATGAAGTATCCGACAAGAGCTTAGAAGTTTTGTTTTTCTGGTCTCTGTCAGAAAAATCCTCATTTCTAAGGAGTCTATTATTGTTCCCAAGAAGGGAACTCTTGTCGACGGAGATAGAGAACTCTTTTCCACGTTCACTTTCCATCCGTGAGATCTGAGAAAGGCCAGGACTATGTCCGTGTGAGCCTTTGCTTGAGGAAGGGACGACGCTTGAATCAGAATGTCGTCCAAGTAAGGTACTACAGCAATGCCCCTTGGTCTTAGCACCGCCAGAAGGGACCCTAGTACCTTTGAGAAAATCCTTGGAGCAGTGGCTAATCCGAAAGGAAGCGCCACGAACTGGTAATGTTTGTCCAGGAATGCGAACCTTAGGAACCGATGATGTTCCTTGTGGACAGGAATATGTAGATACGCATCCTTTAAATCCACCGTGGTCAAGAATTGACCTTCCTGGATGGAAGGATTGTTCGAATGGTTTCCATTTTGGACGATGGAACCTTGAGAAACTTGTTTAGGATCTTGAAATCTAAGATTGGTCTGAACGTTCCCTCTTTTTTGGGAACTACGAACAGATTGGAGTAGAACCCCATCCCTCGTTCTCTTAATGGAACAGGATGAATCACTTCCAGAAGATAACCTTGGGAGACTATTTCTAGCGCCCAAGGATCCAGAACATCTCTTGCCCAAGCCTGAGTGAAGAGAGAGAGTCTGCCCCCCACCAAATCCGGTCCCGGATCGGGGGCCCGCATCTCATGCTGTCTTGGGAGCAGTGGCAGGTTTCTTGGCCTGCTTTCCTTTGTTCCAGCCTTGCATAGGTCTCCAGGCTGGATTGGCTTGAGAAGTATTACCCTCCTGCTTAGAGGACGTAGCACTTGGGGCTGGTCCGTTTCTGCGAAAAGGACGAAAATTAGGTTTATTTTTGGCCTTGAAAGACCTATCCTGAGGAAGGGCGTGGCCCTTGCCCCCAGTGATATCAGAGATAATCTCTTTCAAGTCAGGGCCAAACAGTGTTTTCCCCTTGAAAGGAATGTCAAGCAATTTGTTCTTGGAAGACGCATCCGCTGACCAAGATTTTAACCAAAGCGCTCTGCGCGCCACAATAGCAAACCCAGAATTTTTCGCCGCTAACCTAGCCAATTGCAAGGTGGCGTCTAGGGTGAAAGAATTAGCCAATTTAAGAGCACGAATTCTGTCCATAATCTCCTCATAAGAAGAATTACTAATAATCGCCTTTTCTAGCTCATCGAACCAGAAACACGCGGAGCCGTTTTTATATTTAACCCCTTTACAGTCCCTGGAATCTGCTTTGCTGAGACCCAACCAAGCCCAAAGGGGAATACGATACCAAATGATGCCTTCAGAAAGACTTTTCTATGTATCAGAGCTCCACACACATGCAGCTGCATGCCATGCTGTTCTCAAAAACAAGTGCGCCATACCGGCGCGAAAATGAGGCTCTGACTATGATTAGGGAAAGCCCCTATAGAATAAAGTGTCTAAAACAGTGCCTGCCGATATTATTTTACAAAAAATACCCAGATTAAATGATTCCTCAAGGCTAAATATGTGTAAATATGATCGATTTAGCCCAGAAAATGTCTACAGTCTTAATAAACCCTTGTGAAGCCCTTATTTACTGTCTGAATAAAAATGGCTTACCGGATCCCATAGGGAAAATGACAGCTTCCAGCATTACATCGTCTTGTTAGAATGTGTCATACCTCAAGCAGCAAAAGACTGCTCACTGTTCCCCCAACTGAAGTTAATTCCTCTCAACAGTCCTGTGTGGAACAGCCATGGATTTTAGTAACGGTTGCTAAAATCATTTTCCTCATACAAACAGAAATCTTCATCTCTTTTCTGTTTCAGAGTAAATAGTACATACCAGCACTATTTTAAAATAACAAACTCTTGATTGAATAATAAAAACTACAGTTAAACACTAAAAAACTCTAAGCCATCTCCGTGGAGATGTTGCCTGTACAACGGCAAAGAGAATGACTGGGGTAGGCGGAGCCTAGGAGGGATCATGTGACCAGCTTTGCTGGCTCTTTGCCATTTCCTGTTGGGGAGGAGAATATCCCACAAGTAAGGATGACGCCGTGGACCGGACACACCTATGTTGGAGAAATAAAGAATACGGTACAAAGATAAGGTATGTTACACGTCTGATACAAAAATGATAAAGGTCCCCACCTAGTTAGTATCTCTGGAAAAAAAAACAGATTTGTAATAAAGATTACAGGTAACCTAACACAGAATGCCAATGAATATGTAAACCTTCTAGATAAAACTTACAGGCCACTCCTGGACCTGACCGGAATGGTAATAGGAATAATAGAAGGTTCCATGACATGAAAATACAACTTTTGGGCCTCTTATTGCTAACCTCATTTTAACAGGGTTATTAGAAAAACAAAATTTATGCTTATTAGATAAATTCCTTTCTTCCTGGCAGGGAGAGTCCACAACTTCATTCCTTACTGTTGGGAAATACAACACCTGGCCACCAGGAGGAGGCATAGACACCCCAGCCAAAGGCTTAAATATCCCTCCCACTTCCCCTATCCCCCCCCGTCATTCGGCCGAGGGAACGAGGAAAAGTTGGAGAAACATCAGGGTATAAAGGTGCCAGAAGAAAAACAAAAAGGAGTCCCCCAAACAAAGAATACATTATGGGCGGGGTTGTAGACTCTCCCTGCCAGGAAAGAAAGGAATTTATCTGGTAAGCATTAATTTTGTTTTCTTTCCATAAGGCAGGGAGAGTCCACGTTGGGGAAACAATACCCAAGCTCCAGAGGACACTGAAGGAATAACGGGAGGGAACAAAAAAGAGGCGGGCCCTAATCTGAGGGCACCACAGCCTGCAAAACCTTTCTCCTGAAAGCCGATTCAGCCGAAGCAAACACATCATACTTGTAAAATTTAGAAAAAGTATGTAAGGAGGACCATGTCGCCACCTTACAAATCTGATCCATTGAGGCTTTGTTCTTAAAAACCCAGGAATAAGCTACTGCTCTAGTGGAGCCGTAATCCTCTCAGGAGGTTGTTGTCCCACTGTCTAAGAAGTTAGGTGGATGACACTCCTCAACCAGAAAGACAGGGAAGACTTAGTGGCCTTCTGACCCCTACATTTAGCAGCATAGATGACAAACAAAGATGAAGATTGTCTGAACTCTTTAGTAGCCAGAAGGTAGAACTTCAAGGCACGAACCACATCTAGATTGTGAAGCAAACGTTCTTTTGCCGAATAAGGATTGGGACACAAGGAAGGAACAACAATCTCTTGATTAATTTCTCTTCCAGTCTGAAAAGCGCAAACAAAAGAGGTCCCACATTAGTGCAATACGTTAAGCACAATCGGCTAGATTTAGAGTTTTGTCGGTAACGACCTGCGTAGCTAACGATGGCTTTTTTTCCCCCGCACCTTTTAAATACCGCTGGTATTTAGAGTTCACAGAATGGCTGCGTTTTCAGTGCGTTAGGCTCCAAAAAAGGAGCGTAGAGCATAATTTACCGCCACTGCAACTCTCAATACCAGCGGTGCTTACGGACGCGGCCAGATTAAAAAACGTGCTCGTGCACGATTCCCCCATAGGAAACAATGGGGCTGTTTGAGCTGAAAAAAAACCTAACACCTGGAAAAAAGCAGCGTTCAGCTCCTAACGCAGCCCCATTGTTTCCTATGGGAAACACTTCCTAAGTCTGCACCTAACACCCTAACATGTACCCCGAGTCTAAACACCCCTAACCTTACACTTATTAACCCCTAATCTGCCGCTCCGCACACCGCCGCAACCTACATTATCCCTATGTACCCCTAATCTGCTGTCCCTAACACTGCAGACCCCTATATTATATTTATTAACCCCTAATCTGCCCCCCCACAACGTCGCCGACACCTACCTACACTTATTAACCCTTAATCTGCCGACCAGACCTCACCGCTACTATAAAAAAAAAATTAAAATAAATCCTAAGATAGCTACAATATAAATAATAATTATATTGTAGCTATTTTAGGATTTATAATTATTTTACAGGCAACTTTGTATTTATTTTAACCAGGTACAATAGCTACCTAGTTAAAATAATTACAAAATTACCTGTAAAATAAATCCTAACCTAAGTTACAATTAAACCTAACACTACACTATCAATAAATAAATTAAATAAAATACCTACAAATAAATACAATTAAATAAACTAACTAAAGTACAAAAAATAAAAAAAGCTAAGTTACAAAAAATAAAAAAAATAATTACAAACATAATAAAAATATTACAACAATTTTAAGCTAATTACACCTACTCTAAGCCCCCTAATAAAATAACAAAGCCCCCCAAAATAAAAAAATGCCCTACCCTATTCTAAAATTAAAATAGAAAAGCTCTTTTACCTTACCAGCCCTTAAAAAAAAACATACAATACCCCCCCAACATTACAACCTACCACTCACATACCCCTAATCTAACCCAAACCCCCCTTAAATAAACCTAACACTAAGCCCCTGAAGATCTTCCTACCTTGTCTTCACCATGCCAGGTATCACCGATCGCTCCAGGCTCCAAAATCTTCATCCAAGCCCAAGCGGGGGCTGGAGATCCATCATCCGGCTGAAGTCTTCTATCAAGCGATGGCTGAAGAGGTCCAGAAGAGGCTCCAAAGTCTTCATGCTATCCGGGCAGAAGAGTAGATCCGGACCGGCAACCATCTTCTTCAAAGCGGTGACAAGCGGCTCCATGTTGAAGACCTCCGACGCGGATCCATCCTCTTCTTGCAACGTCCTAAGTCCGAATAAAGGTTCCTTTAAATGACGTCATCCAAGATGGCGTCCCTCGAATTCCGATTGGCTGATAGGATTCTATCAGCCAATCGGAATTAAGGTAGGAAAAATCTGATTGGCTGATGGAATCAGCCAATCAGATTCAAGTTCAATCCGATTGGCTGATCCAATCAGCAAATCAGATTGAGCACACATTCTATTGGCTGATCGGAACAGCCAATAGGATGCGAGCTCAATCTGATTGGCTGATTCAATCAGCCAATCAGATTTTCCCTACCTTAATTCCGACTGGCTGATAGAATCCTATCAGCCAATCGGAATTCGAGGGACGCCATCTTGGATGACGTAATTTAAAGGAACCTTCATTCGGACTTAGGACGTCGCAAGAAGAGGAAGGATCCGCGCCGGAGGTCTTCAACATGGAGCCGCTAGTGACCGCTTGGAAGAAGATGGTTGCCGGTCCGGATCTACTCTTCTGCCCGGATAGGAGGAAGACTTTGGAGCCTCTTCTGGACCTCTTCAGCCGTCGCTTGATAGAAGACTTCAGCCGGATGATGGATCTCCAGCCCCCGCTTGGGCTTGGATGAAGATTTTGGATCCTGGAGCGATCGGTGATACCTGGCATGGTGAAGACAAGGTAGGAAGATCTTCAGGGGCTTAGTGTTAGGTTTATTTAAGGGGGGTTTGGGTTAGATTAGGGGTATGTGGGTGGTGGGTTGTAATGTTGGGGGGGTATTGTATGGGTTTTTTTACAGGCAAAAGAGCTGAATTCTTTGGGGTATGCCCCGCAAAAGGCCCTTTTAAGGGCTGGTAAGGTAAAAGAGCTTTTCTATTTTAATTTTAGAATAGGGTAGGGCATTTTTTTATTTTGGGGGGCTTTGTTATTTTATTAGGGGGCTTAGAGTAGGTGTAATTAGCTTAACATTGTTGTAATATTTTTATTATGTTTGTAATTAATTTTTTTATTTTTTGTAACTTAGCTTTTTTTATTTTTTGTACTTTAGTTAGTTTATTTAATTGTATTTATTTGTAGGTATTTTATTTAATTTATTTATTGATAGTGTAGTGTTAGGTTTAATTGTAGATAATTGTAGGTATTTTATTTAATTTATTTATTGATAGTGTAGTGTTAGGTTTAATTGTAGATAATTGTAGGTATTTTATTTAATTAATTTATTGATAGTGTAGTGTTAGGTTTAATTGTAACTTAGGTTAGGATTTATTTTACAGGTAATTTTGTAATTATTTTAACTAGGTAGCTATTAAATAGTTATTAACTATTTAATAGCTATTGTACCTGGTTAAAATAAATACAAAGTTGCCTGTAAAATAAATATAAACCCTAAAATAGCTACAATATAATTATAATTTATATTGTAGATATATTAGGGTTTATTTTACAGGTAAGTATTTAGCTTTAAATAGGAATAATTTATTTAATAAGAGTTAATTTATTTAGTTAGATTTAAATTATATTTAACTTAGGGGGGTGTTAGGGTTAGGGTTAGACTTAGCTTAAGGGGTTAATAAATTTATTAGAGTAGCGGTGAGGTCCGGTCGGCAGATTAGGGGTTAATACTTGAAGTTAGGTGTCGGCGATGTTAGGGAGGGCAGATTAGGGGTTAATACTATTTATTATAGGGTTATTGAGGCGGGAGTGAGGCGGATTAGGGGTTAATACATTTATTATAGTGGCGGTGAGGTACGGTCGGCAGATTAGGGGTTAATAATTGTAGGTAGGTGGAGGCGACGTTGGGGGCGGCAGATTAGGGGTTAATAAAACATAATTTATGTAAGAACTTACCTGATAAATTCATTTCTTTCATATTAGCAAGAGTCCATGAGCTAGTGACGTATGGGATATACATTCCTACCAGGAGGGGCAAAGTTTCCCAAACCTCAAAATGCCTATAAATACACCCCTCACCACACCCACAAATCAGTTTAATGCATAGCCAAGAAGTGGGGTGATAAGAAAAAAGTGCGAAAGCATAAAAAATAAGGAATTGGAATAATTGTGCTTTATACAAAAAAATCATAACCACCACAAAAAAGGGTGGGCCTCATGGACTCTTGCTAATATGAAAGAAATGAATTTATCAGGTAAGTTCTTACATAAATTATGTTTTCTTTCATGTAATTAGCAAGAGTCCATGAGCTAGTGACGTATGGGATAATGACTACCCAAGATGTGGATCTTCCACGCAAGAGTCACTAGAGAGGGAGGGATAAAATAAAGACAGCCAATTCCGCTGAAAATAATCCACACCCAAAATAAAGTTTAAATCTTATAATGAAAAAAACTGAAATTATAAGCAGAAGAATCAAACTGAAACAGCTGCAAACTGCTTCAGAAGAAGAAAACACATCAAAATGGTAGAATTTAGTAAAAGTATGCAAAGAAGACCAAGTTGCTGCTTTTTAAATCTGATCAACCGAAGCTTCATTCCTAAACGCCCAGGAAGTAGAAACTGACCTAGTAGAATGAGCTGTAATCCTTTGAGGCGGAGTTTTACCCGACTCAACATAAGCAAGATGAATTAAAGATTTTAACCAAGATGCCAAAGAAATGGCAGAGGCCTTCTGACCTTTCCTAGAACCGGAAAAGATAACAAATAGACTAGAAGTCTTTCGGAATTTCTTAGTAGCTTCAACATAATATTTCAAAGCTCTAACTACATCCAAAGAATGCAATGATCTCTCCTTAGAATTCTTAGGATTAGGACACAATGAAGGAACCACAATTTCTCTACTAATGTTGTTAGAATTCACAACCTTAGGTAAAAATGTAAAAGAAGTTTGCAACACTGCCTTATCCTGATGAAAAATCAGAAATGGAGACTCACAAGAAAGAGCAGATAATTCAGAAACTCTTCTAGCAGAAGAGATGGCCAAAAGAAACAAAACTTTCCAAGAAAGTAATTTAATATCCAGCGAATGCATAGGTTCAAACAGAGGAGCTTGAAGAGCCCCCAGAACCAAATTCAAACTCCAAGGAGGAGAAATTGACTTAATGACAGGTTTTATACGAACCAAAGCTTGTACAAAACAATGAATATCAGGAAGATTAGCAATCTTTCTGTGAAAAAGAACAGAAAGAGCAGAGATTTGTCCTTTCAAGGAACTTGCAGACAAACCTTTATCCAAACCATCCTGAAGAAACTGTAAAATTCTCGGAATTCTAAAAGAATGCCAGGAAAAATGATGAGAAAGACACCAAGAAATGTAAATCTTCCAGACTCTATAATATATCTTTCTAGATACAGATTTATGAGCCTGTAACATAGTATTAATCACAGAGTCAGAGAAACCTCTTTGACTAAGAATCAAGCGTTCAATCTCCATACCTTTAAATTTAAGGATTTGAGATCCTGATGGAAAAAAGGACCTTGCGACAGAAGGTCTGGTCTTAACGGGAGAGTCCACGGTTGGCAAGAGGCCATCCGGACAAGATCCGCATACCAAAACCTGTGAGGCCATGCTGGAGCCACCAGCAGAACAAACGAGCATTCCTTCAGAATCTTGGAGATTACTCTTGGAAGAAGAACTAGAGGCGGAAAGAGATAGGCAGGATGATACTTCCAAGGAAGTGACAATGCATCCACTGCTTCCGCCTGAGGATCCCTGGATCTGGACAGATACCTGGGAAGTTTCTTGTTTAGATGAGAAGCCATCAGATCTATTTCTGGAAGTCCCCACATTTGAACAATCTGAAGAAATACCTCTGGGTGAAGAGACCATTCGCCCGGATGTAACTTTTGGCGACTGAGATAATCCGCTTCCCAATTGTCTATACCTGGGATATGAACCGCAGAAACTAGACAGGAGCTGGATTCCGCCCATACCAGTATTCAAGATACTTCTTTCATAGCCAGAGGACTGTGAGTCCCTCCTTGATGATTGATGTATGCCACAGTTGTGACATTGTCTGTCTGAAAACAAATGAACAATTCTCTCTTTAGAAGAGGCCATGACTGAAGAGCTCTGAAAGTTGCAAAATATTGATTGGTAATCTCACCTCCTGAGATTCCCAAACCCCTTGTGCTGTCAGAGACCCCCAAACAGCTCTCCAACCTGTCAGACTTGCATCTGTTGAAATTACAGTCCAGGTCGGAAGAACAAAAGAAGCCCCCTGAACTAAACAATGGTGATCTGTCCACCACGTCAGAGAGTGTCGTACAATCGGTTTTAAAGATATTAATTGAGATATCTTTGTGTAATCCCTGCACCACTGGTTCAGCATACATAGCTGAAGAGGTCGCATGTGAAAACGAGCAAAGGGGATCGCGTCCGATGCAGCAGTCATAAGACCTAGAATTTCCATGCATAAGGCTACCGAAGGGAATGATTGTGATTGAAGGTTTCGACAAGCTGAGATCAATTTTAGACGTCTCTTGTCTGTCAGAGACAGAGTCATGGACACTGAATCTATCTGAAAACCTAAAAAGGTTACCCTTGTCTGAGGAATCAATGAACTTTTCGGTAAATTGATCCTCCAACCATGATCTTGAAGAAACAACACAAGTCGATTCGTATGAGATTCTGCTAAATGTGAAGACTGAGCAAGTACCAAGATATCGTCCAAATAAGGAAATACCACAATACCCTGTTCTCTGATTACAGACAGAAGGGCACCGAGAACCTTTGTAAAAATTCTTGGAGCTGTTGCTAGGCCAAACGGCAGAGCCACAAACTGGTAATGCTTGTCTAGGAAAGAGAATCTCAGAAACTGATAGTGATCTGGATGAATCGGAATATGCAGATATGCCTCCTGTAAATCTATTGTGGACATATAATGCCCTTGCTGAACAAAAGGCAGGATAGTCCTTAAAGTTACCATTTTGAATGTTGGCATCCTTACATAACGATTCAATATTTTTAGATCCAGAACTGGTCTGAAGGAATTCTCCTTCTTTGGTACAATGAAGAGATTTGAATAAAACCCCAGCCCCTGTTCCAGAACTGGAACTGGCATAATTACTCCAGCCAACTCTAGATCTGAAACACATTTCAGAAATGCTTGAGCTTTCGCTGGATTTACTGGGACACGGGAAAGAAAAAATCTCTTTGCAGGAGGCCTTATCTTGAAGCCAATTCTGTACCCTTCTGAAACAATGTTCTGAATCCAAAGATTGTGAATTGAATTGATCCAAATTTCTTTGAAAAAACGTAATCTGCCCCCTACCAGCTGGGCTGGAATGAGGGCCGCACCTTCATGTGGACTTGGGAGCTGGTTTTGGTTTTCTAAAAGGCTTGGATTTATTCCAGACTGGAGATGGTTTCCAAACTGATACCGCTCCTGTGGGTGAAGGATCAGGCTTTTGTTCCTTATTGTGACGAAAGGAACGAAAACGATTATTAGACCTAAATTTACCTTTAGATTTTTTATCCTGTGGTAAAAAAGTTCCTTTCCCTCCAGTAACAGTTGAGATAATAGAATCCAACTGAGAACCAAATAATTTATTACCCTGGAAAGAAAGGGAAAGCAAAGTTGACTTAGAAGACATATCAGCATTCCAAGTTTTAAGCCATAAAGCTCTTCTAGCTAAAATAGCTAGAGACATATACCTGACATCAACTCTAATGATATCAAAGATGGCATCACAAATAAAGTTATTAGCATGTTGAAGAAGAATAACAATGCTATGAGAATTATGATCTGTTACTTGTTGCGCTAAAGCTTCTAACCAAAAAGTTGAAGCTGCAGCAACATCCGCTAAAGATATAGCAGGTCTAAGAAGATTACCTGAACATAAGTAAGCTTTTCTTAGAAAGGATTCAATCTTCCTATCTAAAGGATCCTTAAAGGAAGTACTATCTGCCGTAGGAATAGTAGTACGTTTAGCAAGAGTAGAGATAGCCCCATCAACTTTAGGGATTTTGTCCCAAAACTCTAATCTGTCAGATGGCACAGGATATAATTGCTTAAAACGTTTAGAAGGAGTAAATGAATTACCCAAATTATTCCATTCCCTGGAGATTACTTCAGAAATAGCATCAGGGACAGGAAAAACTTCTGGAATAACTACAGGAGATTTAAAAACGTTATTTAAACGTTTAGATTTAGTATCAAGAGGACCAGAATCCTCTATTTCTAATGCAATTAAGACTTCTTTAAGTAAAGAACGAATAAATTCCATTTTGAATAAATATGAAGATTTATCAGCATCAACCTCTGAGACAGAATCCTCTAAACCAGAGGAACCATTATCAGAATCAGAATGATGATGTTCATTTAAAAATTCATCTGAAAATGAGAAGTTTTAAAAGACCTTTTACGTTTACTAGAAGGAGGAATAGCAGACATAGCCTTCTTAATGGATTTAGAAACAAAATCTCTTATGTTAACAGGAACACTCTGAGTATTAGATGTTGACGGAACAGCAACAGGTAATGTAACATTACTAAAGGAAATATTATCTGCATTAACAAGTTTGTCATGACATTCATTACAAACAACAGCTGGAGGAACAGATACCACAAGTTTACAGCAGATACACTTAACTTTGGTCGATCCAGCACCAGGCAGCGTTTTTCCAGAAGTATCTTCTGACTCAGTGTCAATCTGGGACATCTTGCAATATGTAATAGAAAAAACAACATATAAAGCAAAATTGATCAAATTCCTTAAATGACAGTTTCAGGAATGGGAAAAAATGCCAGTGAACAAGCTTCTAGCAACCAGAAGCAATAAATAATGAGACTTAAATAATGTGGGGACAATAGTGACGCCCATATTTTTTAGCGCCAAAAAAGACGCCCACATTATTTGGCGCCTAAATGCTTTTGGCGCCAAAAATAACGCCACATCCGGAACGCCAACACTTTTGGCGCAAAAAACGTCAAAAATGACGCAACTTCCGGCGACACGTATGATGCCGGAAACAGAAAAAAAAAATTGCGCCAAAAAAGTCCGCGCCAAGATTGACGCAGTAAAATTAAGCATTTTCAGCCCCCGCGAGCCTAACAGCCCACAGGAAAAAAAGTCAAATTTTAAGGTAAGAAAAAAATTTATTCATATGCATTATCCCAAATATGAAACTGACTGTCTGAAATAAGGAATGTTTGAACATCCTGAGTCAAGGCAAATAAATGTTTGAATACATATATTTAGAACTTTATATAAAAGTGCCCAACCATAGCTTAGAGTGTCACAGAAAATAAGACTTACTTACCCCAGGACACTCATCTACATGTAGTAGAAAGCCAAACCAGTACTGAAACGAGAATCAGTAGAGGTAATGGTATATATAAGAGTATATCGTCGATCTGAAAAGGGAGGTAAGAGATGAATCTCTACGACCAATAACAGAGAACCTATGAAATAGACCCCGTAGAAGGAGATCATTGAATTCAAATAGGCAATACTCTCCTCACATCCCTCTGACATTCACTGCACGCTGAGAGGAAAACCGGGCTCCAACCTGCTGCGGAGCGCATATCAACGTAGAATCTAGCACAAACTTACTTCACCACCTCCATAGGAGGCAAAGTTTGTAAAAACTGATTTGTGGGTGTGGTGAGGGGTGTATTTATAGGCATTTTGAGGTTTGGGAAACTTTGCCCCTCTTGGTAGGAATGTATATCCCATACGTCACTAGCTCATGGACTCTTGCTAATTACATGAAAGAAATATAATATAGGGGTCGGCGGTGTTAGGGGCAGCAGATTAGGGGTACATAGGGATAACGTAGGTTGCGGCGGTGTGTGGTCGGCAGATTAGGGGTTAAAAAATGTTATTAGAGTGGCGGCGATGTGGGGGGCCTCGGTTTAGGGGTACATAGGTAGTTTATGGGTGTTAGTGTACTTTAGAGCACAGTAGTTAAGAGCTTTATGAACCGACGTTAGCCCAGAAAGCTCTTAACTCCTGGTTTTTTTCTGCGGCTGGAGTTTTGTCGTTAGATTTCTAACGCTCACTTCAGCCACGACTCTAAATACCGGCGTTAGAAAGATCCCATTGAAAAGATAGGATACGCAAATGGCGTAGGGGGATCTGCGGTATGGAAAAGTTGCGGCTGGAAAGTGAGCATTAGACCCTTACCTCCAAGACTCTAAATACCAGCGGTAGCCCAAAACCAGCGTTAGGAGCCTCTAACGCTGGTTTTGACGGCTACCGCCAAACTCTAAATCTAGCTGAATGTCATTTAATAAATACTCACAAACATAGGATAAAATCAAGCTCGTAATATCCCACACACAAGCCACAGTACAGAGTCTGCTGTAAGGCAGCCTATCAGGAGTCTGCTGTAAGGCAGCCTATCAGCTTTTTGCCGTTCCGAGCAGGCGTGTGACATCACCACCCGGAAAAAATGATGCTCAACAGACACTCCTCTTCTCCTGTCAGTGCTGAAGATTACACACACTTCTCCTGACAGAAAAAGAAACAAAGAGGCAGCACACTTTGAACTCCAATAAAACGGATCTTTATTCCAACATTGAAGCAGTGAGACAAACACACCAACACGAAGGAGCGAAAAAGGGGCGTGTCCTTACGCGTTTCGTGCTGTGCGGCACTTAGTCATAGGATGACAAGCAAGTGTAAACAAGGTAAGTATATACCCCTGAACCACCAATCGAAACAAATCAATTAATGACACATATGGGGCACAACAAAATAGTTCAAAAGTACTAGAAAGGACCATTTGACATGATTAAGGAACATATTCTGCTTAATATTTAAACATTATAAACAACTAACCATGGTAACAAGGAAAGGTTAAACAAAGAACTGTGAGAACTCGGAAGTACAAAGATATATATATGTAGTCTGTCGCAATGCATAATAGCAAATACATAGGAGTATATCTCAAGTACTACTAGAATTGATTAATAGCACAAGAAAAATATATACATATTTGAGCGGATAATATGGAAGAGCCAATGACTAAAAAAAATAAGATTTATAAAATATATAATATGTGATACACAAGATTGGCTGTATCTTAATCATATTCCAAATTACCGGTAACACAAAATTAAATATATGTGTATCTATGTATATGACCAAGTTATACAGGAGAGCCAATGACTAGAGAGTTTACACTTATCACTGTGAGCAAAAAACTTTTGAAACACTTCAATTAGAAAGGCTGGCATGGTACTTAAGAACCCATATTAAATATTAAATGGCATTGCCAAATACATCCAAATATAAAAATAATTTATTACAAAATTAATCAATGAAGAGACTTATATCCCATTCCTTATTTAAACCATGTGGTTCTCTAGTATTAAGCTTGAGAATCCAAAAAGTTCTTTTTTCATAAGGATCTTATATTTATTCCCACCTCTGGGTGGCAATCTCACAATGTCAATCACCTTTACATTTATGTTCGGAATATGAGTAAAATGAAAACCATTGAAATGCCTTGCTATACTAGAGTCTTTGACATAATTCTTTACATATCTCTTATGTTCCCCTATTCTTGGAATATCAGTTTGAAAACACACACACACCAACATGGAGGAGGGGGCTATTAGTCTGAACAAGTCTATTTTTATCTAGCAAATGGAAAGGATTTTTTTGACAAAGTTTTTTCAACTGGTAATGAAAGTGTTAACAAAGATATAAAGATCTTGTTTAATCAGCTTGAGAGACCATTATTAACAGACAGGGTCGGACTGGGAACAAAAAGAGGTCCGGGCATTTTAGGGCAAAGAGGCCCACTCCCCCCCCCCCCCCAACACTCACACAACCTCACTATAACATTGAGCTGTCCCAGCCTGCAGTGCTAATAGGGTTGCCGCCTTTTCCTCAAAAATTACCGGCCATGGGTGAGGACGGAGCCACAAAAGGGCGAGGCCACAAAGAAAAACATTTAAAAAATGTAACACTCACACAACCTCGCTATAACATTGAGCTGGCCCAGCCTGCAATATATACACATTTTTATTTTTATTTTTCATGAATTTATTTTAATAGACTGTATTTTCTATTCAGGGAACATCTGTTTGGTAATGTTCAGTCAGAATCAAACACATTATATATAATGTATATTGTAAATTAAAACAGTAGGAAACAATATAAGCCAAGCATTACTTTACACTGGTTAGGCAGTTGGATACAGTCACTGACAATAGGCATCACATTTCGCTAGAGACAACTGGTCAGGTAAAATAAAACTCCCCACTGAGAATTAATCCTTAAATACAGTTGCATGGTATCATAAATTATTTACAAGGTAGAGCAATCCTGTAAATTAATAAGTTATTTTTCATGTGGCAAGAAACTGTCTTTTTCATTTAAAGTTATTATTTTGTTCCCCATAAATTACTTTTGTTTTATTGTTGACTTTTCCATTTCCACCATGAAGTCTGTGACAGAACATTTTTCAGACTTTCTATGGTTGAGGTCTGTAAATTATTTTAACACCAGATTGTAACCAGCATGATGTGACGTCTTTTTCTGTAAACAAATAAAATATTGTCCCACACGATTGCCTATTACCAACATCTCAACAATAACACTGGTTTAAATTTCACTGAAAAATAATATTTTTAATAAACTATAGTAAGAAGTGTCAGTCATACAAGGATACTAAAATGTATTTTCCACTACTGTAGACTTTTCTGTTAAAGCATTGGTATGTATATCTTATATTGCAGCCACCTCCTTTATACTGGAACCTTAAAATAATCTGGGGACAAACGTGGTTTGTGTAAAAAAAGGAAACTGTGAGCTAAGAAACGCAAGACACAGTTTGTCCCAAATATGACGAAAAAAAACTTATGTTTTCATGCTTGCCAATGTTTTTTTCTGGGACAATTTTGGTGTTTGGTCAGGTCTCATGTCTAGGGATGTTTTGGCTGTCAAACTCCTCAAGCCTAGTACAGTTCATAAAATGCTCCGTGCTGCATGCACCATTGTCAAGGTGCCAGGAATCAGACTGAGACGAGAAAGTGCAAAAATAATCACACCTTTATTAATAGCAAAAAATAATAAAAAGTCCACAAGTCAAATAACAAGCCAGGAATCAAAACCAGAGCTGGTAGTCAGACGAGCCGAGTCAGGAGCCAAATCGAATAGTCAGACGAGCCGGAATCAGGAACAAGGAAAACAGCAGAGTCAGGAACAAGCCAGGGATCAGGAACCAGGAAGGACGTCAGGCAGCCAGGTAATACACAGGAACTCTCACAAACAGGTCTGAGACAACGCAAAGGCAAAGCATACTGAACAGAGGACCTTTAAATAATAAGTGATGACATCACAATTCTGAGACTGCATCCTGTCTCACATGGATGATGCACACTAGTCTGGCCATAAAAGGAAGTGTAGGAATTGAGCAGCATCCCCCACAATGCACCATAGTCAGGAAGAGAGGTGAGTAAAATTGCTGCCAGCAGCACATGGCAAACACAACAGGGAAAAAACACTGACAGTACCCTCCCCTCAACGACCCCTCCCCCGCGGGAGGACAAAAGGCTTATTGGGGAAGCGGGCATGGAAGGCACGGAGGAGGGCGGGAGCATGAACATCAGAGGAGGGAACCCAAGAATGCTCCTCCGGACCGTAGCCTCTCCAGTGAACCAAATACTGTACACGGCCCCTGGACATACGAGAGTCAATAATGCTGCTGACCTCATATTCCTCATGGTTGTCAACAAAGATAGGACGGGGACGAGGCAACACAGTGGTAAACCGATTACAAACCAATAGTTTCAAGAGGGAGACATGAAAAACATTGGAGATGCGCATAGCAGGAGGAAGGTCAAGAGTGTAGGCCACAGAATTAACCCGTCGGAGTATTCGAAAAGGACCAACATAACAGGGAGCCAATTTATTGGAAGGCACATGAAGGTTCAAGTTGCGGGAGGACAGCCAAACTCTCTCACCAACCTGGTAGGAAGGTGCGGGCAGACGCCTACGACCAGCCTGGAACTTTTGGTGCTGCATAGAACGATGAAGTCAATCCTGAATCTGCACCCACGTGGAACAGAGTTGCCGGAGATGCTCCTCCAAAGCCGGAATACCCTGAGACATGAATGAATCGGGCAACAAGGATGGATGAAACCCATAATTCGCCATGAACGGGGATATCTTGGAGGAAGCATTAATAGCACTATTACAAGCAAACTCTGCCCAAGATAACAGTTCAGACCAATTATTGTGGTGATCTGAGACATAGCAACGGAGGAACTGTTCCAGAGCTTGATTAGACCGTTCCGCAGCCACATTGGATTGAGGGTGATATGCTGAGGAGAAGGAAAGCTGGATCCCCATTTGAGCACAAAAGGAACACCAAAATCTGGAGACAAACTGGCTACCCCAGTCCCACACTATCTCCTTGGGTAACCCATGTAAACGGAAGACCTCCCGGGCAAAAATTGAAGCAAGCTTCTGAGCGGTAGGCAGCTTCATCAAGGGAATGCAATGTGACATTTTAGAAAAACGGTTAACCACCATAAGGATAACAGTATTGCCATTGGAAACAGGGAGCTCGACAATGAAGTCCATGAAAAGATGTGTCCAAGGACGCTCAATAGCAATAGGTTGAAGAAGACCCACAGGAAGACGTCGAGGAGTCTTATTCTGTGCACAAACTGAGCAGGAGGCAACATATGCAGCAACATCAGAACGAAGACCTGGCCACCAGAATTGTCAAGTGACAGACCAAATCATTTGGTTCTTGCCTGGGTGACCTGCGGCTTTAGGATAGTGGTAAGTGTGCAAAAGTTTAGTTTGAAAATTCTCAGGAACAAAACACTTAGCACTAGATTTCTCAGGAGGTGCATTGGTTTGTGCAGCCAGGATCTCCTCCCCCAAGGGAGAAGTCAAATTAGTACGTATGGTAGCCAAAATATGGTCAGGAGGTATAACAGGAGTAGGTACAGACTCCTCCTTGGACAGAGGTGAAAATTGTCGAGAGAGGGCATCAGCCCTAACATTCTTACTACTAGGCAGGTAGGAGACCACATAATTAAACCAAGACAAAAATAGTGCCCATCTGGCCAGTCGGGGCGACAAACGTTTTGCTTCAGATAAGTTAAATTCTTGTGGTCAGTAAGAATGAGCACTGGCATGCTAGAATCCTCGAGAAGATGCCTCAATTCCTTAAGTGCCAAAATTATGGCCAATTTCATAATTGCACTCCGCTGGAGACAATTTCTTAGAGAAGAAACCACATGGATGCAAGGAACCATCAGACGTAGGACGTTGAGACAAGAGGGCAACTTCTCCAGTCTCAGATGCATCGACCTCAAGAACGAAAGTCAGGACAGGGTTAGGATGAGCCAGAACTGGAGCGGCAGCAAAGGCAGTCTTAAGACTATCAAAGGCCTTAATGGCAGTAGGTAACCAATGGAGTGGATCATTCTCTTTACGGGTCATGTCTGTGATAAGTTTGACCAAGGAAGAAAAGTTTTTAATAATCTTTCTATAGTAATTGGCGAACGCCAAAAAACGTTGAATAGACCGAAGACCAACTGGGCGAGGCCACTGCAGAACTGCAGATAACTTGTCAGGATCCATGGAGAACCCTGCAACGGAGATAACATAACCTAGGAAGGTTACTTGAGTCTGATGGAACTCACATTTCTCGAGTTTACAAAACAGGCCGTTCTCACGTAGTCTCTGAAGAACCCGTGTAACATCAGAACGATGAGCCTCAAGTGTGGGTGAGTGTATGAGGATGTCGTCTAAGTACACCACAACACACTGTTGCAACATATCTCGTAGGACATCCTTAATAAATTCCTGAAAAACAGCAGGAGCATTACATAGGCCAAAGGGCATTACAAGATACTCATAATGCCCGCTCCTGGTGTTAAATGCTGTTTTCCATTCGTGGCCCTCCTTAATCCTAAAGAGATTGTACGCTCCTCTCAAATCAAGTTTAGTAAAGACCGTAGCTCCCTTGAGGCGGTCAAAGAGTTCCGTAATAAGCAGAATAGGGTAAGCATTCTTAATGGTAAGATGATTAAGACCCCTATAATCGATACAATGTCTTAATTCGCCACCCTTTTTCTTCACAAAGAAGCCAGCCCCGGCAGGAGAGCAGGATTTGCGGATGATCCCCCGCGACAGAGCATTGGCAACATACTCCTCCATAGCACAATTCTCTGCAACAGACAGAGGGTACACCCGGCTCCGAGGAGGAATGGCTCCGGGTTGCAGGTCTATGGCACAATCGTAAGACCGGTGAGGAGGCAACATACCGGCACGCACCTTGTAAAACACGTCTAGGAACTCTCGGTACTCGGTACTGGCAATTGAGAAACTGAAGAAGTGCACAAGACTTTAACTGGTTTCCTAAGACAAGTGGAAATACATTGCGGGGACCACGACAAAATTTTGGACCTGCGCCAGTCGAGACTGGGATTGTGCTTTTGGAGCCAGGGATAACGCAGGACAACCGGAAAATGCGGAGAGTTTATCACCTGGAACTGGAGGGTTTCAAAATGGAGAGCCCCAACAGCCATGGACAACGGAGCAGTTTTATGAGTAACGAGTGAGGGCTGAAGGGGCCTGCCATCAATGGCCTCAATAGCAAGCGGAACAGACCGAGGCAAAACAGGAATGGAGTGCTTTGATACAAAAGCACTGTAAATGAAATAGCTCGCAGCACCGGAGTCAACAAGAGCCTGAGTGACTATGGAGGAGTCCACCCAGGAAAGTACAACCGTGACCAAAGGTTTCTCCTTAAGCGGTTCCGGGGACGAGGATAAACCACCCAAGGTCTGCCCCCAACAGGACCTTAAGTGTGAGCGTTTCCCGGCCATGTAGCACAAGACTTCAAAAGGTGGCCCTGTAACCCACAATAGAGGCAGAGCCCCTCCCTCCTCCTAAAGGCCCTCTCCACCGCGGAGAGGCGCGTGAATCCCAGCTGCCTCGGCTCAGCAGTACCTGGTGACTCTGGACCAGGAAAGGTAGAGATTATAGAAATGTGTAAGTCTCCAGCGCCAATGAGTAATACTACTTTAGCTCCTATATGCAAGATCTCTTGACCGGATCTTATAAAATGACAGAGAATTGTGGCTAAAAGGAGCGCTGAGAAAACCTATAAATAGGAGTCTCTGCTGGGTAGAGTCAAAGAGAATTCCAATGTTTTCTAAGTAGGCCAAACTTAAAAAATATACATATTTATTATAACAGAATGTTAAAAACAACAATGATATTAAGCATTGGCAAATTCTAAATTGTAAATAGTATTGTACCCTGATCAAATATTCAAACTTTCTGAATTAATTTGGTTCCAAGAAATAAATCACAAGAGTTGATAAACAGTGAAAATAAACAGTGAAAATAAACAGTGAAGATAAAGATAAAAATAAAAAATGCAATTGCTCAAATAAAAAATATATTTGAAAAAATGAGTGAAAAAATCCAAAGGGGGGTAGTTATCAAGCCGTCAACCTCAAATACGCTGGAATTCCGCAGCGTATTTGTGGCGAGGCTGATTCGCCTTAGTTATCAAAGGCTCGAGACCGGCAAAAGTAGAATTTTGTGACGTAAGCTTCGATCCGCCGGACTCAGTCCGACACAGATCGATTCTTACGTCACTCCAGATGTTCCGCACACAAGTGCGGCACATTCTCACTACTTTTGCTAGTTATCAAATGACTAGCAGGTACGCTCGGCACTTTTACGGCGCAGCGTACCTGGTTTTCAATCTGCCGCCCCTGGAGGCGGCGGATCCCATAGGAATCAATGGGAGTCTGACCATAGCGAAAGTACAAGTTCGCTGCTGACAGACATCCCATTGATTTCTATGGTAGCTGTCTGCACCTAACACCCTAACATGTACCCCGAGTCTAAACACCACTAATGTGTCCCCCCTACAACGCCGCAACTAAATAAAGTTATTACCCCATAAACCGCCTCTCCCGGAGCCCACCGCAACTATAATAAATGTATTAACCCCTAAACCGCCGCTCCCTGAACCCGCCGCAACCTATATTAAATGTATTAACCCCTAATCTGCCCCCCCTACACCGTCGCCACCTATAATAAATGTATTAACCCCTAATCTGCCCCCCCTACACCGTCGCCACCTATAATAAATGTATTAACCCCTAATCTGCCCCCCCTACACCGTCGCCACCTATAATAAATGTATTAACCCCTAATCTGCCCCCCCTACACCGTCGCCACCTATAATAAATGTATTAACCCCTATCCTGCCCCCCACTACGCCGCCGCCACTGTAATAAAATTATTAACCCCTAAACCTAAGTCTAACACTAACCCACCCTAACGCCCCCCTAACTTAAATATTAATTAAATAAATCTAAATAATATTTTTTATTATTAACTAAATTAATCCTATTTAAAACTAAATACTTACCTATAAAATAAACCCTAAGATAGCTACAATATAAATAATAATTATATTCTAGCTATCTTAGGATTTATTTTTATTTTACAGGCAAATTTCAATTTATTTTAACTAGGTACAATAGCTATTAAATAGTTATTAACTATTTAATAGCTTACCTAGCTAAAATAAACTGAAATTTACCTGTAAAATAAATCCTAACCTAAGTTATAATTACACCTAACACTACACTATACTTTAATAAATTATTCCTATTTAAAACTAAATACTTACCTGTAAAATAAACCCTAATATAGCTACAATATAAATAATAATTATATTGTAGCTATCTTAGGATTTATATTTATTTTACAGGTAACTTTGTATTTATTTTAGCTAGTTAGAATAGTTATTAAATAGTTATTAACTATTTAATAACTACCTAGCTAAAAGAAATACAAAATTACCTGTAAAATAAATCCTAACCTAAGTTACAATTAAACCTAATACTACACTATCATTAAATTAAATAAACTACCTACAAATAACTACAATTAAATACAATTACATAAACTAAAGTACAAAAAATAAAAAAAGCTAAGTTACAAAAAATAAAAAAATAAGTTACAAACATTTTACAAATATTACAACAATTTTAAGCTACTTACACCTAATCTAAGCCCCCTAATAAAATAACAAACCCCCCAAAATAAAAAAATGCCCTACCCTATTCTAAATTAAATAAAGTTCAAAGCTCTTTTACCTTACCAGCCCTTAAAAGGGCCTTTTGTGGGGGCATGCCCCAAAGTTCAGCTCTTTTGCCTGTAAAAGAAAAATACAACCCTCCCCAACATTAAAACCCACCACCCACATACCCCTAATCTAACCCAAACCCCCCTTAAAATAACCTAACACTAATCCCCTGAAGATCATCCTACCTTTAGTTGTCTTCACTCAGCTGAGCCACCGATGGAACTGAAGAGGACATCCGGACCGGCAGAAGTTATCCTACAAGGGGCGCTGAAGAAATCTTCCATCCGATGAAGTGATCCTCCAAGCGGCGCTGAAGAAACCTTCCATCCGGGCGAGGTCATCTTCCAAGAGGTGCTGAAGAAGTCTTCTATCCGGGCGAGGTCATCGTCGATGCCGGGTCTTGAATCTTCATCCCGCCGACACGGAACATCCTCCTTTCCCGACGAACTACCGACGAATGAAGGCTCCTTTAAGGGACGTCATCCAAGATGGCGTCCCTTCAATTCCGATTGGCTGATAGGATTCTATCAGCCAATCGGAATTAAGGTAGGAAAAATCTGATTGGCTGATGGAATCAGCCAATCAGATTCAAGTTCAATCCGATTGGCTGTGCAAGGTGGGGGTGGGGAGCGCTCAAAAAGAGCTGTGAGTTGGACTGTGGTTCTTAACTATTCCTTAAAATCCTTCAAATCTTCTCACAAGAATTCTAAATTAAAGTGTTAATAAATTAATCGCTATGCTGTGTGGTAGTAGACGTTTCTATAAAAAATATACTTTGTGTTAAAACTTATTTCTATAAAAAATATACTTTGTGTTAAAACTTATTTCCCCTAATCGGCAATTTTGTAACAATATATATTGTTTGAAACTCGGTTTAAAGTGCAGTGCGGTATTTATCCTATTTCTTAATACTTTGTAACAATATATATTGTTTGAAACTTAGTTTAAAGTGCAGTGCGGTATTTATCCTATTTCTTAATATTTCTATCCGTAATGTGTAAACACAATGTTTTAAATGCAATATACTTTTAAGTGAATGAAAAAATTACAGTGGTTTAGAAAAAAACATTTACTTAAAACATGTTAAAATACAAATACAAATACTGTTGCTGAAAACAATTCGTATGATGTTCCGTATCTTTATAAATCAAGCATATATAAGAGCATATCCATATCCTATGAAAAAATTGTAATTGTTTAAAAATAGTGTTTTTCGGTGAGTTCAGATATTGTGATTCTTTTGTAATGTATCTGATAAGGTATTCTTAAGTTGTGGCCACAACTAGTCCATAGATTAAAAAGTCCCAAAAGTAAAAACAAATTGGCTCAACTCCCCCTAACCGGACCTCCGATATCCCTTACCTCCGTGATATTAATCGTGGTGCCGTGGGTTCTGGGAAGAGTGCTTCTGTGTACAAGCCGAGTTTGTTGTGTCTCCCGTCGGCGTGCCGCCGTTTGGGTCGCTTCCGCAACTACTTCCTACCCAGGTGTGTTTGATGTCCGTATGACGTGGTGCACGGAGGACCTATCGGGTAGCCGGATCGTGGGGGGAGTGTTTCCTGTGATCCTTCTGCTGGAGCTAATAGTATCCACACTCGATGTCGTTTTCTACGCGTTTCAGCGCTGTACCTTGCGCCTTTATCAAGACTGTATACTCCAGTGTGTTCCTTAAGCTCCTTTATAGTCTTTTGGATACTCCCCCTAATCAATTAGAGGTTGTGCTCTTAATATGCTGAGGGTTTATTAGATGTTGTTATTATTCTAATAACAATATTGGCATGAATAGGTTAACAAAAAGAGATTGACAAAATGAGATGAAATACAATCGCTAAATAGAAATAAATAGTATTAAATAAATAGTATGTGAATAAATAGTATATGGCGTTTTATGCTAAGTGAGGAGATATATAATAGCTGTATAGAGATTGTGTTCCTCGAATTAAAAAGTCTAAAGATATTCCGATATACATTTTATATTACACAGGTAAAGTGGCTGGTTCTGTATATATTGCCTTTATATTTGGCATGGGGTACATATAGGAGAATTGTTTACAAATTCAAACATTCCTTTAGTTGTTTATATAATCAATATTTTATATATAATACCTATAGGATTGGAGTATGTTGGTATTCTAATGTAAGTTTCCTTTATTATATAAATGGATTTAGATTAAGTTCTGTATTCAGGCCATTAGGAGTAAGTGTATTAAACTTAAATATTAATTCAGCTTCCTTTAATAACAACATTTTTTCCATATTACCTCCTCTGTCATTATATACTTTTTTTATGCCCCAATATGTAAATCCTACCGGTTTTTTATGGTGTTGTTCTTTAAAATGTTTGGAAAGTAAATGTTTACAGTTGCCTCTTTTAATATTAGAAAGGTGTTCTCTGATCCTATCATGTAATGGTCTGCTCGTTTGTCCTAAGTACTGTAATTTACACTGGCATTGAATTAAGTATATTATGTTAGTGTCAGAGCATCTAATGGTATCTCTTATGGGATATTTATAATTATTATTAGAGGATATTACTTCTTTACTTTTTTTGCCAAATTTGCATGCTTTGCAGCTGGTACAGGGAAAGAAGCCCTGCAATGTATTTCCCTGTAGATCTTTATCTCTTGATTTTAGTGTTTTATTAAACTGACTGGGAGCTAGTATATTTTTCAAATTATTTGTCTTTCTGAATATAAGTGTTGGGCGTTGTTTGACAATATCTGATAGTAGTGGGTCCTTTCTGATTATGTGCCAGTGTTTGTCTAAAATCTTTTTTATAATTTTATAATCCTCATTGTATTCTGTAATAAATGATATTTGATTCTGAGATTTATTTTTATTCTTTTTTGCATATTTTAATAATTCTGTTCTATCTTTATTTGTTGCTTGAGCTTTAGCTTCTTGTATTATTGTATCTTTATATCCTTTTTCTATGAATTTCATTTCCAAAGTGTTGGCCTGTTTCTGAAATGTGTTATCTTCTGAGCAGTTTTTCCTAATTCTATAGAACTGGCCTTTAGGTGTGTTATTGATCCATCTTTCTAAATGGCAGCTGTCGGGATGTATATAACTATTTGTATCTGTAGGTTTGAAATATGTTTCCGTTGTTATAGTATTGTTTTTGATGTTTATTTGAACATCTAAAAAATGTATATTGGTTTTACTATATTCGTGGGTGAAACTTAAACCCCAAGTATTACAATTTATGTCTTCTAGAAATAGATTCAGGAGTTCTTGATCTCCCTTCCAGATTAGAAATATGTCGTCTATGAATCTCCTATAGAGCACGAGGTTTGCACCCCATGGGGAGTGTAGGATATGTTTATCTTCAAATCTCCCCATGAATAGATTTGCGTAGCTGGGTGCAAACCTCGTGCCCATAGCCGTTCCTTGTAATTGCAAGTAGAATGTTTTGTTGAAATTAAAATAATTGTTTTCTAATATAAATTGCATACAGTTTAAGATGAATTTGATCTGAGGGGTTTTCATTTCATAATCTGTATTTAAGTAGTGTTCTGAAGCTTCTATTCCTAATTTATGTTGTATGTTGGTGTATAATGAATTTACATCACATGTAACTAATGTATAGTCTTCTTGCCATGTTATAGTTGTCAGTATATTTAGAAAATCCGTGGTGTCTTTTAAGTGTGATGGTAGGTTGTGTACATATTTTTGCAAGAATGTATCCACGTATTGTGACATGTTTGAAGTAAGGGCATCAATTCCGGAAATTATGGGACGGCCAGGCGGATGATTTAATGTTTTGTGTATTTTGGGGAGATAATAGAAAACTGGTGTTTTTGGATATTGTATGTTTATGAATTGGTACTCTTGATTGTTTATTATTCCTGCTATTTTAGCAGTATTTAAGATTATTTCAAATTTTTTTGTTTGTTTTTGAATTGGGTTGAATGGTAATTTTCTATAGGTTTCTGTATCTCCTAGTATTCTATTAGCTTCTATTATGTAGTCTTTAGTGTTTAGTATGACCAGTCCTCCACCTTTATCTGCTTGTTTTATTGTAATTGTTGGATCTTCTTTAAGTTCTTTTAGGATAGTTTTCTCCTTCCTAGTCAGATTAGATGGTTTCCTTTTATTAATTTCACATTTTTTTATATCCTCCTTTATTAGTCTTTCAAACATTTCAATATGTGTTCCTTTATCCTGTGTTGGGTAATATGATGATTTAGGTTTAAGTGATGTGTGGATGTATTCAGTTCTTTTGGTTTGTAATTGATTTTCTTGAGGATTTTTTACAAAATGTCTTTTTAAAGTGAGTTTGCGTATAAATTGATTTGCACTTATTAGAGTATTAAATTTATTTAACCGTGTAGTTGGGGCAAATGATAAACCTTTGGCCAGGATATTCTCCTGTTCTTTATTTAAAGGTTTGTCGCTTAGATTAAAAATGCCTTTATTTGTATTGTTGGTAGCTGAACTGTCTATCTCACTTTTTTGTGATTTCTTGGGCTCTCTGCCTCTTCTTCCTCTACTACCTGGCCAAAGGTTTATCATTTGCCCCAACTACACGGTTAAATAAATTTAATACTCTAATAAGTGCAAATCAATTTATACGCAAACTCACTTTAAAAAGACATTTTGTAAAAAATCCTCAAGAAAATCAATTACAAACCAAAAGAACTGAATACATCCACACATCACTTAAACCTAAATCATCATATTACCCAACACAGGATAAAGGAACACATATTGAAATGTTTGAAAGACTAATAAAGGAGGATATAAAAAAATGTGAAATTAATAAAAGGAAACCATCTAATCTGACTAGGAAGGAGAAAACTATCCTAAAAGAACTTAAAGAAGATCCAACAATTACAATAAAACAAGCAGATAAAGGTGGAGGACTGGTCATACTAAACACTAAAGACTACATAATAGAAGCTAATAGAATACTAGGAGATACAGAAACCTATAGAAAATTACCATTCAACCCAATTCAAAAACAAACAAAAAAATTTGAAATAATCTTAAATACTGCTAAAATAGCAGGAATAATAAACAATCAAGAGTACCAATTCATAAACATACAATATCCAAAAACACCAGTTTTCTATTATCTCCCCAAAATACACAAAACATTAAATCATCCGCCTGGCCGTCCCATAATTTCCGGAATTGATGCCCTTACTTCAAACATGTCACAATACGTGGATACATTCTTGCAAAAATATGTACACAACCTACCATCACACTTAAAAGACACCACGGATTTTCTAAATATACTGATAACTATAACATGGCAAGAAGACTATACATTAGTTACATGTGATGTAAATTCATTATACACCAACATACAACATAAATTAGGAATAGAAGCTTCAGAACACTACTTAAATACAGATTATGAAATGAAAACCCCTCAGATCAAATTCATCTTAAACTGTATGCAATTTATATTAGAAAACAATTATTTTAATTTCAACAAAACATTCTACTTGCAATTACAAGGAACGGCTATGGGCACGAGGTTTGCACCCAGCTACGCAAATCTATTCATGGGGAGATTTGAAGATAAACATATCCTACACTCCCCATGGGGTGCAAACCTCGTGCTCTATAGGAGATTCATAGACGACATATTTCTAATCTGGAAGGGAGATCAAGAACTCCTGAATCTATTTCTAGAAGACATAAATTGTAATACTTGGGGTTTAAGTTTCACCCACGAATATAGTAAAACCAATATACATTTTTTAGATGTTCAAATAAACATCAAAAACAATACTATAACAACGGAAACATATTTCAAACCTACAGATACAAATAGTTATATACATCCCGACAGCTGCCATTTAGAAAGATGGATCAATAACACACCTAAAGGCCAGTTCTATAGAATTAGGAAAAACTGCTCAGAAGATAACACATTTCAGAAACAGGCCAACACTTTGGAAATGAAATTCATAGAAAAAGGATATAAAGATACAATAATACAAGAAGCTAAAGCTCAAGCAACAAATAAAGATAGAACAGAATTATTAAAATATGCAAAAAAGAATAAAAATAAATCTCAGAATCAAATATCATTTATTACAGAATACAATGAGGATTATAAAATTATAAAAAAGATTTTAGACAAACACTGGCACATAATCAGAAAGGACCCACTACTATCAGATATTGTCAAACAACGCCCAACACTTATATTCAGAAAGACAAATAATTTGAAAAATATACTAGCTCCCAGTCAGTTTAATAAAACACTAAAATCAAGAGATAAAGATCTACAGGGAAATACATTGCAGGGCTTCTTTCCCTGTACCAGCTGCAAAGCATGCAAATTTGGCAAAAAAAGTAAAGAAGTAATATCCTCTAATAATAATTATAAATATCCCATAAGAGATACCATTAGATGCTCTGACACTAACATAATATACTTAATTCAATGCCAGTGTAAATTACAGTACTTAGGACAAACGAGCAGACCATTACATGATAGGATCAGAGAACACCTTTCTAATATTAAAAGAGGCAACTGTAAACATTTACTTTCCAAACATTTTAAAGAACAACACCATAAAAAACCGGTAGGATTTACATATTGGGGCATAAAAAAAGTATATAATGACAGAGGAGGTAATATGGAAAAAATGTTGTTATTAAAGGAAGCTGAATTAATATTTAAGTTTAATACACTTACTCCTAATGGCCTGAATGCAGAACTTAATCTAAATCCATTTATATAATAAAGGAAACTTACATTAGAATACCAACATACTCCAATCCTATAGGTATTATATATAAAATATTGATTATATAAACAACTAAAGGAATGTTTGAATTTGTAAACAATTCTCCTATATGTACCCCATGCCAAATATAAAGGCAATATATACAGAACCAGCCACTTTACCTGTATAATATAAAATGTATATCGGAATATCTTTAGACTTTTTAATTCGAGGAACACAATCTCTATACAGCTATTATATATCTCCTCACTTAGCATAAAACGCCATATACTATTTATTCACATACTATTTATTTAATACTATTTATTTCTATTTAGCGATTGTATTTCATCTCATTTTGTCAATCTCTTTTTGTTAACCTATTCATGCCAATATTGTTATTAGAATAATAACAACATCTAATAAACCCTCAGCATATTAAGAGCACAACCTCTAATTGATTAGGGGGAGTATCCAAAAGACTATAAAGGAGCTTAAGGAACACACTGGAGTATACAGTCTTGATAAAGGCGCAAGGTACAGCGCTGAAACGCGTAGAAAACGACATCGAGTGTGGATACTATTAGCTCCAGCAGAAGGATCACAGGAAACACTCCCCCCACGATCCGGCTACCCGATAGGTCCTCCGTGCACCACGTCATACGGACATCAAACACACCTGGGTAGGAAGTAGTTGCGGAAGCGACCCAAACGGCGGCACGCCGACGGGAGACACAACAAACTCGGCTTGTACACAGAAGCACTCTTCCCAGAACCCACGGCACCACGATTAATATCACGGAGGTAAGGGATATCGGAGGTCCGGTTAGGGGGAGTTGAGCCAATTTGTTTTTACTTTTGGGACTTTTTAATCTATGGACTAGTTGTGGCCACAACTTAAGAATACCTTATCAGATACATTACAAAAGAATCACAATATCTGAACTCACCGAAAAACACTATTTTTAAACAATTACAATTTTTTCATAGGATATGGATATGCTCTTATATATGCTTGATTTATAAAGATACGGAACATCATACGAATTGTTTTCAGCAACAGTATTTGTATTTGTATTTTAACATGTTTTAAGTAAATGTTTTTTTCTAAACCACTGTAATTTTTTCATTCACTTAAAAGTATATTGCATTTAAAACATTGTGTTTACACATTACGGATAGAAATATTAAGAAATAGGATAAATACCGCACTGCACTTTAAACTAAGTTTCAAACAATATATATTGTTACAAAGTATTAAGAAATAGGATAAATACCGCACTGCACTTTAAACCGAGTTTCAAACAATATATATTGTTACAAAATTGCCGATTAGGGGAAATAAGTTTTAACACAAAGTATATTTTTTATAGAAATAAGTTTTAACACAAAGTATATTTTTTATAGAAACGTCTACTACCACACAGCATAGCGATTAATTTATTAACACTTTAATTTAGAATTCTTGTGAGAAGATTTGAAGGATTTTAAGGAATAGTTAAGAACCACAGTCCAACTCACAGCTCTTTTTGAGCGCTCCCCACCCCCACCTTGCACACTTTCACACATCTGATATTGGGAGCATATCAGACTTGGGGAAGCAAGCTGAGTCTGATCTAATCTTCACTCTTCACCCCCTCTTTCTGCAATCCGATTGGCTGATCCAATCAGCCAATCAGATTGAGCTCGCATTCTATTGGCTGTTCCGATCAGCCATTAGACAACTAAAGGTAGGATGATCTTCAGGGGATTAGTGTTAGGTTATTTTAAGGGGGGTTTGGGTTAGATTAGGGGTATGTGGGTGGTGGGTTTTAATGTTGGGGGGGGGGGGTTGTATTTTTCTTTTACAGGCAAAAGAGCTGAACTTTGGGGCATGCCCCCACAAAAGGCCCTTTTAAGGGCTGGTAAGGTAAAAGAGCTTTGAACTTTATTTAATTTAGAATAGGGTAGGGCATTTTTTTTATTTTGGGGGGGTTTGTTATTTTATTAGGGGGCTTAGATTAGGTGTAAGTAGCTTAAAATTGTTGTAATATTTGTAAAATGTTTGTAACTTATTTTTTTATTTTTTGTAACTTAGCTTTTTTTATTTTTTGTACTTTAGTTAGTTTATGTAATTGTATTTAATTGTAGTTATTTGTAGGTAGTTTACTTAATTAATTTAATGATAGTGTAGTATTAGGTTTAATTGTAACTTAGGTTAGGATTTATTTTACAGGTAATTTTGTATTTCTTTTAGCTAGGTAGTTATTAAATAGTTAATAACTATTTAATAACTATTCTAACTAGCTAAAATAAATACAAAGTTACCTGTAAAATAAATATAAATCCTAAGATAGCTACAATATAATTATTATTTATATTGTAGCTATCTTAGGGTTTATTTTACAGGTAAGTATTTAGTTTTAAATAGGAATAATTTATTAAAGTATAGTGTAGTGTTAGGTGTAATTATAACTTAGGTTAGGATTTATTTTACAGGTAAATTTCAGTTTATTTTAGCTAGGTAAGCTATTAAATAGTTAATAACTATTTAATAGCTATTGTACCTAGTTAAAATAAATTGAAATTTGCCTGTAAAATAAAAATAAATCCTAAGATAGCTAGAATATAATTATTATTTATATTGTAGCTATATTAGGGTTTATTTTACAGGTAAGTATTTAGTTTTAAATAGGATTCATTTAGTTAATAATAGAAATATTATTTAGATTTATTTAATTAATATTTAAGTTAGGGGGGTGTTAGGGTTAGTGTTAGACTTAGGTTTAGTTGGTTAATAATTTTAATACAGTGGCGGCGGTGTACGGGGGGCAGAATAGGGGTTAATAAATTTATTATAGGTGGCAACTGTGTAGGGGGGGCAGGATAGGGGTTAATAAATTTATTATAGGTGGCGACGGTGTAGGGGGGGCAGGATAGGGGTTAATAAATTTAATATAGGTTGCGGCGAGTTCAGGGAGCGGCGGTTTAGGGGTTAAACTATTTATTTATTTGCGGCGAGGTGCGGGATCAGCAGGATAGGGGTTAATAACTTTATTATAGAGGGCGACGGTATGGGGGGGGCAGGATAGGGGTTACTAGGTATAATGTAGGTGGCAGCGGTGTCCGGGAGCGGCGGTTTAGGGGTTAATACATTTATAAGAGTTGCGGCGGGGTCTAGGAGCGGTGGTTTAGGGGTTAATACATTTATAAGACTTGCGGCGGGGTCTAGGAGCAGCGGTTTAGGGGTTAGTAACTTTATTTAGTTGCGGGGGGCTCCGGGGGTGCCGGTATAGGGGTTAGAGCAGTGTAGTTTAGTGTGAGTGCTTAGTGACAGGCTAGCAAGAAAGCTGTCAAACAGCCGAAGAGCAGCGAGATCGGATGAGTGATAACTCTCACAGTCCGCTGCTCATCGCCCCGCGGCTTTTTGACAGCTTTTTTTGATAACTTAGACGTATTTTTTCAGGTCCGCGGCGGCGAAGGTAGGCGAGCTTAGGCGGGCGTATTGGGCCGGCGAAGGCAGGAAAGTTGACACGATGATAACTACCCCCCATTATGTCAAAATTATAAAAAATAGGTGTACACCTACAAAAATCTTAGTGTCAATTTCCTTTTGGGTAATATATGTGAAAAAATTTGAAAATTGTGAAAGTTAATATATAAATTGTGAAAAGTTAATATAAGAATAGTCTCTTGTTGTAGAAATCCAAAAATCTTCTAGGTGATAGTGTATATCCAATTGTATCCTTTTTTGGGATATTGTTAGTGGTAATTAGATCCTAATGTTCCTAATATTCCATTGATCGAAATACGGTTTTCAAAATATCTTCATTGTCCTAAATAAAAAATAAAAATACATAGTGCAATATTGCTGTTTAAAATGTGGCTAAAATTGGTAAAGAACTCACCAGATAGGGACCTGAGCCGTTCACTGGTATCAACGGCTCAGGTCCCTATCTGGTGAGTTCTTTACCAATTTTAGCCACATTTTAAACAGCAATATTGCACTATGTATTTTTATTTTTTATTTAGGACAATGAAGATATTTTGAAAACTGTATTTCGATCAATGGATTATTAGGAACATTAGGATCTAATTACCACTAACAATATCCCAAAAAAGGATACAATTGGATATACACTATCACCTAGAAGATTTTTGGATTTCTACAACAAGAGACTATTCTTATATTAACTTTTCACAATTTATATATTAACTTTCACAATTTTCACATTTTTTCACATATATTACCCAAAAGGAAATTGATACTAAGATTTTTGTAGGTGTACACCTATTTTTTTATAATTTTGACATTTTGGATTTTTTCACTCATTTTTTCAAATATATTTTTTATTTTTATCTTTATCTTCACTGTTTATTTTCACTGTTTATCAACTCTTGTGATTTATTTCTTGGAACCAAATTAATTCAGAAAGTTTGAATATTTGATCAGGGTACAATACTATTTACAATTTAGAATTTGCCAATGCTTAATATCATTGTTGTTTTTAACATTCTGTTATAATAAATATGTATATTTTTTAAGTTTGGCCTACTTAGAAAACATTGGAATTCTCTTTGACTCTACCCAGCAGAGACTCCTATTTATAGGTTTTCTCAGCGCTCCTTTTAGCCACAATTCTCTGACTCTGGACCAGGAGGCATGGGAGGAGAGGGAGGCATGGGTGGGAACGAACACGTAGGAGACAACGAAACAGGAGGCTTCCGCAAGCACTCCTTGAAAGAGGGCCTCTCTTTGAGTCTGATGTCAGTTAGGATCAAAAAAGACACCAATGCCTCTAGATCCTTTGGTAAATCTCTGGCAGCAACTTCGTCTTTAATCACATCAGAGAGCCCATGAAAGAAGGCGGCAACAAGGGCATCATTGTTCCAACCTACCTCTGCGGCAAGCGTACAGAACTCAATAGCATACTGAGCAACAGATCTTGTACCTTGCTGAATGAACTTGAGTCGTTTAGCAGCAGAGGAGGAGCGAGTCGGAACATCAAATACCCTTCGAAAGGAGGCCACAAATTCAGGGTAATTTGAAATCACAGGTTTATTAGTCTCCCACAAGGGATTAGCCCAGGCAAGAGCTGTGTCAGAGAGTAACAAGATGAAAAATCCCACCTTAGCTCTGTCAGAGGGAAACGCTTGAGGTAACATCTCAAAGTAAATGCCCACCTGGTTCAAAAACCCTCTGCACTGAATAGGATCGCCTCCATATCGCTGAGGTAGAGGTGCAGAACCGGACATGCTCCTGGTAGGACTAGGTGCAGCAGCGGAAACAGGAGCAACCATAACTTTCAGGACACTTTGGTCCAAATGTGCAGTGCGAGTCAGTAGGGTTTGCAGGGCTAGTGCAAATTGATCCAAGCGGTGATCCTGTACATCCATCCTGGAAATGATGTCAGGTAAAGGTGGATTATTAGCACCATCAGGATTCATGGCCTTTGCGTAATGTCAGGGTGCCAGGAATCAGATTGAGACGAGAAATAATCACACCTTTATTAATAGCAAAAAATAATAAAAAGTCCACAAGTCAAATAACAAGCCAGGAATCAAAACCAGAGCTGGTAGTCAGACGAGCCGAGTCAGGAGCCAAAGCGAATAGTCAGACGAGCCGGAATCAGGAACAAGAAAAACAGCAGAGTCAGGAATAAGCCAGGGATTAGGAACCAGGAAGGATGTCAGGCAGCCAGGTAATACACAGGAACTCTCACAAACAGGTCTGAGACAACGCAAAGGCAAAGCATACTGAACAGAGGCCCTTTAAATAATTAGTGATGACATCACAATTCTGAGACTGCATCCTGTCTCACACAGATGATGCACACCAGTCTGGCCATAAAAGGAAGTGTAGGAATTGAGCAGCATCCCCCACAATGCACCATAGTCAGGAAGAGAGGTGAGTAAAATTGCTGCCAGCAACACAACAGGGAAAAAACCCTGACAACCATGCATATTTGCATATTGTTGTGATTTTGTGAGACAGAACCTCAGCAAGGTATCCTCCTAGAGTCCTAGTCCTACTTACTGTGGGGAATACTGTGTAAACCAGCCCAGCAATAAAATTTTAACTAACACAGCACAGAGTACCAGCTGTCACACTCACAGTAAACTTTTCTTGTTACTTGCTGGCTGCTGGGTCACCAACTCACCGGTCTGTCCGTCATAGTTAAACTTAATCCGGAGTCCGGGCGGGTAGAGTCAGAGTGGTTTGCTTCAAGCAAGTTGCTTTCTTCCCAATCTTCCCGTCCGCGGTCCGTGGCCCAGCCCCCCCACCCCACCCGACCCAGCAACCCAACAAATGGATAGATTGTGTGACGGCGCAGGCATGGTGGCACCGCACATGATATAATCCTTATCCCCATATGACTGTAGTCCACAGCAGCAGAGGAGTACATTGGGTAGCCGGGCCTACTACCAAAAAAAGGTCCTCTCTCTGACCTCACCTGGCCACCTGCTGAGTCCTCACTGCATGGTCAGACCATCATGGTCACAATTAGATTGGGATAGGCCCACGGCCTGGCATCTTTCCTAGCACTGTGACTGACAGCCTGACACGCACGCGGCATCAGTTAAGTGATTGGTCAGTCAGGTGCTCTAGACTCAGACAGTCATTAACCGCCGGACAGTGAGTCAGTGTGCGGCCGATTTAGGGAATAAATTGATTGGCAGCTGTGCAATTGGTGGGTGGGGCCAAGATTACCGGCGGCCCACCGGGCAAATGCCCGGTATGCCCTATGGTCAGTCCGGGCCTGTTAACAGACTTACGTCTGATGTGGGACACAGTAGCTTTTGAGCATTATATTAGCTCCAAACAAATTCCTAGAGGCCTTAGAATAAGGAAGTTTCCCTCATTAGTGATGTCGCGAACTTAAAATTGTTCGTTCGCGAATGGCGGACTCGAACTTCCGCAACTGTTCGCGAACGGGCGAACTGGGCAAACCGCCATTGACTTCAATAGGCAGGCGAATTTTAAAACTCACAGGGACTCTTTCTGGCCACAATAGTGATGGAAAAGTTGTTTCAAGGGGACTAACACCTGGACTGTGGCATGCGGGCGGGAGATCCATGGCAAAACTCCCACGGAAAATTACAGCAGAGTCTGGTTTTAATCCATAAAGGGCATAAATCACCTAACATTCCTAAATTGTTTGGAATAACATGCTTTAAAACATCAGGTATGATGTTGTATCAATCAGGTAGTGTAAGGGTTACGCCCGCTTCCCAGTGACAGACCAAACTACCCGTTTAACGCACCGCAAACAACCGCAAACAGTCCATTTGTACAACCACGAGATAGATTTGATAGATACATAGATACATAGATTAGATAGATATATCAATAGATGCAATATACATTTGATAGATACGATAGATACATTTGATAGATAAATAGATAGATTTGATAGATATATAATTTCCCAGACAGAGAATCACAAGATGTGCGGTCTGTGACCCATGGTAAGGTTCCCAGAGGCAGTTGCGGCACCAGAGGACGTGTATATGGCATGGATTTTAGGAACCGGGAGATGGAAAAAGATGCTTGGTCGGTCCTCCTACTTCAAATTTGGGGCACTGCGCGTGCAATCTACTGAGGCACCAGATATGAGTGGTGTGTTAAGTAGTACTATTCTGATCAGTTTAATACCTGTTACTCCACCTATCAGGAGAGGTGTATATGGCATGGATTTTAGGAACCGGGAGATGGAAAAAGATGCTTGGTCGGTCCTCCTACTTCAAATTTGGGGCACTGCGTGTGCAATCGTGGCCGGACTTTTAGCCGACGGACATTTGTCCGACGGACATTTGGCCGAAACACAAGTGGCTGTCACAAAACAGTCCGGCCACGAGATACATAGATTTGATAGATACATAGATTAGATAGATCAATAGATGCAATATACATTTGATAGATACGATAGATAGTTAGATAGATTTGATAGATAAATAGATAGATTTGATAGATATATAATTTCCCAGACAGAGAATTACAAGACGTGCGGTCTGACACCCATGGTAAGGTTCCCAGAGGCAGTTGCGGCGCCAGGGGACGTGTATATAGCATGGATTTTAGGAACCGGGAGATGGAAAAAGATGCTTGGTCGGTCCTCCTACTTCAAATTTGGGGCACTGCGCGTGCAATCTACTGTGGCCGGACTTTTAGCCGACGGACATTTGTCCGACGGACATTTGGCCGAAACACAAGTGGCTGTCACAAAACAGTCCGGCCACGAGATAGATAGATTTGATAGATAAATACATAGATTACATAGATCAATAGATGCAATATACATTGATAGATATAATAGATAGTTAGATAGATTTGATAGATAAATAGATAGATTTGATAGATATATAATTTCCCAGACAGAGAATTACAAGATGTGCGGTCTACAAGACGTTACGCTCGTCTATGGCTTGATCCAGCACTCTTCGCAGGGCACGCTCCAGGAAGAAAACAAATGGTATGATGTCGCTGATGGTGCCTTTGGTGCGACTAACTAGGTTTGTCACCTCCTCAAAAGGACGCATGAGCCTACAGGCACTGCGCATGGGCGCCCAGTAACGTAGCAAAAAAATTCCCAGCTCCGCAGAGTGCGTTCAGGGCGGACAGGAGAGCTGGTTCGGTGTGACTCTCTGCTTTCAGGCAAGTCAACCCCAAGATGGCGTGACACTGCCGTATCCGGGATGTGGAATAGTACCTGCGGAGCTGGGGGGTGCCGTTGATGTGGAGCAAGACGCAGCAGCAGAAGAGGACTCAGCCGAGGAGGTTATGGAAGAGGATGGAGTGGGAGGAGTAGAGGAGGTGGCAGCAGGCCTGCCTGCAAGTCGTGGCGGTGTCAACTCCTCCTCTGCAGAGCCACGCATTCCATGCTTGGCAGCCGTCAGCAGGTTTACCCAATGCGCAGTGTAGGTGATATACCTGCCCTGACCATGCTTTGCAGACCAGCTATCAGTGGTCATAGCGACCCTTGCCCCAACACTGTGTGCCAGACATGCCATTACTTCCTTTCGCACAATCGAGTACAGGTTGGGGATTGCCTTTTGTGAAAAGAAATTTCGGCCGGGTACCTTCCACTACGGTGTCCCAATAGCTATAAATTTTTTGAACGCCTCAGACTCCACCAGCTTGTATGGTAAAAGCTGGCAGTCTAAGAGTTCAGACAAGCCAGCTGTCAGACGCCAGGCAAGGGGGTGACTTTGTGACATTGTCTTCTTACGCTCAAACATGCCCTTGACAGACACCTGACTGTGGGCAGATGAGCAGGAACTGCTCCGGAAGAGAGACGGAGTGGCGGATGGTTGAGAGGGGGCAAGGAGGACAGCAGTGGTTGACGTGGCTGAAGATGCTGGACCAGGAGGAGGATGGCAGCTTTGAGTTTGTGTCCTGCTTCTACTCATGTGTTGATCCCATAGTCGTTTGTGATGTGCGATCATGTGCCTTCGCAAAGCAATTGTACCTAGGTGGGTGTTGCACTTCCCACGACTCAGTTTCTTTTGGCACAGGTTGCAAATGGCATCGCTGTTGTCAGAGGCAGTCACACAAAAAAATGCCACACTGCTGAGCTCTGCGATGGCGGCATTCTGGTGGTGGCAACAGCATGCGTTGATTGGCGTGCTGTCTGGCTGACCCCGGGTGCCGATGCATGCTGTCTGACTGTGCCACTAGCTCCTTGCGATGAACTCCCCCTGCTTCCAACTCGTCTCCTCCTCTTCCTCTCTGTCTCCCCATCTGAACTTTCCCCCTGTTCTTCTTCTCTTCTAGTGGGCACCCACGTGACATCCACAGACGCATCGTCATCATCAACTGCTTCACTTGTATCTGACAAATCAACAAAGGAAGCAGCAGCGGGTACAACATCATCACACCGTACGTCCATGTCTGTAATGCTGCCTGACTGAGACATATGACTGTTATCTACATCCTCTGTCAATGATGGTTGCACATCACTCATTTCTTCCAACTAATGTGTAAAAAACTCCTCTGACAGATCAAGTGAAGCGGCTGTGGTGCTAGTGTTGGTGGTGGCGGCAGGCGGGCGAGTGGTGGTAACTTGAAAGGTGCCCGAAGATAAGCTGGAGGAGGATGGTGCGTCAAGGTTCGGAGCGGAAGCTATAGAAGATTGGGTGTCCTGTGTTAAAAAGTCAACTATGTCCTCCTCAGAACTTTTCAAGTTCATGGGACGTGGCCTCTGAACACTGGGCATTATTCTGTGGCCAAAGGGAATCACAGCACCACGACCATGATGGCACCTGCAGGATGGCCTGCCTCTGCCTGTCATTTTTTTTTAAATGTACACTTACACTACTATTAAACAAGATATGAGTGGTGGCACTGGGCAAGTGGGCACAGTATACGCTGTGAGCCTGACACAAAAAAGCAGATTGATGTTTCACAGTCCAAAAAGTTTTTATTTTTTTAAATGTACACTTACACTACTATTAAACAAGATATGAGTAGTGCCACTGGGCAAGTGGGCACAGTATACGCTGTGAGCCTGGCACACACGCTGGCAGGCAGGCAGGCAACTGCAATTAGATTACACAAACAGACTGATGTTTCACAGTCAAAAAAGTTTTTTTTTTTTTAATTATTTACACTACTGTTACACCAGATATGAGTGGTGGCACTGGGCAAGTGGGCCTGGCTGGCACACATGCTAGCAGGCAGGCAACTGCAATTAGATTACACTAGGCACACACGCTAGCAGGCAGGCAACTGCAATTAGATTACACTAGCAGACTGATGTTTCACAGTCAAAAAAGTTTATTTTTTTAAATTATTTACACTACTGTTACACCAGATATGAGTGGTGGCACTGGGCAAGTGGGCCTGGCACACACGCTAGCAGGCAGGCAACTGCAATTAGATTACACTAGCAGACTGATGTTTCACAGTCAAAAAAGTTTTTTTTTTAAAATTACACTACTGTTACACCAGATATGAGTGGTGGCACTGGGCAAGTGGGCTGGGCACACACGTTGGCAGGCAGGCAACTGCAATTAGATTACACTAGCAGACTGATGTTTCACAGTCAAAAAAGTTTTTTATTTTTAAATTATTTACACTACTGTTACAACAGATATGAGTGATGGCCCTAGTTGGCAAGTGGGCCTGGCACACACGCTAGCAGGCAAGCAACTGCAATTAGATTACACTAGCAGACTGATGTTTCACAGTCAAAAAGGTTTTTTTTTTAAATTTACACTACTGTTATAACGGATATGAGTGGTGACACTAGTTGGCAAGTGGGCCTGGCACACACACTGGCAGGCAGGCAACTACAATTAGATTACACTAGCAGACTGATGCTTCACAGTCAAAAAAGTTTTTTTTTTAAATTTACACTACTGTTATAACAGATATGAGTGGTGGCACTAGTTGGCAAGTGGGCCTGGCACACACGCTGGCAGGCAGGCAACTACAATTAGATTACACTAGCAGACTGATGTTTCACAGTCAAAAAAGTTTTTTTTTAAAAATTTACACTACTGTTACAACAGATATGAGTGGTGGCACTAGTTGGCAAGTGGGCCTGGCACACACACTGGTAGGCAGGCAACTGCTATTAGATTACACTAGCAGACTGATGTTTCACAGTCAAAAAAGTTTTTTTTTTTAAATTTACACTACTGTTACAACAGATATGAGTGGTGGCACTAGTTGGCAAGTGGGCCTGGCACACACGCTGGCAGGCAGGCAACTGCTATTAGATTACACTAGCAGACTGATGTTTCACAGTCAAAAAAGTTTTTTTTTTTAAATTTACACTACTGTTACAACAGATATGAGTGGTGGCACTAGTTGGCAAGTGGGCCTGGCACCACGCTGGCAGGCAGGCATCTGCTATTGGATTACACTAACAGACTGATGTTTCACAGTAAAAAAAGTTTTTTTTTTTTAATTTACACTACTGTTACAACAGATATGAGTGGTGGCACTGCAGGCAGGCAACTGCAATTAGATTACACTAGCAGACTGATGTTTCACAGTCAAAATTACACAGGCAAAAAAAAAAAAGACAGATGTTCTAGCCCTAAAAAGGGCTTTTTGGGGTGCTGTCCTTACAGCAGAGATCAGATGAGTCCTTCAGGACTGTAGTGGACACTGAATACACTAGCCTAGCTATCAATTTCCCTATAAAAATCAGCAGCAGCTACACTATCCCTCCTCTCACTAAGAAAGCAGGATCAGAATGAATCTAAAATGGCTGCTGTCCAGGAGCTGGGAGGGTCTGGGAGGGAGTGTCTGCTGCTGATTGGCTGAAATGTGTCTGCAGACTGTGAGATACAGGGTCAAAGTTTACTCAATGATGACGAAAAGGGGGCGGATCGAACATCTCATATGTTCGCCCGCCGCGGCGAACGCGAACAAGCTATGTTCGTCGGGAACTATTCGCCGGCGAACTATTCGCGACATCACTATCCCTCATATGAACTGGAGGATGAAGGCCTGACACTGGAGTGGAAAGAAGCACTAACCACCTGTTCTCTCACTTTGTTGGATGTATTGGTGAAAAGTAAAAACAACAAACGAGAATCTTTAAAGGAACGTATTCAAACAATAAAAACAGAATTAAAAAATCACAAAAATGATGAGAAATACTCAGAATTAAAGAAAAATATGAAGGCAAAAATAAAAAAATCTGATGATGAACTAGCCTCTTTGAAAGGCAGGAAATGTAACAGAGATCAGGAGGACTATATTAACAATAAAGTTTATGATTGGTCCAGGTTTATGAGAGGACATAGAAGATTCACCCCAGGGGGTAATAAGAAGTTTCACAAGAATCGTAGTAAAGGCGATGATACGGTTGTAACTGATGACAATTTGAGCAAAGATACTATGGAGGAGCACAATAAACACAAGAACAAAAAAAAAAAACTATAAGACAAAGACATCTACACCAAAATCTGAACCAAAGTCCATTTTAAAGAATAAATCTACAGATCGCAGAGTGTATTTTTCCTCCACTGAGCTGGATACATCAGAGCCTAATTCTAACACTACGGATGAAAGTGATGCAGATTCCTCTTCTTCTTCCTCTTCTTCTTCTCTTTCTCCCCAACCCTCTTTGTCATTACAGGTTATGAAAGCAAAGATCTCTGAAGAAAAAGAGCCAGTAGTTCGCCCAAAGAGTAAAACAAAGGATATCCTTTTACGGAAAGGAAAAGGACCAGACGGGCACTAAGAAGAAGAAAAAAGTAGATCATCCAAAAGAAGACAAAAGAGGGACTAAAATATGCAGTTCTTAATTTGTCTGATTTCTTGTTAAATGAGGATCATGTTAAAGTCCTTTCAAAGGGGTTAGGTTTTGCACCCACACACACTTTTTCTGCTTTCTCCACATTGTTAGATTTGAATAAGTTTGTTCGAAAGTTGGCTTTAAAAAGGTTTTTCTTTGAGTCTGATAAAGGGCTTGTGGACCTGAATGATAGTACCAATCATGCAAAAATATGTCCTAGTCCCCTTGCCTCTACGTTAATGTTTAATGATATAGTAACCCTAGAAACTTTAAGGTATTTGGATTTGGGTGATGGGGGGCCAGAGGATTTGAATATATGTAAACCAAAAAAAGCCACTTCAGATTTTTATCCCTTTCAATCTAGGGGTATGCATCTGAATTTGTTTCAGAAGAAGGTTGAACAAGAGATTTTACTATTAAGTGAAAATGTTCAATCAAGAAACAGTGGAGATAAGCCCAATAATCTTACAAAAAGAGAGAGGCTAGCTATTAAACAGATGAGAAATAACCACAACATTGTCATCAGATCTTCTGATAAGGGTGGCAAAGAAGACCAAGTTGCTGCTTTGCAAATCTGATCAATCGAAGCTTCATTCCTAAACGCCCAGGAAGTAGAAACTGACCTAGTAAAATGAGCTGTAATCCTTTGAGGCGGAGATTTACCCGACTCGACATAAGCATGATGAATTAAAGATTTCAACCAAGATGCCAAAGAAATGGCAGAGGCCTACTGACCTTTCCTAGAACCGGAAAAGATAACAAATAGACTAGAAGTCTTTCGGAAATTCTTAGTAGCTTCAACATAATATTTCAAAGCTCTAACTAAATCCAAAGAATGCAATGGTCTCTCCTTAGAATTCTTAGGATTAGGATTAGGACATAATGAAGGAACCACAATTTCTCTACTAATGTTGTTAGAATTCACAACCTTAGGTAAAAATTTAAAAGAAGCTTGCCGCCTTATCCTGATGGAAAATCAGAAAAGGAGATTCACAAGAAAGAGCAGATAATTCAGAAACTCTTCTAGCAGAAGAGATGGCCAAAAGAAAACAAAACTTTCCAAGAAAGTAATTTAATGTCCAGTGAATGCATAGGTTCAAACGGAAGAGCTTGAAGAGCCCCCAGAACCAAATTCAAACTCCAAGGAGGAGAAATTGACTTAATAACTTGTTTTATACGAACCAAAGCTTGTACAAAACAATGAATATCAGGAAGAATAGTAATCCTGTGAAAAAGAACAGAAAGAGCAGAGATTTGTCCTTTCAAGGAACTTGCAGACAAACCTTTATCCAAACCATCCTGAAGAAACTGAAAAATTCTCGGAATTCTAAAAGAATGCCAGGAAAAATGATGAGAAAGACACCAAGATATGTAAGTCTTCCAGACTCGATAATATATCTTCCTAGATACAGATCTACGAGCCTGTAACATAGTATTAATCACAGAGTCAGAGAAACCTCTTTGACTAAGAATCAAGCGTTCAATCTCCATACATTTAAATTTAAGGATTTGAGATCCTGATGGTAAAAAAGGACCTTGTGACAGAAGGTCTGGTCTTAACAGAAGAGTCCACGGTTGGCAAGAAGCCATGCGGACAAGATCCGTATACCAAAACCTGTAAGACCATGCTGGAGCCACCAGCAGAAAAAACGAGCATTCCTTCAGAATCTTGGAGATTACTTTTGGAAGAAGAACCAGAGGCGGAAAGATATAGGCAGGATGATACTTCCAAGGAAGTGACAATGCATCCACTGCTTCCGCCTGAGGATCCCTGGATCTGGACAGATACCTGAGAAGTTTCTTGTTTAGATGAGAAGCCATCAGATCTATTTCTGGAAGTCCCCACATTTGAACAATCTGAAGAAACACCTCTGGGTGAAGAGACCACTCGCCCGGATGTAACGTTTGGCGACTGAGATAATCCGCTTTCCAATTGTCAATACCTGGGATATGAACCGCAGAGATTAGACAGGAGCTGGATTCCGCCCATACCAGTATTCGAGATACTTCTTTCATAGCCAGAGGACTGTGAGTCCCTCCTTGATGATTGATATATGCCACAGTTGTGACATTGTTTGTCTGAAAACAAATGAACGATTCTCTCTTTAGAAGAGGCCATGACTGAAGAGCTTCTGAAAATTGCACGGAGTTCCAAAATATTGATTGGTAATCTCACCTCCTGAGATTTCCCAAACCCCTTGTGCTGTCAGAAACCCCCATACAGCTCCCCAACCTGTCAGACTTGCATCTGTTGAGATCACAGTCCAGGTTGGAAGAAAAAAAGAAGCCCCCTGAACTAAACGATGGTGGTCTGTACCACGTCAGAGGGTGTCGAACAATCAGTTTTAAAGATATTAAATGAGATATCTTTGTATAATCCCGGCACCACTGGTTCAGCATACAGATCTGAAGAGGTCGCATGTGAAAATGAGCAAAGGGGAACACGTCCAATGCAGCAGTCATAAGAACCTAGAATTTCCATGCATAAGGCTACCAAAGGGAATGATTGAGACTGAAGGTTTCGATAAGCTGAAACCAATTTCAGACGTCTCCTGTCCAACAGAGACAGAGTCATGGACACTGAATCTATCCGGAAATCTAAAAAAGGTTACTCTTGTCTGAGGAATCAACAAACTTTATGGTTAATTGATCCTCCAACCATGTTCTTGAAGAAACAACACTCATAAAAAGCTGGAAAGGATCTTTCCATTGAAAATGAGCAAAGGGAATTGAATCCAATGCTGTTAAAACTTCTATGCATATATAGCAACTGAAGGAAATAATAGAGACTAAAGGTACCGACAGACGGAACCCAATACAAATTGTCCCTTGTCTGATAGAGACAGAGATAGTGACATAAACCATCTGGAAACCTAAAAAAAGGTGACCCTTGCGTAAGGAATCCAGAGCTTTTGAAAAAAGATCCTTTAACTATGTCCTGAAGAGCAAGTGAAACATATGAGAATCCGCATCCTCAGGAAATAATCTGAATGAAAACAGAAAATTAAGAATACGCATTTATTGTATCTAAAGAAAACAAATAATGCTATCAATGACCACAAAAAGGCAAAATAGTTTGAATAAAACTCCAAAACCCAGTTCCTAGAAAAGGAACTGGAATAAAAACCCCAGAAGATTCCAGGTCTGAGCAGCGCTTGAACCCCATGGGTACCCAGCCATGCCTCAACAGTATCCAAAATATATAGGACAGAAACACACTGAAAGAAAGTGTCAGCCTTACTGGAATAAAATCAAAGAAATTTGGACAAAATAGAACCAAATAAATTTCAAAGAAGTCTTAACCTGCCCCTTACCAGCCAAGCTGGAATACGGCACGTGCATCGCAACATTAGGGAGCTAATTTCGAACCCCAATTAAAAACATGTTACTTGGGAAGAACTCAGGAATTCGTTCCTTAATAAGAACAACCAAACTAGTATAAGCTTAAAGTTTTAGTCTTAGAACTCAATCTTGAAGCCCATAGTAACAGTTAAGAATTGAATCCAATTATAATTGATTATCTTAGAACAAAAGAAATATGGATTTTCTTTTTTAAAAACACAGAATTCTTCTAGCTAAAATAGCTAAAGACATAGATTAACCCTCATTTGCGAATATATTCAATAAAATGAAGACACAAATGAAATCATTAGCATGATAGTCCAGTTTAAAGGACCAGTCAAAACAGAGGACTTGCAAAATGCAAAACAACAAGACAAATGCAACGGCACCTAGTCTAGTAAATGTTGTCCTTTAACAATGCTAAAATAAATCATGATCTGATACTTGATCTTAAAGTAAAGAGAAAAAATGAAGCAATTGCAATATCACAGGACCAAGAAAAGTACCTGAAACTAAATAATTTTCCAAAAATAAGATACAACTATATAAAGGAAAATAAATACTATTTTGCTATAAAAACAATAGCATAATTAGTAGGAGTAGAGATAGCTCCAATAAATTGGAGAACCCTCCAAATTGAATTTAACTGCTGACAAAGAATATAGTTTAAAAATAAAAGAAAATTCTCAGCCTATTCCATTCCCTAGTATGGGGAATTGGAAAGAAAACCTCTGAAATCACAGAAGAAATAAAAAGGCAGAAATAGTGTCAGCTAGTCTTAAAGAACTAGTTACCTTAATATCCAAAATAATCAACACCTCTTCAACAAAGAACAAATGTACTTTAATAATAAAAAAATTATATAAATAAGTAGATTTGTTAGTGTCAATATCTGATGAAGAGAATTTCTGAAAGAGAAAAAAACATCATCAGAGAAGGATAAATCAGTATGTTGTTGGTCATTTGAAACTTCAATAATTAAAAAAGAAGTGAAAAAGACCTAAAAATCGTATTAGAAGGCACAAAGTCAGACATAGCCTTAATCAGAAAAAATATTTCTTATAAATCTTCTAAACATTTCTTGCACTTAAGAATGGAAATGTATAAAGCATAAATACTAATGGAATCTGCTTGTAAAAGTATATCATAATAACTTATTACAAACCATAGCTAAAGATAAACATTTATAACATTTAAAATAAATGAACTTAGCTTTGGTAGAACTGAAACTCAGTTAAGCATTTTTCCAGAAGTGGCTTCTGACTCAGGGACAAACGGAGACATCGTGCAATATGTAATAGAAAAAACAACATATAAAACAAAATTGATCAAATTCCTTAAATGACAGTTTCAGGAATGGGAAAAAATGCCAGTGAACAAGCTTCTAGCAACCAGAAGCAATAAATAATGAGACTTAAATAATGTGGAGACAATAGTGACGCCCATATTTTTTAGCGCCAAAAAAGACGCCCACATTATTTGGCGCCTAAATGCTTTTGGCGCCAAAAATGACGCCACATCCGGAACGCCGACACTTTTGGCGCAAAAAAAAAAAACGTCAAAAAAATGACGCAACTTCCGGCGACACGTATGACGCCAGAAACAGAAAAAAAATTTTGCGCCAAAAAAGTCAGCGCCAAGAATGACGCAATAAAATGAAACATTTTCAGCCCCCGCGAGCCTAATAGCTCGCAGGGAAAAAGTCAAATTTTAAGGTAAGAAAAAAATTGATTAATTCATATGCATTATCCCAAATATGAAACTGACTGTCTGAAATAAGGAATGTTGAACATCCTGAGTCAAGGCAAATAAATGTTTGAATACATATTATTTAGAACTTTATATAAAAGTGCCCAACCATAGCTTAGAGTGTCACAGAAAATAAGACTTACTTACCCCAGGACACTCATCTACATGTAGTAGAAAGCCAAACCAGTACTGAAACGAGAATCAGTAGAGGTAATGGTATATATAAGAGTATATCGTCGATCTGAAAAGGGAGGTAAGAGATGAATCTCTACGACCGATAACAGAGAACCTATGAAATAGACCCCGTAGAAGGAGATCATTGAATTCAAATAGGCAATACTCTCCTCACATCCCTCTGACATTCACTGCACGCTGAGAGGAAAACCGGGCTCCAACCTGCTGCGGAGCGCATATCAACGTAGAATCTAGCACAAACTTACTTCACCACCTCCATAGGAGGCAAAGTTTGTAAAACTGATTTGTGGGTGTGGTGAGGGGTGTATTTATAGGCATTTTGAGGTTTGGGAAACTTTGCCCCTACTGGTAGGAATGTATATCCCATACGTCACTAGCTCATGGACTCTTGCTAATTACATGAAAGAAAAGGGAATATGAATAAAGATAATCCATCAGTGAAATGTATAACTCAGTATGGAGTAGAAGTATTGGCCTATACTTAGAGGTGATCCCCTTTTAAAGTCACATTTAGATGATTATCTGAATATTGTGTTTAGAAAAAGTGCTTATTTGAGAAATGATTTAGCTCCCAGAAGACTTAGAGAAAATAATCCATACAATAGGGATGACAAAGGAAAAAAGAATGGTATTTTTTTAAAATTACAAGGGACCTACAAATGTCATAAAGGTAGATGCCCTATGTGCAATCATATCGATTCAGATATAACTTCTTTTACATCAAAAACTACAGGTGAGAGTTTCCAAATTAGACAATTTATTACATGTAAAAGTACCTATGTGGTCTATTTACTACAGTGTGGGTGTGGCCTGCAATATGTGGGCCGCACCCTTGCGTATATTGTCTAAACTGTTCTGTGAACACATTGAGAATATTAAGAATTCCTTTCAGAAACACAATGTTCCAAGACATTTTTGTACTAAACATAACTGTGACCCAAAAACACTTACAATTAAAGGTATTGAGATGGTACCTATAAACACAAGAGGTGGTGATAGATTGCTGACATTGAGAAAGCATGATACTTTCTGGATCCATAGATTGGCTTCTTTGGAACCTAATGGCTTAAATGTCAATATTGATATAGCTGCATTTGTATGAGGACTTTTGTTCACATAATTAATTAATTAATTTTTTAATGATATATATATATATATATATATATATATATATATATATATGCATTTCTATTGTTTTTTTTAATAATGGTTTAGCTATTTTTTTAAGAAATATATAGAACAATATTAACTAAAAATATTAATAATATTGATTAGGTAAGGTTAGGATGAAATATTATATTGCTAATTTATTGAAGTATATTTTTATTATATGTAAGGACATTTTCTATATCTGTATTAATAAGCTGTGTTTTAATATTTGCCTCATGGTGTATGAATTGATAAAATGTTATTTATTGGCAATATCATGTATATGTAAAGTTTTTTTCAGAAATGCTGCTATTATAGATAACCCATTAAGAATGATAAGGTGTATTTACTAATACGAACCAATAGATGGCATATGAGAGGTTTAAATAGTAACGTGCACCTGTACACACACACATCCCCTTGAGAAAGCAGCCAGCAGGGGGCGTGAAACGCTTTGGGGTCAGGAGAAGTGTGTGTAATCTTCAGCAGTGACAGGAGAAGAGGCGTGTCTGTTGAGCATCATTTTTCCAGGTGGTGATGTCACACGCCGGCTCGGAACAGCAAACAGCTGATAGACTGCCTTACAGCGGACTCTGTACTGCAGCTTCTGTGTGGGACATTACAGGCTTGATTTTATCCTATGTTTGTTAGTAGATGAGTGTACTTATTAAATTTAATTGTGCTTAACATATTGCACTATTGTGGGGTCTCTTTTCTTTGCGCTTTTCAGACTGGAGGAGTAGTTTTGAAGCTAGGCTGCTGGACAAACAGCCTAATTGTACGAAAACTGCAACTAGGAGCCCTCTGTCTACTACAACCATATTGAGCCATTTATTTAAGAGACTACTTGCTATATTTAGCCTACTATGTTCTTCTCAAGTAAGACTGTTACATATTGAACTTTGGAGCTTAGTGCTCTCTTTGCTTTGTTTGTGTCTGAATCTTTTGATTAATGTTGCAATCTGAAACCACCTTAGGAAGGAAACCTAACTTAGTACTCAAAACCGCCTTATCAGCATAAAAAACAAGGTAAGGGGGTTCACATTGCAAGGCAGAGACTCTGCAAGCAGAGGCAATGGCCAATAGAAACAAAACCTTCCAAGATAACAGTTTAATGTCAACATTATGCATGGGCTCAAACGGAGCCTGCTGCAACACACTAAGAACAAGATTGAGACTCCATGTCGGAGCCATCTTTCTAAACACAGGTCTGATCCTATTCAGAGCCTTAAGAAAGGACTGCACATCCGGAAGCTCAGCTAATCTCTTGTGCAGCAACACAGACAGGGCCGAAATCTGTCCCTTCAGGGAACTAGCAGATAGACCCTTCTCCAGTCCATCCTGGAGAAAAGATAAAATTGAGGCAACCATAACCTTATGCCAAGAAAAATGACGCTCCGCACACCAGTGTAGGTAAGTCAACCACACCTTATGGTAGATGCGTCAAGTAACTGGTTTACGAGCTTGAATTAAAGTGTCGATGACGCTCTCAGAGAAACCTCTCCTGGTAAAGACTAGGCGTTCAATCACCACTCAGTCAACCTAAGAGAATCTAGATTTTGATGAAGGAAATGGCCATGTATCAGCAGGTCCCTACGACAAGGTAACCTCCACGGAGGAGATGAGGACATCCCCACCAGATCCGCGAACCAAGTCCTTCGCGGCCAGGATGGAGCAATTAGAATCAACGATGCTTGCTCTTGTCTGATGCGGGCCACCACATGAGGGAGAAGAGGTAATGAAGGAAAGAGATATATGAGTCTCAACCTTCATGGAACCGCTAGGACATCTATTAGAACAGCTTGAGGATCCCTCGATCTCGACCCGTACTTGGGTAGTTTGGCATTGAGACGGGAGGCCATGAGGTCTATCTCCGGCATCTCATCTGCTGCATATCTCTGCAAAGACCTGAGGGTGGAGAGACCATTCCCCCGGGTGAAAGGATTGCCTACTGAGGAAGTCTGCTTCTCAGTTGTCCACACCCAGGATGTGGATCGCTGACAGCATACAGTTGTGGGCCTCCGCCCATTCTAGGATTTGAGATACTTCTATCATCGCTAAGGAACTTCTCGTTCCTCCCTGAAGGTTGATGTAGGCTACCAAAGTTATATTGTCTGATTGGAATCTGATAAACTGGGACGAACCCAGCAGGGGCCAAGCCTTCAGAACATTAAAGATAGAGTGGGGGCGTATCTCTGGACAGCACCTTGAGTGGTAGCAATATTGGTTGCTCTGTTTGGACTCTCGATAATTTGCTGATTATCTCCAGTATATGAGGCCATCCATCTTCTTTATCAAGATATTTGAAACCTATGGATCATACCGAATCTTTATATACCAGATGAACTGAAGTTCCACACAGACATACCGATCCAGAGCGTTGAGGCCTACGGCAATCCTAATATGGAAAGGCTATCAGCACCCCCCCGTAAAACTAGAAGGGGGTAAGAGCAGCTTACATGCTGCATTCTGTCCTAATTGAACAATGAGTGAGTGAGAGGATGTGTCTATAGCGAACCTGTTTTGCTACACACTACAAACGGCCTAAACCCGCCATAATGCAGAGAGGGGCCATGCTACGTGAGGAAGAATTACATAGAAGAATACCAGTACAGACCAGTGATCACCTAAGCCTATGGGAACAGAGTTTGAAACAGTTAATTGCTAAGCAATTTGCACAACTTGAGCAGCAGCTATATTTAGCGATTACAAATATGCTCCCGCCTAACAAACCGTCTGCCAGCAAAGACCCCACACCTATTGCAGCTTACCAAACCTCTCACACCTCTGGGATCAACATCGAAAGATACGAGAGGTATGAGCTTCCTGAGACCCTTGAGATGGCTGTAGTCAGCGGTCCCGGGATCACTGTTTTTCAAATAGGAGAAGAGGAACTCCATGACCTGGTTAGGCAAGATACTGATGCAGAAAGTCTCACACCGGGAAGCACGCTCCACTACTTGCACACAATCAGCCTCTCAGGACCCAGCAAATAAACAGAGTAGCAGCCCCTCAAAAGACACTGCTCCAGCGTGTAGGTAAGACAGAGCTGACAAAAGGGAATTTTTACTTTGAAATACAGATAGCCATGTGGCCATTAAACTCACCCCCACTAGTACATGCCGGCAGATCAGGAGTGGGATGAATTCAAGTGAGAGTCCCTGACAAGATCGAATTGAAAATATTTCTCGATTCTGCTGTATCTATGAGAGACTTATTTGATGAAGACTGTATGGTCTAATAAGTAGAAGTCCAGTTTTTTCTCTGTTAAATAATATGAACACTAGCTCCAGGGTTGGAAGGGCTCAACAAGATGGTATATTTAGCAAGATTATTTGAAGGCTTTTGCTTATCTTTGCTTTTTCTAAAGGAAAATTATCTGTTGGTATATTATTTATACAGTTCAGCGTATTTGATATGAAGGATTGTTATACCATGTTCTATAATGATATACATCTTTCCTATGTGTTGCTAGCCTCTATTTAAGTTACTTAGAAATCTTTGTGCTAAAACTGTTTTGTCAGCGGCCGGGGCAGTACGGTGCAGCACGCTAACTTATGTGAGAGGCTTACTAACTTTAAATTAAACCATACTTTTTTAGATAATAAGGTAACTTGTACCTTAAAAGCAAATTAAACCTACACACTCCTATTACTTGGTTGAGTCCCAAAGTGATCATTCCCCACCTATTTATATTACTAGAAGATCAATTGGTATAAGGAGCAGTATTGACATTTAGGAAAAGCCTTAATCCATTTTACAGTTTCCTTTCCTATTATACATACTTACTTAAACTGGTTTGATGTATTTTGTTTATATGTGACCATGACTGCTATTACAACAGATGAACACCTATCTATTTGCAACAAGTTCCTAAACAACCCTAAACACTAGCTAAGTACAATCCTACACTGAGGGGTCATCCTAGTTCTTGCTCATTAAAGGGATGAAGACTAATATCTATATAATACATGAGTCTAAAGCCCATAAGAGTCTGTTTATCTGCAAAACAATTTAATTTCATAGAACCCTATATTCTTACTGTTTGATAAATTAGCACATAGCCCTCTCCTAGACATTTAGTTCTTGTTCTCTCCACATGGCTATGGGAGCACGAGCCTATAAGGACCTCTTCTCATATATATTTCCGACAGGTTTCACTAAGAGCTTGTTTATCACAGATAATTTCCCCCAATAAGCTATTTTTATGGTATCCCAAAATGAGTCATACAAGACCAGTATTATAACAGATGAATGGGGTAATTGATACTACAGGTTTTATTATATATATACTATTGAATCTCACAGTTTGTTCATAAATATAGTCCTCAGGGTCTAAAAGTGGCCCTATATGTTCCTTTTAAATTCTACTTAAGTCCCAGCTATAATTCAAGTTGTGGGGCCTTACAGTACTATAAATTTGCATTCTTGATACCTTTTAACTTCAGCCCAAAGTATATGCTTTATAAAATAAGAAAACTGAGGTTCACTATATGGGATCCAAGAGTGGTCCCTTATGGTTCATAGTAGTCTTCTGCAGCTATGTATTTATCCTAATGTTGTGGGGTCCAAGATTGGCCCCTTTTACCATTTAGAAGACTTATAGTTTAATCGGCTAAAATGATATTTACTATTAGTACTAGTTAATGCTATTTATTTATGTTATATAGGCTATCCAGAACAATCTGTTGTGACAGATTGGAATGGTCGTCGTTTCATTGTCTCAGCATGCATAGCTGTAAAAGTCTGAGATGGAATCTGGCAAAGGGAATGATGTCCATACAAGACACCATGAGTCATATTACCTCCATACACTGGGCCACCAAAGGGCTCAAGGAGGCCTGGAGGGCAAGACATGGTGTTGTTTGCTTACATCTCTGATCTGAAAGTTCTTCATGGACACCGAGTCTATAACTGTGCCCAAGAAATTCACTCTGGTGTTTGGACTAAGAGAACTCTTTTCCAAGTTTAACTTCTATCCATGGGACCAAAGAAGACTTAAAAGAAATTCTGAGTGATCCCTTGCTAGACGAAAAAATGGTGCCTGTACCAAGATATCGTCCAGGTAAGGAGCTACTGCTATACCTCAGGTTCTGACAACCGCTAGAAGAGCCCCCAGAACCATTGTTAATGTCCTTGGAGCAGTAGCTAAGCCAAACGGAAGTGCTATGAACTGGAAGTGTTGATCCAGAAAGGCAAATCTCAGGAACTGGAAATGTTCCCTGTGGATTGGAACGTGAAGGTATAAACCCTTCAGATCTATGGTAGTTATAAACTGTTCTTCCTGAACTAGGGGAACGATTGATCTTATAGTTTTCATCTTAAAGAAAGGGACACTTAGAAATGTGTTTAGACACTTCAAGTCCAGAAATGGAGGAAAAGTTCCCTCCTTTTTGGGAACCACGATGAGTTTTGAATAGAACCCCAGACCTCTTTCTGATGCAGGTACTGGGATAATTACTCCTAAGGAGACTAGATCCCATACACAATCTAAAAAGGCTGTCCTCTTGTATACAGTCTGGAGAGTAGGAATCTGCCCCTGGGCGGATGAGATTTGAATCCTATCTGGTATTCCTGAGATATGACCTCCAGAACTCAAGGATCCAGAACATCCTGAAACCAAGTGTCTGAGAAAAGCGACAAACTGCCCCCTACTCGATCCGATCCCGGATCGGGGGCCGCCCCTTCATGCTGATTTGTTATTGGCGGGCTTGTCTGTTTGGACTAGTTCCAGGACTGAGCAGGCTTCCAAGTGCTCTTGGACTGCTAGGGTTTGGATTAAGATTGAGATTGTTGAGATTTGTCAGAACGAAAGGAGTTAAAATTAGAGGACTGCCATCCCTTAGGTCTGTTTCTCTTATCCTGAGGTAGGAAGGCACCTTTCCCTCCAGTAACTGTAGAGCTGATGGAGTCCAGACCTGGTCCAAATAAGATGTTCCCCTTGAAAGGAAGAGAAAGAGAGTCTGGATTTAAAAGTCATATCCGCAGACCAAGGGGCATATTTATCAAGCTCCGTATGGAGCTTGATGCCGTTTGTTTCCGTCGAGCCTTCAGGCTTGCCAGAAACAGAATACGATCTGGTTGATTGACACCCCCTGCTAGTAGCCGCGAATCTGCAGGGGGCGGCATTGCACCAGCAGTTCACAAGAACTGCTGGTGCAATGATAAATGCCGACAGCGTATGCTGTTGGCATTTATCCATATGCAGCGGACATGATACGCTACTTCGTATCATGTCCGCTCAAACTTCTTGCTAACTCAATGACTTACGCTAATATTATCACCCTCCAGTAGAGGCGCTCACACAATTCAGCATAAAAGAGGACGTAAGGTTCTCTACAGTAGTACGCCCTGACGAAGCCCGAAGCAAGGAACAGGTGAAACGCGCGTCGGCATTGGTCCAGCCGACCGGAACATGTGATCCGTGTTTGTACCGGAGGTCTTTACAACAATACTGTCTTAGCAAGTGTTTGCCTGGAAATGGTGCTACTAAAAAAATACAGAGGAGGTTTATCAAGTGTGGACTGACACTGAATAACCTCAGAAATCTGCACTACAAGATTTAAGGTCGTATTTCTCTTTATGGCAGCTTTCATTGATTGATGCCTGATTGCTACTTACTTGAGCAAAGATACAAGTGCATTGAGCCACCCTGTCGAGGGGACCCAAAGTATTACTCCAATAACTCTAGCGATACGCTACGAATGAAATATACGCTTAGACTGACAAGCTGCTTTTTGTGCTTTTTTTTTGCATTCTGCTTATGTCTAGGATATGATCTGCTATTGCTTGCATGCTCTTTCTAATGAACTTTGCAGCCTTTACATCTGACCGACCTTACTGTTTTAGCAAGATTGAATGCTATTTAACTGTATCAGTGCTGAGTCATCTGTGCCTTACTGTTTCAACTTCATTGTACATATCCAAGGGAAACGACCGTAGTGACTACTTAGATTCCAATATTGTTAACCTGCTCGGTAAGAAGCCTCCCATGAGAGTTGCCGTTTGCAGCAGGGTGTAGTAGTCTGAGCGGTGCTCCCTCTGTATATACCATGCTTATATGTACTGTATCCTCATATACCGATGTATGCTAATCTATTGATACCATTGAAGATTGAATGTTATTAAATATTCTCAGAAATGATTTACCTGTGCATTACCATTTTCAGCTACATTGTACATACATAAGGGAAACATACCTGTTGACTGCTTAGATCCCACACTATGTTAACCTTCTCGGTAAGAAGCCTCCTCTGAGAGGTGCCGTTTGCAGCAGGGTGTAGCAGTCTGGGTAGTGTTCCCTCTGTATATAAATAAACACTACGTTTATATGTACAAATTATATATACCGATGTATGCATACTTGCTGTTGTCATTGAGGACAGTTATTAACCTCTTTATACCGGAATAAATTTATCTGCTCGATATAGATCTCAATAACTAGAGGCCTCCTCTGAGAGGTATTGTGAGCAGTAAGGTGTAAAAGGGCTAACAAATCACCTCTGTTATACTTTTTCTATTTGTTGTGATATGCAACTATTTTAAGTGTGCTTACACGGATCCCTGACCGGTCAGGTTCATATTAACATCTATAAACACTGCATGATATTTACACACGTTACACTTTTTTGAATTTTTGTATATATTAATTTAGGTGTTAAGTCACTCTTGGAATATTGTATGTAGGTACCGTTTTCCTGTATTTTGCGGCCTAAGCATACTTAGGGTACATTTCTATATATGAGTTAAATAAATTCTTTTAAAAGATTGCTGAATTCCCTGTCTTTTATCTTGAATTATAATTCAGGATTTTCTTTCTAACCTAATCCATTACATTAATAAATATGCCCCCAAGACAAACCAGAGCGCATATTTGCATCACAGATGAAATAATTAGCTACTCTTAAAGCTTTAATTCTCTTCTGAATATCCTTGAGGGGAGATTCCACCTCAATAAGTTCTGACAGGGAGTCACACCAGTAGGTGGCGGCCCCGGCCGACCTCCTCACAATATAAGCAGGTATTATTAATCACTACAGAAGGAGTGGAACCTTCTAACGTATTATCAGAGTCCTCCATATGTAATCCCACAGTAGAAAGAGAAAAACAATACAAAAATAAATGTTTTTAAATATAGAAAGGCACCTTTACAAAAACAATGACTGGGGAACTCACTACCTCCTAGACCCAGACAAGTTATCAAGAAACACTCCTCAGGAGTGCTGTCTGCAGCAGAATCGTAAGGAAGTGATGAAGCTGCACCCAGTCAAGGCAAGGCAGGACCTCCCCTGCTATGAAAAAGCGCGCAAAGCTATTAGGAGCTGCGCAACACACAAAAGTGAAACCTGCCTGTTCCAGTCAAAAGTACACAGTCTAAATGAGCCTGAAAACCGTTCTTCACAAATGTTAAAGCAGTATATAAACTCCCCGAAGTGTTCTTAAAAAAACTCCCAGTGAGGAGATATTAACCCTTGATCCCACTGAGGTATAGAGGAGTCACACTGTAACCCTATATAAGGTGTCCCTGCTATATGAAAATGAAAATAACACAGACTTACCCTCCAGGATCCGTGCTGTGGAACAGATACAGCCTCTCAAGTGTGACAGCCTTGTAGCAGTGCTCTGACTGGGACCTGAGTTTGGAAAAGCAAGCAGTGAAACTCATTAACATTGATTGCGCAGGAGTTGTTACATAAACAGTCTAGATGGCTTCGCAGAAAAACTTTCCCTGCATCTCCAGACTCTTACTTTCATCAATACTCTCACTGAGAGGTTTATATGATTACTTAATACTCCAGTCCTCTCTTTTTTTTTTTTTAAAGTAGTTTTTATTTGAGGTTTGAAGAAAGGCATACATAATAAGAATATAGCATAATAAATATAAAAATACAAGCAGTATAAGGTATATCATATTACATTTTCAACATTTGTACCTGCAGAGGAAATATCTACTATGTCAAATGGTTGCCTAATGTTCTATGTACCTCCCAAATAATATATGAGGCCACTTTTGGACCTCCCAAATGAACAAGTCAGCTGTAGGAGGTTGCTGCCAATACTGGAAACCACTTTTGGGTCTCTATTGATAAACCTCATTTTTTATTATTTATTATAAACAAACAGTTAACCCCTATAATCGAGTGTCCAGGCTCAGGAAAATAAATCCCCATATGAAAAACAATGGCCTCTCTTGGACGAATAACATTGGCATATACCATACTATTAAAAGGGAGCAATAGGGGGGACATATCGAGTATTACTCTTTGGACTCTTAACAAGCTTCTTGGGTTAGGGAATGACTGAAGGACTATAGTAATATGGAACAATCATATTGTACAAAATCATATAGGGGGATGTTAAACATGAGCAATTTAAATAAATATAAGTTGTTTGCCTCTGATAAGATGCAAGTCATATCTGTCTCAAGGCATCTCTGTAACTGTTAGAGAATCAAAGTAAAAAAAAAAAAAAAAAATACACATGTATACATACACAGAAGCTGATAAACCTGAACTCCCATTACCAAACGCTAAAGCAACGAATATGTTGATAAAGTAGGCTTTGATGCCACGGCCGCTAGTAGTTCAGTAATTATCAGAATAAAGTGGTGGTTGATTACACAAGTTTCCAGAACATAGTTGAGGGTAAATAAAGCTCACCTGCAGTATAAGATATAGGTAAATACTAGCATAGTGTAAGTTAGTTATAAGAGCAGGCAGGTCACTCATCCCCGATATCAGTAAAGTTTTAGATAGGAGATAATATGTATATCCTGGGTTAAAACTTAGACCTTTATAGGGAGGGAGCACAGTGGTGTACAGGTATGATATTGGGAGCAAAAGTAAACAATATAGAGGCAGAGGGCTGTATTATAAACCATTGTTGTGTGCATAGGAATAAAGAGTTAATAAGTAGGGACAAAGTCATCCACATATCAGGCTCAGTTGCCATCATTAGGACACATTTCAGAGTATGTAGGGGGATTATAAACAAAATAGGTGCCTCTAGAGAACGAGTTGTCAACCATAGTTGAGAGAGGGTAGCATAATAGGTAATTGTTCATGCTGTAATAGTTCAGCGAGTTGTAAAACCACTTATGCTGCCGTATAGAGCAACAAATGTTCAGCCGATTCCAGACCTGTACTGGATCATTATAGCAAGTCTCAGCATAGGGGTATAACTGGTATCATGTTCCCAGAGAGCTGCATTCTGTATATTGGGCTCAAGATAATTCTGCTCACACTTGTCTCCTCTCTTTAACTGAGGATATTCGGCACTTAGTGTGTAATGGCTCACACCAGGTTTCCCAAAAGTACTGGCGGCTCTTCCACTGGTTAAGCTATGGACAGCCTCTGTCCCCCTCCGATATTGGGCCACACCGCCAGGATAATAAGGAATCCTCTTTTGATTAGAGGGTGTTAGCTGCCAAAGTACCTTGGTATTCTGGCCCGATCTGTATGCTGAGGCCTCGGCGCTCTGTCCCATCTCACTCCTTGTAGGTGTACGGCGCGCCGCCGCGCGTACCTCAGTCTCGGCCCTAGGAGTATTTCTTTTGAGTAACATCTTCTCCCCGTTCGGCTGTACAATACAACCAACGGTAAGTTCAGGAGTAAGTGTGACTCGTGTGTGGTATGGTCTCTCTGCGCCTGAGGCATCTCCGTCCTGTAGCGGCGCAACCGCCTGCGAGTCCGCCATTGTTCCGCAAGCAGTCAGAGCTTGGGTCTGCCGAAGGGCTTCTCCAATCTGAAGAGGAGCATGTTCATCTTCAGGTAAGGCTGCGGCATCCTGTATGTGCCCCTGTATAACACGGTCCTGTAGATCTTGTGTTTCTGTAGGTGGAAGAAAGGGTACAAGTTCCTCTGCAGCATGTTTCAGTGTTTGCTGGCTCTCTTGTTCTATCCCGAAGGCCTCACATAGGCGTTGTTCGAGGGATCGAAAATGGTCTTGCAAGAGTTGCAAAATCTCTGTCTCAAAGCTGTTTAACATCCTTGAAGTGTATCTTCAATCGGAAATAGATAGATAGCAGTGATATAACACTGCCCAACCCTGCTTCTCAGGGGGGGGTGTTGAAGGCCTCTACCGCTGTGGGCCGCCACAGGCCTCAACGCTCCGGATCGGCAAGAAAGTGCAGTTCCTCTAGCAAATTTTATAACAATCGAAATAACTCAGTCTCATTGGTATTAAGCTTGCATTTTCAGAAACAGATGAGTAGAGGAGCTGCTGATAATTGGCGATTTAACAGCAGTTTGCACAGAGCTGCCAATATTGCTACCATTCAAGGTGCTGCCCAGAGACACGCCCCTACTCCAGTCCTCTCTTGAAGGGAACATACCCGTTAAGGACTATCTAAATCTTCTGACACTTTTCTGCCATCCTCATCTAGTGACGAAAGGCAAAGAATGACTGGGGGAATAGGGGAAGTGGGGGGGGGGGATATTTAAGCCTTTGGCTGGGGTGTCTTTGCCTCCTTCTGGTGGCCAGGTGTTGTATTTCCCAACAGTAAGGAATTTAGTTGTGGACTCTCCCTGCCTTATGATAAGAAATATTATTTATAAGTATTGTCTGTATCTCCAACTCAAGCCCAAAAGAGCCAGCAAATATTAAGAGCATATTCATGTCTCTATAGAAAGCCTAAAGCCTCTATTTAGTTTTTAATGTTAGTCATCTAGCAATTTGTTCAAACACTTGCTGTATAATCAAGGTAGATCAGTAACACTAGGGACTGAACTTATAGCTAATATGGTGTCATATCAATTGTAGTTTTAAAATAGCTTACATATCAGTGGGTTAGCTTATTATGACATCCAGAAAGATTCATTGGTTATCTGAGTAAAGGTAGCAATACATAAAACACTAGTCAGTAAGCAAAAGTGATAGAAATTATAGACCATATATTCCTCTATGAGACAAAATTATAGAAGGGGTATATTACCTCTTACGAGTCCAACCCATAGTACAGAAACCTCTTAGTCTAATTTGTTAAACATCTGAATTCTGCACAATGCCTCTGGAAAATCTTACCCTTAATAGATATGGCAATACTATGAGCCTCATAAAGATCACCAAACATTTGATGGGTTGGTTATTAGATGTATGGCTAACAGTAACCTGGCCATTGGGTGATAGTAGTACTAGTTGTAGCGATGGGCACTGGACTCCTTACAAGGATTGTAGGGCTTGGCTGATAGTTTCCTTCACATCCAGTTTTGACATCACTCTCTTGATTACTCTCTTATGAGATCCATCCCCACTGACTCGTCTGCTATCTCCCTTAAATTTATATGTTCTGACCTCTGATCCTGGTTAAACTCCATGTTGCTAAGGAGCGTGTGCTGGGGCCCTAGAGCGCTTCCACCTTCACTAAACAAGACTTCTGGACTCACAAGGATCTCATCAGCTGGGTTATCTGTAGTAGAGGGTTTGAGCATGGCCATTAGCGTTTTCTCAAAGGCCGCTTGGCAGGTATCCAACATAGTAAAAAGCTCACTCAGGATATACTTAGTATTAGCCATGTTATATTTTGGGTCAAATAGGACATGAGTTAGAGATATCTTATCATAGCACAAATAAAGAGCTCTATTGGCTTTACCCAGTAGTCAGGGGGGGGGGTCGCATGGCAGCCTAAGCCTCGAGGTTAGCAGGTTCCATCAGATGGGCAGTCATTTTAGCATAGAATCCACCAACATCCTCGTGGCCTTATTGAAGAGCATAGGTCAGGAAAGTGAATAAAACAAAAGCTCCACAACGTTTTCCAAAGTAGCAGTGAGAGAATATATTATAGGAATCTTGATTTTGATTGCTGATCTCAAATAGTGTATATAAATATATAAGAGCCTACAGAATCTATATTTGGACCAGGAGCTCCTGTGGCACACGTCCTGCCGCTTCAGTAGTCAGCTCCGCCCCCCATAATCCAATGCTTTATTATCGACTTGTCAATATAGTATTGTGACAAAATGCTTATCCGTATTTATAATAGTTTTTAATGTATGTACACATATTGTGAAATTTTAATTTTGTAAATAAACCATTGAACTAGAAAGTATCCCTGGGTTTGGTGCTGTCTGTGTCAGGGTGTAATTTCAACATAGTAATTAATGCCTGGGATAAGCAAAAGGCTATCCTATATATTAACTAATGCCTGGGATAAGCATAATGCTATCCTACATACTAACTAATGCCTGGGATAAGCAGAAGGCTATCCTTCGTACTAACTAATGCCTGGGATAAGCATATGGCTACCCTGCATACTAACTAATGCCTGGGATAAGCATAAGACTATCCTACATACTAACTAATGCCTGGGATAAGCATATGGCTACCCTGCATACTAACTAATGCCTGGGATAAGCATAAGACTATCCTACATACTAACTAATGCCTGGGATAAGCATATGGCTACCCTGCATACTAACTAATGCCTGGGATAAGCATAAGACTACCCTACATACTAACTAATGCCTGGGATAAGCGTATGGCTACCCTGCATACTAATGACTGGGATAAGCATAAGACTACCCTACATACTAACTAATGCCTTGGATAAGCGTATGGCTACCCTGCACACTAACTAATGCCTGGGATAAGCATCATACTATCCTATATACTAACTAATGCCTGGGATAAGCATATGGCTACCCTGCATAATAACTAATGCCTGGGATAAGCATATGGCTACCCTACATACAAACTAATGCCTGGAATAAGCATAAGGCTATCCTACATACTAACTAATGTCTGGGATAAGCATAAGACTATCCTACATACTAACTAATGCCTGGGATTAGCATAAGGCTATCCTACATACTAATACCTGGGATAAGCATAAGACTATCCTACATACTAACTAATGCCTGGGATAAGCATAAGGCTATCCTACATACTAACTAATGCCTGGGATAAGCATAAGTCTATCCTATGTACTAACTAATGCCTGGGATAAGCATAAGGCTATCCTACATACTAACTAATGCCTGGGATAAACATAAGGCTAGCCTATGTACTAACTAATGAATGGGATAAGCATAAGGCTATCCTACATACTTACTAATGTCAGGGATAAGCATAAGGCTATCCTACATACTAACTAATGCCTGGGATAAGCATAAAAGTCTATCCTACATACTAACTAATACCTGGGATAAGCATACAGCTATCCTGCACACTAATTTCTGGGATAAGCATAAGACTATCCTAAATACTAACTAATGCCTGGGATAAGCATAAGGCTATCCTACATACTAATTAGTGCCTGGGATAAGCATAAAGCTATCCTACATACTAACTAATGCCTGGGATAAGTATAAGGCTATCCTATATACTAACTAATGTCTGGGATAAGCATAAGGCTATCCTACATACTAACTAATGCCTGGGATAAGCATAAGGCTATCCTACATACTAACTAATGCCTGGGATAAACACAAGGCTATCCTATGTACTAACAAAGGAATGGGATAAGCATAAGGCTATCCTACATACTAATGTCGGGGATAAGCATAAGGCTATCCTACATACTAACTAATGCCTGGGATAAGCATAAGGTTATCCTACGTACAAACTAATGCCTGGGATAAGCATAAGTCTATCCTACGTACTAAATAATGCCTGGGATAAGCATAAGGTTATCCTACATACTAACTAATTCCTGGGAAAAGCATAAGGCTATCTTATGTACTAACTAATGCCTGGGATAAGCATAAGGCTATCCTATGTACTAACTAATGCCTGGGATAAGCATAAGTCTATCCTACATACTAACTAATACCTGGGCTAAGCATACAGCTATCCTGCACACTAATTTCTGGGATAAGCATAAGACTATCCTACATACTAATTAGTGCCTGGGATAAGCATACGGCTATCCTATGTACTAACTAATGCATGGGATAAGCATAATGCTATCCTACATACTAACTAATGCCTGGGATAAGCATAAGGCTATCTTACATACTAACTAATGCCTGGGATAAGCATAAGGCTATCCTATGTACTAACTAATGCATGGGATAAGCATAATGCTATCCTACATACTAACTAATGCCTGGGATAAGCATAAGGCTATCTTACATACTAACTAATGCCTGGGATAAGCATAAGGCTATCCTATGTACTAACTAATGCCTGGAATAAGCATAAGGCTATCCTATGTACTAACTAATGCCTGGGATAAGCATAAGGCTATCCTATGTACTAACTAATGCCTGGGATAAACGTAAGGCTATCCTATGTACTTATGTCTGGGATAAGCATAAGGCTATCCTACATACTAATGCCTGGGATAAACATAAGGCTATCCTACATACTAATGTCTGGGATAAACATAAGGCTATCCTACATACTAATGCCTGGGATAAGCATAAGGCTATCCTACATACTAATGCCTGGGATAAGCATAAGGCTATCCTACATACTAATGCCTGAGATAAACATAAGGCTATCCTACATACTAATGCCAGGGATAAGCATAAGGCTATCCTACATACTAATGCCTGGGATAAGCATAAGGCTATCCTACATACTAATTAATGCCTGGGATAAACATAAGAATATCCTACGTACTAATGCCTGAGATAAGCATAAGGCTATACTACGTACTAACTAATGCCTGAGATAAGATAAGTCTATCCTACGTACAAACTAATGCCTGGGATAAGAATAAGGCTATCCTACATACTAACTAATGCCTGGGATAAGCATAAGGCTATCCTACATATTAACTAATGCCTGAGATAAGCATAAAGCTATCCTACGTACTGACTAATGCCTGGGATAAACATAAGGCTATCCTATGTACTGACTAATGCCTGGCATAAGCATAAGGTTATCCTACATACTAACTAATGCCTGGGATAAGTATAAGGTTATTTTACGTACTAATTAATGCCTGGGATAAACATAAGAATATCCTACGTACTAATGCCTGAGATAAGCATAAGGCTATACTACGTACTAACTAATGCCTGAGATAAGATAAGTCTATCCTACGTACTAACTAATGCCTGGGATAAGCATAAGGCTATCCTACATACTAACTAATGCCTGGGATAAGCATAAGACAATCCTACATACTAACTAATGCCTGGGATAAGCATAAGGCTATCTTACGTACAAACTAATGCCTGGGATAAGCATAAAGCTATCCTACGTACTAACTAATGCCTGGGATAAACATAAGGCTATCCTATGTACTGACTAATGCCTGGCATAAGCATAAGGTTATCCTACATACTAACTAATGCCTGGGATAAGTATAAGGTTATTTTACGTACTAATTAATGCCTGGGATAAACATAAGAATATCCTACGTACTAATGCCTGAGATAAGCATAAGGCTATACTACGTACTAACTAATGCCTGAGATAAGATAAGTCTATCCTACGTACTAACTAATGCCTGGGATAAGCATAAGGCTATCCTACATACTAACTAATGCCTGGGATAAGCATAAGGCTATCCTACATACAAACTAATGGCTGGGATAAGCATATAGCTATACTACGTTCTAGTGCCTGGGATAAGCATAAGGCTATTGTACGTACTAATTAATGCCTGGGATAAGCATAAGACTATCCTACATACTAACTAATGCCTGGGATAAGCATAAGGCTATCTTACATACTAACTAATGCCTGGGATAAGCATAAGGCTATCTTATGTACTAACTAATGCCTGGGATAAGCATAAGGCTATCCTATGTACTAACTAATGTCTGGAATAAGCATAAGGCTATCCTATGTACTAACTAATGCCTGGGATAAGCATAAGGCTATACTATGTACTAACTAATGCCTGGGATAAACATAAGGCTATCCTATGTACTTATGTCTGGGATAAGCATAAGGCTATCCTACATACTAATGCCTGGGATAAACAAAAGGCTATCCTATGTACTGACTAATGCCTGGCATAAGCATAAGGTTATCCTACATACTAATTAATGCCTGGGATAAGTATAAGGTTATCCTACATACTAATTAATGCCTGGGATAAGTATAAGGTTATTTTACGTACAAACATTTATAGGAAAGCATCATATATGTAAGAACTTACCTGATAAATTCATTTCTTTCATATTAGCAAGAGTCCATGAGCTAGTGACGTATGGGATATACATTCCTACCAGGAGGGGCAAAGTTTCCCAAACCTCAAAATGCCTATAAATACACCCCTCACCACACCCACAATTCAGTTTAAGGAATAGCCAAGTAGTGGGGTGATAGAAAAAAAGGAGTAAAAAGCATCAAAAAAGGAATTGGAAATATAACTGTGCTTTGTACAAAAAAACACCACCACCATAAAAAGGGTGGGCCTCATGGACTCTTGCCAATATGAAAAAATTAATTTATCAGGTAAGTTCTTACATAGATTATGTTTTCTTTCATGTAATTGGCAAGAGTCCATGAGCTAGTGACGTATGGGATAGTAATACCCAAGATGTGGAACTCCACACAAGAGTCACTAGAGAGGGAGGTATAAAATAAAGCCAGCCATTTTCCGCTGAAAAAATTAAATCCACAACCAAAACAATACGTTTTTCTCATAAATTGAAAAGAAAAAAACTTAAAACATAAGCAGAGGAATCAAACTGAAACAGCTGCCTGAAGAACTTTTCTACCAAAAACTGCTTCCGAAGAGGGAAATACATCGAAACGGTAGAATTTAGTAAATAAATGCAAAGACGACCAAGTCGCTGCTTTGCAAATCTGATCAACTGAAGCTTCATTCTAAAAAGCCCACAAAGTGGAGACTGATCTAGTAGAATGAGCTATAATTCTCTGAGGCGGGGTCTTACCCGATTCCAAATAAGCCTTATGAATTCAAAGCTTTAACCAAGATGCAAAGGAAATGGCAGAAGCTTTCTGACCTTTCCTAGAACCAGAAAAGACAACAAATACGGCTAGATTTAGAGTTTTGTCGGTAACGACCCGCGTAGCTAACGCATGCTTTTTTTTCCCCGCACCTTTTAAATACCGCTGGTATTTAGAGTTCACAGAATGGCTGCGTTTTCAGTGCGTTAGGCTCCAAAAAGGGAGCGTAGAGCATAATTTACCGCCACTGCAACTCTCGATACCAGCGGTGCTTACGAACGCGGCCAGCTTCAAAAACGTGCTCGTGCACGATTCCCCCATAGGAAACAATGGGGCAGTTTGAGCTGAAAAAAACCTAACACCTGCAAAAAAGCAGCGTTCAGCTCCTAACGCAGCCCCATTGTTTCCTATGGGGAAACACTTCCTAAGTCTGCACCTAACACTCTAACATGTACCCCGAGTCTAAACACCCCTAACCTTACACTTATTAACCCCTAATCTGCCGCCCCCGCTATCGCTGACCCCTGCATATTATTATTAACCCCTAATCTGCCGCTCCGTACACCGCCGCAACCTACATTATCCCTATGTACCCCTAATCTGCTGCCCCTAACATCGCCGCCACCTATCTACAATTATTAACCCCTAATCTGCCGACCGGACCACACCGCTACTTACCTACAATTATTAACCCCTAATCTGCCGACCGGACCACACCGCTACTATAATAAATGTATTAACCCCTAAAGCTAAGTCTAACCCTAACACTAACACCCCCCTAACTTAAATATAATTTAAATCTAACGAAATAAATTAACTATTATTAAATAAATTAATCCTATTTAAAGCTAAATACTTACCTGTAAAATAAACCCTAATATAGCTACAATATAAATTATAATTATATTGTAGCTATTTTAGGATTAATATTTATTTTACAGGCAACTTTGTAATTATTTTAACCAAGTACAATAGCTATTAAATAGTTAATAACTATTTAATAGTTACCTAGTTAAAATAATTACAAAATTACCTGTAAAATAAATCCTAACCTAAGTTGCAATTAAACCTAACACTACACTATCAATAAATTAATTAAATAAAATACCTACAATTACACCTAACACTACACTATCAATAAATTAATTAAATACAATACCTACAAATAAATACAATGAAATAAACTAACTAAAGTACAAAAATTAAAAAAGAACTAAGTTACAAAAAATAAAAAAATATTTACAAACATTAGAAAAATATTACAACAATTTTAAACTAATTACACCTACTCTAAGCCCCCTAATAAAATAACAAAGCCCCCCAAAATAAAAAAATGCCCTACCCTATTCTAAAATTAAAATAGAAAAGCTCTTTTACCTTACCAGTCCTGAAAAGGGCCCTTTGCGGGGCATGCCCCAAAGAATTCAGCTCTTTTGCCTGTAAAAAAAAACCATACAATACCCCCCCCCCCAACATTACAACCCACCACCCACATACCCCTAATCTAACCCAAACCCCCCTTAAATAAACCTAACACTAAGCCCCTGAAGATCTCCCTACCTTGTCTTCACCACGCCGGGTTCAACGATCGATCCAGAAGAGCCTCCAATGTCTTGATCCAAGCCCAAGGGGCTGAAGATGTCCATGATCCGACTGAAGTCTTCATCCAAGCGGGAGCTGAAGAGGTCCATGATCGGGCTGAAGTCTTCTATCAAGCGGCATCTTCAATCTTCTTTCTTCCGGATCCATGGTCATCCCGCCGACGCGAAACATCCATCTTCACCGACGACTTCCCGACGAATGACGGTTCCTTTAAGGGACGTCATCCAAGATGGCGTCCCTCGAATTCCGATTGGCTGATAGGATTCTATCAGCCAATCGGAATTAAGGTAGGAGAATTCTGATTGGCTGATGGAATCAGCCAATCAGATTCAAGTTCAATTCGATTGACTGTTCCGATCAGCCAATAGAATGCGAGCTCAATCTCCTAGTGGTGAGAGTCCGTCTGAGGTTCCTGATGGTGAGAATAAAGTCAAGGGTCTTTTAGGTCAAACCCAATTAATGGGCTAGTGCTCCTGTTCCTGATGGTGAGAACCTTTAGTGGTTGGGAGAAACTCCAATCCAAAAAAATTTTTTTCTTTTTAAATCATAAATTAAACCTAAAAGCAAATAAAAACAACAATAGTGTAGATGGTACTAAAAACTTATATAAAATCAGAATAGTGCTTACCAGCTGTGGTCAACACGTTTCGGCCTCCTCTAGGCCTTTCTCAAGACTGCCAGCTGGTTGTCAAAAGTGTCCCTTTTGTAGTGATAAAAAGTTTTGCGCAAAAAAGTGTGTTTGGGGGCATGGCTAAAAACCGGAAGTGATGTAGGGTATGTAATAGAGTAAATTCTTTCTTTTTTTTTTTTAAAAAAAACTTTACCCAAAAAAACAAAAAAAAATATTAAAGTGGCTCCTTTTCTATTAATTACTCATTTCATTGGGCATAGCGTTATGTTTAGAGGTAGTGGAATCAAGTGACTTGTAAAACTTTTGTCACGTCGGCTAGGAAAACAGATACTATCCTTTAGAACTGTATTCAATAAAAATTGATCTTTAAGAAATGCGAGTTATTCTGGTCCAAATGTTTATATAGAATCGATTGGTTTATCAAAAACTGAAATGCTATCCTTGGATACTGAATAGCTTGTCTCGTTAATGTAGGCTTTTCATCATATTGAGCATATAATATTTAAATGATAGTGAGATTGAGTGACTTTTCAAATGTTTTTTGCGCAAGCTGGAAAAAACATTTGAGAAAAGAAAAAGGCGTGCAACAGCACTACACTAAGATTTGGGAGTTGCTTTAATAAAAGGAACAGTGTATTGTCCTGAGCTTGAGTGCTTATGCATGAACTGACTTTAGAAAATTGTCAACATAGAAGTTGGGCAAAAGTATGCATCTATATAGCACCGGTGTCACTTTAAACACTCTAAGGGAGAGTGAAGTGCTATATAGATGCATACTTTTGCCCAACTTCTATGTTGACAATTTTCTGGAAAAAACATTTGTTATTCTTATATGTTCACTATAATATGACATTTATCAGATGTAAAAAATAAAAAATTTGGGGGGGGTTAAAGTTTTTTCAAACTGTAATGTAGTATATTATATCAGGATTCCTTTGGTGATAGATCTAGAAGTGTTTAAATCGACATTAATAAACTATGGTGGCTTGTCTACTAACTACAGATAATTTATTGAACCTAACATAACATTAATAAACTACGATGGCTTCTCTACTAACTACAGATAATTTATTGAACCTAACATAACATTAATAAACTACGGTGGCTTGTCTACTAACTACAGATAATTTATTGAACCTAACATAACATTAATAAACTACGATGGCTTGTCTACTAACTACAGATAATTTATTGAACCTAACATAACATTAATAAACTACGATGGCTTGTCTACTAACTACAGATAATTTATTGAACCTAACATAACATTAATAAACTACGATGGCTTGTCTACTAACTACAGATAATTTATTGAACCTAACATAACATTAATAAACTACGATTGCTTCTCTACTAACTACAGATAATTTATTGAACCTAACATAACATTAATAAACTACGATGGCTTCTCTACTAACTACAGATAATTTATTGAACCTAACATAACATTAATAAACTACGATGGCTTGTCTACTAACTACAGATAATTTATTGAACCTAACATAACATTAATAAACTACGGTGGCTTGTCTACTAACTACAGATGATTTATTGAACCTAACATAACATTAATAAACTACGGTAGCTTGTCTACTAACTACAGATAATTTATTGAACCTAACATAATGTTTGTATATATAATGTTGGGTGGTAATGAAATCAAACAACTTGTCACGAGTTTATCATGCAAACAGGGGAATATTCTCCTCTAGTGCTGTGTTCGCTAGATTTTCAAGTTTATCAGGTGCAAGTTTTTCTGACTGATAGCATAATGTACCTTATCATTAGCCTATTGCTGGTTGATCTAGAATATTTGAGAAAATGTTTTTTTAAAAACAAAGATACTTAGATAAGTTATTTTCGCTTTTGGGATATATCCCAATTTAATTTCTTATATAAGAAAAGCATGAATCATTATCAATTCATAACGGTATTTTAAGGAGCACTGACCATATTCGTATCCATAGTTGTATATTGAATGTATTGATGCAAAAACCTAATATTGTAATCGATAAAAGGTGGCGGGTGGCAAATAGCGTGAGATTTCTATATATACTTATTGAAATCAATGTGTATATTTGTGGCACTGTCACAATGGGTTGTTATGTAGGTCAATTGGGTACAGATATTATTAATGAAATATTCCATACTAATGGGTGGTTTAGTTCTGTTAAAGAATTTCATTATATTGGAATTGTTACATATGTTATGGTTCTGCCATGATAAGTTGGTATTATACAAAACGTTATAAAAATGTTATGACAAAGGAGGTAACGGTTTAATTCGGCACAACCATTGCTATTAAAGTATTATATACTCTAGATGACTTAACTTATTATATACAGTTGAAGTGAGTAGATTGGATTAGGGTGAACAGAATATATAATTAGACCTAGCTTATTAGTTGAACCTGAGTTATAGAAATTGTGTATTAATTTGTCCAGATATGAGATTAGGATTGTAGTATCATAATAATTTATTTATGATTACATTGATTTAAACTTAGCTGGAAGAACATTGTCCTAGCATTATAATATGTTATATACGGTGTCCAGGGGTACTTTGAGATTCTCCAAGGTTCTGTTAGGTCCCTGTCTTCTTCTTTTGTGGTTTCATCATTAGAGAAAGGAGGATTTTATTTCAGAGTTTTTTCTTAGTGATAGTATGCCCTTTGTATGGCTAGTTACTAGTAGGGTAAAACATGTAGATAGTCCATATTTAAGGGCTTTTTCTTGTTGTCTTTTACTTTAAATTTTGTAGAGGTGGGTCAGCCTTCTGTTATTGGAAGGATTTTTGGAGGGGATGATGTTATCGAAAATTTAATAGATGTGTAAGGTCTTCTTTATTATTCAGACCTTTAGGGAAGAGACAATCTAATTGGAAAATCCACCTTGACTCAGATGTTAAAAGCTTCCTCTCAAAATCTCCTCCCCTCCAATTTTTCTTGACCTTCTGTATACCAATGAATTTTAAGTCTTGTATATTTCCTTGATGTTTCATGGAAAAATGTTTATATAGAGACGTGTAAATACTCAATTTTTCAATAAGGAGTATATGCTCACGGATTCTGTCCCTTAGGAGTCGTGAGGTTTGTCCGACATATTGTAGTCCACATGTACATGCCATTAAGTATATGACACCTTTGTCTGTGCATCTGATAAGATCCTTTATTTCATATTCTTTAGTATGTCTGGAGTTGAATTTATTCATTTTCTTGCCGCATTTGCACGCCTTGCAAGTTGGGCACGGGAAAAAGCCTTTTATTTTCTTTCCACGGACATCTAAAGTGTTCGATGTTTTTGTCTTTTGGATGCTTGGTGCTAGTTTATTTTTTAGATTATCCGTTTTTCTGTATATAAATCTTGGCTGTGCAGGCAGTTTGTCTCCAAATAGTGTCATCTTCCTTCAGTATGCACCAATGTTTTCTAAATATATTCTCTATGATATATCTATTACTACTGTATTCGGTAATCATAGGAACATTTAGAATAGTATCATCTGTCTCTGTCGTTTTCGGATTTTTGTATTTTAGAAGGTCTTCTCTCTCGATGTTCCTTACTTCCTCCATTTTAAGTTGTAGAAATTCCTCATCGTACCCCCTTTCTATAAATTTCTCTTTCAAAGTTATTGCTTGTTCTTCCCATTTTTCCAGATTTGAGCAATTCTTCCGGATTCTTAGGGGCTGCCCCTTCGGAATGTTACTTTTCCATTTCTCATGGTAGCAACTGAGGTTATGGATGTAGTTGTTACTATCTACCTCTTTGAAATGTGTGGATGTCTCCCATTTGCCATTTAGCGCTTCAATTTTCAAATCTAGGAATGTGATGCTCTTGTGGCTCCATTCGTGCATGAATCTCAGATTGTTTACATTTTTATTCATTACCTCTATGGTGTATTCTAGGTCTGGTATCGATCCTTTCCAGATGATAATATCATCTATATATCTTCGATACAGGACCAGGTCCGTGCCGGCTGGGCAGGAGTCCCAAAATATTTGCTCCCACTTGCCCATGTATAAGTTGGCATAACTCGGCGCAAAAAAAAAACGCGAACCTGGACCTCATTGCTGTACCACAAATTTGTTTATAGTACTTGCCTTTGTTGCAGAAGTAATTGTGTTTTAAAATGTATTCAATGCTATCCAATATAAATTGGCTTTGTTGTTCCGGGATTTCTGGATCTTTATCCAAAAACCACTTTGTAGCTTCGAGACCTTCAAGGTGTGGGATACTTGTGTAGAGTGATGTAACATCACAGGTGGCTAGTATATAGCCTTCTTCCCATGGTGTATTACTTAGTAGTTGGAGTATTTGTGTGGAGTCTCGAAGATAGGATGGTAACTGCTTCACATATTTTTGTAGTTTTTAATCCACGTATTCCGAAAGGTTGCTTGTCAGTGAGCCAATACCGGATATTATGGGTTGACCAGGTGGGTTCTGTAGACTTTTGTGTATTTTCGGTAGGCTGTATATTATTGGGGTGATTGGATGTTTTACATCTATATATCTGAATTCTCCTTCATTCAGAATCCCCAATGCTTTTGCCTTTCCAAGTAGTTGTCGTAATTCATTTTGAAATCCTTCAACAGGGTTGTTTAGTAATCTCTGATAAGTTGTTTGATCACTTAGTATACGCTCATTCTCCTTAGTGTAATCCTCTCTGTTGAGGATTACGATACCTCCGCCTTTATCGGCTGGTCTTATTGCCAATTTCTTGTTGTTTTCAAGCCGCCTGATGGTTTTCAATTGAATTTTAGACATATTGTGTTTGATGTTCTTCAATCTCTTAGATTACTTTATTCTCACCATCAGGAACCTCAGACGGACTCTCACCACTAGGAAAAACAGAATTTATGCTTACCTGATAAATTACTTTCTCTTACGGTGTATCCAGTCCACGGATTCATCCTTACTTGTGGGATATTCTCATTCCCTACAGGAAGTGGCAAAGAGAGCACACAGCAGAGCTGTCCATATAGCTCCCCCTCAGGCTCCGCCCCCCCAGTCATTCGACCGACGATTAGGAGAAAAAGGAGAAACCATAGGGTGCAGTGGTGACTGTAGTTTTACAAAAATAAATTTGAAACTGACTTAATTGCCAGGGCGGGCCGTGGACTGGATACACCGTAATAGAAAGTAATTTATCAGGTAAGCATAAATTCTGTTTTCTCTTACTTGGTGTATCCAGTCCACGGATTCATCCTTACTTGTGGGATACCAATACCAAAGCTTTAGGACACGGATGAAGGGAGGGAAACAAGTCAGGTAACCTAAACGGAAGGCACCACTGCTGGCAAAACCTTTCTCCCAAAAATAGCCTCCGAAGAAGCAAAAGTATCGAATTTGTAAAATTTGGCAAAAGTATGCAGTGAAGATCAAGTCGCTGCCTTACAAATCTATTCAACAGAAGCCTCATTCTTGAAGGCCCATGTGGAAGCCACAGCTCGGGTGGAATGAGCTGTAATTCGTTCAGGAGGCTGCTGTCCAGCAGTCTCATAAGCCAATCGGATGATGCTTTTCAGCCAGAAGGAAAGAGAGGTAGCAGTCGCTTTCTGACCTCTCCTCTTACCAGAATAGACAACAAACAAGGATGATGTTTGTCTGAAATCTTTGGTTGCTTTTAAATAGAATTTTAAAGCCCGAACCACATCAAGATTGTGAAATAGTCGTTCCTTCTTCGAAACTGGATTAGGACACAGAGAAGGAACAATGATTTCCTGGTTAATATTCTTATTAGAAACAACTTTCGGAAGAAAACCAGGTTTGGTACGCAAAACAACCTTATCTGCATGGAACACCAGATAAGGTGAGTCACACTGCAAAGCAGACAATTCTGAAACTCTCCGAGCAGAAGAGATAGCTACCAAAAACAAAACCTTCCAAGATAATAACTTAATATCTATGGAATGTAAAGGTTCAAACGGAACCCCTTGAAGAACTGAAAGAACTAAATTAAGATTCCATGGAGGAGCCACCGGTTTATAGACAGGCTTGATTCTAACTAAAGCCTGTGCAAACGCCTGAATGTCTGGTACTGCTGCCAGTAGCTTGTGTAACAGGATAGACAGAGCAGATGTCTGTCCCTTTAAGGAACTAGCTGACAATCCTTTCTCCAATCCTTCTTGGAGAAAAGACAAAATCCTGGGAATCCTAACTTTACTCCACGAGTAACCCTTGGATTCACACCAACAAAGATATTTCCGCCATATCTTATGGTAAATTTTCCTGGTGACAGGCTTTCTGGCCTGTATTAAAGTATCAATAACTGATTCAGAGAACCCACGCTTAGCTAGAATTAAGCGTTCAATCTCCAAGCAGTCAGTTGCAGAGAAACTAGATTTGGATGCTTGAATGGACCCTGTATTAGAAGATCCTGCCTCAATGGCAGCTTCCATGGTGGAACAGATGACATGTCCACCATCTTACTCTGAATCTTACTCTGATTTTGGCCACGCAGGCGCTATCAAAATTACCGAAGCCTTCTCCTGTTTGATTCTGGCTACCAGCCGAGGGAGAAGGGGAAACGGTGGAAAGACATAAGCTAGACTGAAGGACCAAGGCGCGACTAGAGCATCTATCAATGCCGCCTTGGGGTCCCTGGACCTGGATCCGTAAAGAGGAAGTTTGGAGTTCTGACGGGACGCCATCAGATCCAATTCCGGAATGCCCCATAGCTGGATCAGCTGAGCAAAAACCTCCGGGTGGAGTTCCCACTCCCCCGGATGAAAAGTCTGACGACTCAGAAAATCCGCCTCCCAGTTGTCTACTCCTGGGATGTGAATTGCTGAAAGATGGCAGGAGTGATCCTCCGCCCATTTGATGATCTTGGTTACTTCCTTTATCGCTAGGGAACTCTTTGTTCCTCCTTGATGATTGATGTACGCCACAGTCGTGATGTTGTCCGACTGAAATCTGATGAATTTTGCCTCCGCTAGTTGAGGCCATGCCTGGAGCGTGTTGAATATCGCTCTCAGTTCTAAAATGTTTATCGGAAGAAGAGATTCTTCCCGAGACCATAGGCCCTGAGCTTTCAGGGAGTCCCAGACCGCACCCCAGCCTACAGACTGGCATCGGTCGTAACAATGATCCACTCCGGTCTGCGGAAGCACATTCCCTGAGACAGGTGATCCTGAGACAACCAATAGAGAAGAGAATCCCTGGTTTTCTGGTCCAGTTGTATTTGAGGAAACAAATCCGCATAATCCCCATTCCACTGTTTGAGCATGCACAGTTGCAGTGGTCTGAGATGAATTCGGGCAAAAGGGACCACGTCCATTGCCGCGACCATTAATCCGATTACCTCCATGCACTGAGCTACAGAAGGCCGAGGAATGGAATGAAAAACTCGGCAAGTAGTTAAAAGTTTCAACTTTCTGAGCTCCGTCAGAAATATCTTCATTTCTACCGAGTCTATTAATGTTCCCAGGAAGGGAACCCTTGTGTACTTGTTAGAGCGGCAAAGAGAATGACTGGGGGGGGGGGGGGCGGAGCCTGAGGGGGAGCTATATGGACAGCTCTGCTGTGTGCTCTCTTTGCCACTTCCTGTAGGGAATGAGAATATCCCACAAGTAAGGATGAATCAGTGGACTGGATACACCAAGTAAGAGAAATAAAGTTTCTTCACATTATTAACTTTTGACTTTTATTTGGATCTTCACATTTAGCCTTTTTTAGGATTTTGTTTCCTGGATTACAATCACTGACTTTGTTCTCTTTGTTCTTTTTTTTCTTTGATCACTTTGTTCTCTTTTTTCATTTTTTGAGCAGCATTTTTTCATTTGTAATTTTTTCAATTTTTCACATAATTTTTTTTCACTTTTGAATAAGCAAGTTGACACTGTCTGTTTTCTTTATATTTGCAATCACTAAGGATAATATTTCACTCCCTTTTTATACACATTATCACCAACACTGGTACATAATATCTCTTACGGTATCCTCCTCCTAGTCGATATCAGCAATCCATTCATTTGATTTACTGCATTTTATTAATCCACACATTGGATTGATTTCTTTCAGACATTGTTTAGAATTTTAACTCATATTTTTATTGGGGCTACCATTATTATTGCCTCTGTATCATTTTATAGTCAGTGTTTTTATATAGATATATTCAATATTTAATTTGTACAAGAGTGAATCCACATCTTATTGTTTTTATTGTCATTTATTACCACTGTACCCACCGTGGCATGTTTTATTCTTGTGTAAAGTACTAGATTTACAATTAAAATATTTCTAAATACACACTCTACACATTGTACAACACCTAGCCCATTTGAGGTGCTCTGAACACATTTATTTTCTTAAAGGAAGTTGCCAAAGTTGACAACTGGACATCCGGACAAGGTCTGCATACCAGAACCTGTGAGGTCATGCTGGTGCTACCACAAACGAATGTTCCATGATGATCTTGGAGATCACTCTTGGAAGAAGAACTAGAGGCGGAAAGATATAAGCAGGTTGGTAAAACCAAGGAACTCCACCGACTCCGCATGAGGATTCCTGGACCTGGATAGGTACCTGGGTAGTTTTTTGTTTAGATGAGACGCCATCAGATCTATTTCTGGAAGACCCCCCATCTGAAAAAACAAATATGGATGGAGAGACTACTCCCCCGTATGTAAAGTCTGACGGCTGAGATAATCCGCTTACCAATTGTCTATACCTGGGATATGTATCGCAGAAATTAGACAAGAGCTGTATTCCGCCCAAGCAACTATCTGAGATACTTCTTTCATAGCTAGGGGACTGCGAGTCCCACCCTGATGATTGACATATGCCACAGTTGTGATATTGTCTGTCTGAAAACAAATGAATGGTTCTCTCTTCAACAGAGGCCAAACCTGAAGAGCCCTGAAAATAGCAGGGAGTTCAAAAATATTGATTGGTAACCTCGCCTCTTGAGATTTCCAAACCCCTTGTGCTGTCAGAGATCCCCAGACAGCTCCCCAACCTGAAAGACTTGCATCTGTTGTGATTACAGTCCAGGTTGGACGAACAAAAGAGGCCCCTTGAATTATACAGTCGTGATCTAACCACCAAGTCAGAGAAAGTTGAACATTGGGATTTAAGGATATTAATTGTGATATCTTTGTATAATCCCTGCACCATTGCTTCAGCATACAAAGCTGGAGAGGTCTCATATGAAAATGAGCAAAGGGGATCGCGTCCGATGCTGCAGTCATGAGACCTAAAACTTCCATGCACATAGCCACTGAAGGGAATGATTAAGACTAAAGGTTCCGACAAGCTGAAACCAATTTTATTTGTCTCTTGTCTGTTAGAGACAGAGTCATGGACACTCCCTCTTCATTTTTTGTTTTTGTTTTGTTTTCTTCTTTTATATCTCTCCTGTTTCTGACCAATCTCTAGTTAGAAATAAGGTGAGAGGTGGTACAGGGATTTATTAATGAAGATATCAGATTGTCATGTTAACTATAAAGTGAAGATAAGGCAATTTCTTCTCTTATCAGATGTTTTATACAATAATAGTTTTGTCAATGGGAGTTTTATTTGAAGATATTGCACTGATTAATTGTTTTTTATTTGATTTTTTTTCATTGGCATATCAACAAATGATATTTGCAATAGCCTTTATGTTTATTGTATGATATAAAGCATTTCTGTACAACTTTGAAACCGAATAAAAAGTATGTGTAAAAAAAAAAAAAATCTATATGGAAACCTAAAAAGGTGACCCTTGTCTGAGGAATCAAGGAACTTTTTGGTAAATTGATCCTCCAACACTAGTTGATTCGTGTGTGACTGAGCTAGTACCAAGATATCGTTCAAATAAGGAAACACTGCAATACCCTGTTCTATGATTACAGAGAGTAGGGCACCGAGAACTTTAGAAAAAAATATTGAAGCTGTCGCTAGGCCAAATGGAAGAGCGACAAATTGGTAATGCTTGTCTAAAAAAGAGAATCTCAAAAACCGATAGTGGTCTGGATGAATCGGAATATGAAGATATGCATCCTGTAAGTCTATCGTGGACATATAATGACCTTGGTGAACAAAAAAGCAGAATAGTCCTTATAGTCACCATTTTAAAAGTTGGCACTCTTACAAAACGGATCAAAATTTTTAGATCCAGAACTGGCCTGAATGAATTTTCTTTCATTGGGACAATGAATAGACTTGAATAAAACCCCAGACCCTGTTCCTGAAACGGAACTGGTATAATTACCCCTGAAAGCTCTAGATCTGAAACACACTTCAGAAAGGCCTGGATTTGCTGGAACGCGTGAGAGAAAAATCTTACTCTGAATCCTATTCGATACCCTTGAGAGACAATGCTCTGAATCCACTGATTTTGGACAGAATCTGCCCAAATGTTTTGGAAAAATTCTAATCTGCCTCCCACCAGCTAAGCTGGAATGAGGGCCGAACCTTCATGCAGACTTGGGGGCTTGCTTTGGTTTCTTAAAAGGCTTGTATTTATTCCAACTTGAAGGTTTCCAATTGGAACCAGATTCTTTGGGGGAAGGACTGGCTTTCTGTTCCTTATTCTGTCGAAAAGAACGAAAACAATTACAAACCTTAGATTTACCCTTAGATCTTTTATCCTGAGGTAAAAAACTCCCTTTCCCCCAGTGACAGTTGAAATAATTGAATCCAACTGAGAACCAAATAAATTGTTACCTTGAAAAAAAAGAGATAGTAATCTAGACGTAGATTCCATGTCAGCATTCCAATATTTAAGCCACAAAGCTCTTCTAGCTAAGATAGCTAAAGACATAGATTGAACATCAATTTTAATATAAAAAATAGCATCACAGATAAAATGATTAGCAAGTTGAAGCAAGCTAACAATGCTAGACAAATCAGGATTTGTTTCCTGTTGCACTAAACTTTCCAACCAAAAAGTTGATGCAGCTGCCACATCAGCCATAGAAATGGCAGGCCTGAGAAGATAGCCAGAATATAAATAAGCTTTCCTTAGAAAAGATTCAAGTTTCCTATCTAAAGGGTCCTTTAAAGGAAGTACTATCTTCCATAGGGATAGTAGTATGATAGAGAGAGTAGAGATAGCCCCATCAACTTTGGGGATTTCCCCCCAAAACTCCAATCTAATTGCTGGCAAGGGATACAACTTTTTAAACCTAGCAGAAGGAATAAAAAGTACCAGGCCTATTCCATTCCTTTGAAATCATATCAGAAATAGCATCAATAACTGGAAAAACCTCTGGAGTAACCACAGGAGGTTTATAAACAGAATTTAAACGTTTACTAGTTTTAATATCAAGAGGACTAGTTTCCTCAATATCTAAAGTAATCAACACCTCTTTTAACAAGGAACGAATATACTCCATCTTAAAGAGATAAGTAGATTTGTCAGTGTCAATATCTGAGGTAGGATCTTCTGAATCAGATAGATCCTCATCAGAGGAGGATAAATCAGTATGTTGTCGGTCATTTGAAATTTCATCAACTTTACGAGAAGTTTTAAAAGACCTTTTACGTTTATTAGAAGGCGGAATAGCAGACAAAGCCTTCTGAATCGCATCAGCAACAAAATCCTTTATATTCACAGGTACATCATGTACATTAGATGTTGAAGGAACAACAGGCATTGTGCTAGTACTGATGGATACATTCTCTGCATGTAAAAGCTTATCATGACAACTGTTACATACTACCGCTGGAGATATAATCTCCACTAACTTACAACAGATGGGAAAAAAATGCAAACAGCATAGCTCTCTGAGCATAGAAAAAGGCAAGAGGCATATAGGAAGTGGGGTTTAAATAATTAAATTATTTGGTGCCAAGTATGATGCGCAATGCAAAATGAAATTTTTTGGCGCTAACAACATCCGGAAATGACGCAACACGGAACTTGGCGTCAACTAAAACGCCGGAAATGGCGAATTTGCGTCAACAAATGTACCTTCGTGCCAAAAAAATTCTCCCGCCAAGAATGACACAATAAATATTAGCATTTTAGGGCCTTGCGAGCCTAATTTTGCCCGCGAAAATGAAAGAAAACAGTCAATTTTGAAGAAAAGACTATACCCCAGGTAAGAAAAAATAACTTCCTAAATATGTTTTTCCCAATTTTGAAACTGATAGTCTGCAAAAGGAAATATACATAAACCTGACTCATGGCAAATATAAGTACAATACATATATTTAGTACTTGACATTAATATATAAAGTGACAAACCATAGCTGAGAGTGTCTTAAGAAATGAAAACATACTTACTGAAAGACACCCATCCACATATAGCTGATAGCCAAACCAGTACTGAAACAGTTATCAGTAGAGGTAATGGTATATGAGAGTATATCGTCGATCTGAAAAGGGAGGTAGGAGATAAATCTCGACAACCGATAACAGAGAAACTATGAAAAGATTTCCCACAAGGAAAATCATAGAATTCAATAGGTGATACTCCCTTCACGTCCCTCTGACATTCACTGTATTCTGAGAGGAATCAGGCTTCAAAATGCTGAGAAGCGCATATCAACATAGAAAACATAATTTATGCTTACCTGATAAATTTATTTCTCTTGTAGTGTAGTCAGTCCACGGGTCATCCATTACTTATGGAATATATCTCTTCCTAACAGGAAGCTGCAAGAGGATCACCCAAGCAGAGCTGCTATATAGCTCCTCCCCTCACATGTCATATTCAGTCATTCGACCAAAGCAGACGAGAAAGGAGAAACCATAGGGTGCAGTGGTGACTGGAGTTTAATTAAAATTTAGATCTGCCTTAAAGACAGGGCGGGCCGTGGACTGACTACACTACAAGAGAAATACATTTATCAGGTAAGCATAAATTATGTTTTCTCTTGTTAAGTGTAGTCAGTCCACGGGTCATCCATTACTTATGGAATACCAATACCAAAGCTAAAGTACACGGATGAAGGGAGGGACAAGGCAGGAACATTAAACAGAAGGAACCACTGCCTGAAGTACCTTTCTCCCAAAAATAGCCTCCGAAGAAGCAAAAGTGTCAAATTTGTAAAATTTTGAAAAAGAGTGAAGACCAAGTTGCAGCCTTGCAAATCTGTTCAACAGAGGCCTCATTTTTAAAGGCCCAGGTGGAAGCCACAGCTCTAGTAGAATGAGCTGTAATCCTTTCAGGAGGCTGCTGTCCAGCAGTCTCATAGGCTAAACGTATTATGCTACGAAGCCAAAAAGAGAGAGAGGTAGCCGAAGCCTTTTGACCTCTTCTCTGTCCAGAGTAAACGACAAACAGGGAAGAAGTTTGACGAAAATCTTTAGTTGCCTGCAAATAGAACTTCAGGGCACGGACTACGTCCAGATTATGCAAAAGTCGTTCCTTCTTTGAAGAAGGGTTAGGACACAGTGATGGAACAACAATCTCTTGATTGATATTCCTGTTAGTAACTACCTTAGGTAAGAACCCAGGTTTAGTACGCAGAACTACCTTGTCTGAATGAAAAATCAGATAAGGAGAATCACAATGTAAGGCAGATAACTCAGAGACTCTTCGAGCCGAGGAAATAGCCATCAAAAACAGAACCTTCCAGGATAACAGCTTGATATCAATGGAATGAAGGGGTTCAAATGGAACGCCTTGAAGAACGTTAAGAACTAAGATTAAGCTCCACGGCGGAGCAACAGTCTTAAACACAGGCTTAATCCTAGCCAAAGCCTGACAAAAAGCCTGAACGTCTGGAACTTCAGCCAGACGTTTGTGTAGAAGAATAGACAGAGCAGAAATCTGTCCCTTTAACGAACTAGCAGATAAGCCCTTTTCTAAACCCTCTTGTAGAAAGGACAATATCCTAGGAATCCTAACCTTACTCCATGAGTAACTCTTGGATTCGCACCAATATAAATATTTACGCCATATCTTATGGTAAATTTTTCTGGTAACAGGCTTCCTAGCCTGTATTAAGGTATCAATAACCGACTCCGAGAAGCCACGCTTTGATAGAATCAAGCGTTCAATCTCCATGCAGTCAGCCTCAGAGAAATTAGATTTGGATGGTTGAAAGGACCCTTAATTAGAAGGTCCTGTCTCAGAGGCAGAGACCACGGTGGACAGGACGACATGTCCACTAGGTCTGCATACCAGGTCCTGGTGGCCACGCAGGCGCTATCAGAATCACCGAAGCTCTCTCCTGTTTGATCTTGGCAAACAAACAAGGAAGCATCGGGAATGGTGGAAACACATAAGCCATGTTGAACACCCAAGGGGCTGTCAGAGCATCTATCAGCACCGCTCCCGGGTCCCTGGACCTGGATCCGTAACAAGGAAGCTTGGCGTTCTGGCGAGACGCCATGAGATCCAGATCTGGTTTGCCCCAAAGATGAATCAGTTGAGCAAAGACCTCCGGATGAAGTTCCCACTCCCCCGGATGAAAAGTCTGGCGACTTAGAAAATCCGCCTCCCAGTTCTCCACGCCTGGGATGTAAATCGCTGACAGGTGGCAAGAGTGAGACTCTGCCCAGCGAATTATCTTTGAGACTTCCAACATCGCTAGGGAACTTCTGGTTCCCCCTTGATGGTTGATGTAAGCCACAGTCGTGATGTTGTCCGACTGAAATCTGATGAACCTCAGAGTTGCTAACTGAGGCCAAGCTAGGAGAGCATTGAATATTGCTCTTAATTCCAGAATATTTATTGGGAGGAGTTTCTCCTCCTGAGTCCATAATCCCTGAGCCTTCAGGGAGTTCCAGACTGCGCCCCAGCCTAGTCTGTTGTTACAATCGTCCAATCTGGCCTGCGAAAGGTCATCCCCTTGGACAGATGTGGCCGAGAAAGCCACCATAGAAGAGAATCTCTGGTCTCTTGATCCAGATTTAGTAGGGGGGACAAATCTGAGTAATCCCCGTTCCACTGACTTAGCATGCACAATTGCAGCAGTCTGAGATGCAGGCGCGCAAATGGTACTATGTCCATTGCCGCTACCATTAAGCCGATTACTTCCATGCACTGAGCTACTGACGGCTGTGGAATGGAATGAAGGACACGGCAAGCATTTAGAAGTTTTGATAACCTGGCCTCTGTCAGGTAAATTTTCATCTCTACAGAATCTATAAGAGTCCCTAGAAAGGGAACCCTTGTAAGTGGTAATAGAGAACTCTTTTCCACGTTCACCTTCCACCCATGCGACCTCAGAAATGCCAGAACTATCTCTGTATGAGACTTGGCAGTTTGAAAACTTGACGCTTGTATCAGAATGTCGTCTAGGTACGGAGTCACCGCTATGCCTCGCGGTCTTAGTACAGCCAGAAGTGAGCCCAGAACTTTTGTAAAGATTCTTGGAGCCGTAGCTAATCCGAAGGGAAAAGCTACAAACTGGTAATGCCTGTCTAGGAAAGCAAATCTTAGGTACCGATAATGATCCTTGTGAATCGGTATGTGAAGGTAGGCATCCTTTAAGTCCACTGTGGTCATGTACTGACCCTCTTGGATCATGGGAAGGATGGTTCGAATAGTTTCCTGAGTCCATAATCCCTGAGCCTTCAGGGAGTTCCAGACTGCGCCCCAGCCTAGTCTGTTGTTACAATCGTCCAATCTGGCCTGCGAAAGGTCATCCCCTTGGACAGATGTGGCCGAGAAAGCCACCATAGAAGAGAATCTCTGGTCTCTTGATCCAGATTTAGTAGGGGGGACAAATCTGAGTAATCCCCGTTCCACTGACTTAGCATGCACAATTGCAGCAGTCTGAGATGCAGGCGCGCAAATGGTACAATGTCCATTGCCGCTACCATTAAGCCGATTACTTCCATGCACTGAGCTACTGACGGGTGTGGAATGGAATGAAGGACACGGCAAGCATTTAGAAGTTTTGATAACCTGGCCTTGATGGTTGATGTAAGCCACAGTCGTGATGTTGTCCGACTGAAATCTGATGAACCTCAGAGTTGCTAACTGAGGCCAAGCTAGGAGAGCATTGAATATTGCTCTTAATTCCAGAATATTTATTGGGAGGAGTTTCTCCTCCTGAGTCCATAATCCCTGAGCCTTCAGGGAGTTCCAGACTGCGCCCCAGCCTAGTCTGTTGTTACAATCGTCCAATCTGGCCTGCGAAAGGTCATCCCCTTGGACAGATGTGGCCGAGAAAGCCACCATAGAAGAGAATCTCTACAGCTACAAACTGGTAATGCCTGTCTAGGAAAGCAAATCTTAGGTACCGATAATGATCCTTGTGAATCGGTATGTGAAGGTAGGCATCCTTTAAGTCCACTGTGGTCATGTACTGACCCTCTTGGATCATGGGAAGGATGGTTCGAATAGTTTCCTGAGTCCATAATCCCTGAGCCCTTGGCCTGCTTGCCCTTGTTCCAGGACTGGTTAACTTTCCAGCCCTGCCTGTAACGAGCAACAGCTCCTTCCTGTTTTGGAGCGGAGGAAGTTGATGCTGCTCCTGCCTTGAAGTTACGAAAGGCACGAAAATTAGACTGGCCTTTGATTTGGCCCTGTCCTGAGGTAGAGCATGGCCCTTACCTCCCGTAATGTCAGCTATAATTTCTTTCAAGCAGGGCCCGAATAAGGTCTGCCCTTTGAAAGGAATATTAAGCAATTTAGATTTAGAAGTCACGTCAGCTGACCAGTATTTAAGCCATAGCGCGCTTGGATGGCGAATCCGGAGTTCTTAGCCGTAAGTTTGGTTAAATGTACGACGGCATCAGAAACAAATGCGTTAGCTAGCTTAAGTGCTTTAAGCTTGTTCATAATTTCATCCAATGGAGCTGTGCGAATGGCCTCTTCCAGAGACTCAAACCAGAATGCTGCCGCAGCAGTGACAGGCGCAATGCATGCAAGGGGCTGTAAGATAAAACCTTGTTGAACAAACATTTTCTTAAGGTAACCTTCTAATTTCTTATCCATTGGATCTGAAAAGGCACAACTATCCTCCACCGGGATAGTGGTACGCTTAGCTAAAGTAGAAACTGCTCCCTCCACCTTAGGGACCGTCTGCCATAAGTCTCGTGTGGTGGCGTCTATAGGAAACATTTTCCTAAATATGGGAGGAGGGGAAAAAGGCACACCAGGTCTATCCCACTCCTTGCTAATAATCTCTGTAAGCCTTTTAGGTATAGGAAACACGTCAGTACACACCGGTACTGCATAGTATCTATCCAACCTACATAATTTTTCTGGAATTGCAACCGTGTTACAATCATTCAGAGCCGCTAATACCTCCCCTAGCAATATGCGGAGGTTCTCAAGCTTAAATTTAAAATTAGAAATCTCTGAATCCAGTCTCCCTGGATCAGATCCGTCACCCACAGAATGAAGCTCTCCGTCTTCATGTTCTGCAAACTGTGACGCAGTATCTGACATGGCTCTCACCTCGTCCGCGCGCTCTGTCCTTAACCCAGAGCTATCGCGCTTGCCTCTTAATTCTGGCAATTTAGATAATACTTCTGTCATAACAGTAGCCATGTCTTGCAAAGTGATTTGTAAGGGCCTCCCTGATGTACTTGGCGCCACAAAATCACGCACCTCCTGAGCGGGAGGCGAAGGTACTGACACCTGAGGAGAGTTAGTCGGCATAACTTCCCCCTTGTTGTCTGGTGATAATTTCTTTACATGTAAAGATTGACTTTTATTTAAAGTAACATCAATGCAATTAGTACACAAATTTCTATTGGGCTCCACATTGGCCTTTAAACATAGTGAACAAAGAGATTCATCTGTGTCAGACATGTTTAAACAGACTAGCAATGAGACTAGCAAGCTTGGAAATACTTTTCTAAATAAATTTACAAGCAATATAAAAAACGCTACTGTGCCTTTAAGAAGCACAAAAAGCTGTCACAGTTGAAATAACAATGAACCAAAAAAGTTATAGCAACCAAATTTTCACAGTAAATGTATTAAGTTAGCAAAGGATTGCACCCACCAGCAAATGGATGATTAACCCCTTAATACCCAAAAACGGATAACAATTTAATAATTTACGTTTTTATCACAGTCAAAACACACTGTCACAGGTCTGCTGTGACTGATTACCTCCCTCAAAATGAATTTTGAAGACCCCTGAGCTCTCTAGAGACGATCTGGATCATGGAGGATGAAGTAGACAGATTGTGACTGAATTTTTACTGCGCAAAAAAGCGCTAAAATAGGCCCCTCCCACTCATATTACAACAGTGGGGAAGCTCAGATAACTGTTTCTATGCAGAAAACAAAGATGGCCATGTGGTAAAAATCATGCCCCAATAAGTTTTATCACCAAGTACCTCACAAAAAACGATTAACATGCCAGTAAACGTTTTAAACATACATTTGAAAAGTTATGAATTGTTATTAATAAGCCTGCTACCAGTCGCTTTTACTGCAGTTAAGGCTCATACATTATTTCAGTATTAACAGTATTTTCAGAGTCATTTCCATTCCTTAGAAAAATACATTCAGTGTACACACATTCATCAGCCTAATACCAGTCGCTATCACTGCATTTAAGGCTGAACTTACTTTACATTGGTATCAGCAGTATTTTCTCAGTCAATTCCATTCCTCAGAAAAATAATTTACTGCACATACCTCATTTGCAGGGGGGCCCTGCATGCTATTCCCCTTTTCTGAAGTTACCTCACTCCTCAGATGAGAACAGCCAGTGGATCTTAGTTACGTCTGCTAAGATCATAGAAAACGCAGGCAGATTCTTCTTCTAATACTGCCTGAGAACAAACAGCACACTCCGGTGCCATTTAAAATAACAAACTTTTGATTGTAGAAATAAACTAAGTTAAAAAACACCACAGACCTCTCACAGCGACCTATCTTTAGTTAGGCTGCAAGAGAATGACTGAATATGACATGTGAGGGGAGGAGCTATTTAGCAGCTCTGCTTGGGTGATCCTCTTGCAGCTTCCTGTTAGGAAGAGATATATTCCATAAGTAATGGATGACCCGTGGACTGACTACACTTAACAAGAGAAATCTTAGCACAAACTTACTTCACCACCTCCACAGGAGGTAAAGTTTGTAAAACTGAATTGTGGGTGTGGTGGGAGGTGTATTTATAGGCATTTGAGGATTGGGAAACTTTGCCCCTCCTGGTAGGATTGTACGTATATCCCATACGTCACTAGCTCATGGACTCTTGCCAATTACATGAAAAAAATGTGGGTAGACTTGTTGGGCTGCTACCAGTCGCTTTTACTGCAGTTAAGGCTCATACATTATTTCAGTATTAACAGTATTTTCAGAGTCATTTCCATTCCTTAGAAAAATACATTCAGTGTACACACATTCATCAGCCTAATACCAGTCGCTATCACTGCATTTAAGGCTGAACTTACTTTACATTGGTATCAGCAGTATTTTCTCAGTCAATTCCATTCCTCAGAAAAATAATTTACTGCACATACCTCATTTGCAGGGGGGCCCTGCATGCTATTCCCCTTTTCTGAAGTTACCTCACTCCTCAGATGAGAACAGCCAGTGGATCTTAGTTACGTCTGCTAAGATCATAGAAAACGCAGGCAGATTCTTCTTCTAATACTGCCTGAGAACAAACAGCACACTCCGGTGCCATTTAAAATAACAAACTTTTGATTGTAGAAATAAACTAAGTTAAAAAACACCACAGACCTCTCACAGCGACCTATCTTTAGTTAGGCTGCAAGAGAATGACTGAATATGACATGTGAGGGGAGGAGCTATTTAGCAGCTCTGCTTGGGTGATCCTCTTGCAGCTTCCTGTTAGGAAGAGATATATTCCATAAGTAATGGATGACCCGTGGACTGACTACACTTAACAAGAGAAATCTTAGCACAAACTTACTTCACCACCTCCACAGGAGGTAAAGTTTGTAAAACTGAATTGTGGGTGTGGTGGGAGGTGTATTTATAGGCATTTGAGGATTGGGAAACTTTGCCCCTCCTGGTAGGATTGTACGTATATCCCATACGTCACTAGCTCATGGACTCTTGCCAATTACATGAAAAAAATGTGGGTAGACTTGTTGGGCTTATGGTTCTTATCTGCTGTCAAAAGCTCCATCTGCATCACAAAAGTTTCATTTGGAATTTTTTTTTCCATTTCAAGTGGATTTATTAATCAACTGATCTCCGGAAAATTTCCCATTTACAACAAATTTTCTAACATTAATTGTGCTTCTAACTAGAGTTTGAAATTAAATGAAAATAATACACAAAACATTTTTAGTAACATCAACATTTATTTGGCATGTTATAAAAGAAATGAGATATGAACATTTGTAAGTCTATGTAATACTTACATTAGATGTGCACATTGTATAACATAATTACATCTGTACACTAAAATACCAGATCCCACTTATTGCTGTACAAACCCGCCCCTTGGAACAAGATAAAAGATTAATTATTTAATAATGATCTATTCCTTAAACAAAACGCATAAACATTTATGTGGCAGTAAATGATAAAACCGCAAACTGAATGAAAAATAAAACCAGCAGAAGTAAAATATTCCATGATAAATGGCACAGTTAAATATAAATATATATATATATTTTATACAAATTAAGTGTAGTGTTTTAGACGTGGCATATTGAAACAGTCAAGAAAACCTGAATGATAAAAAATAAAACACAAAAATAAATGTTTGTGAGCAAAGTAAACTTCTCATTTGCTAAGCAAGGAAAACTCAAATTTTGGCTATTCAAATACCATCATGTGCAAGGAAAACATAGCAGCAAGCGGTTCTCAGAAGTAAATCTTGAAAACTGTGTTGTGTGATTTCAGATTTGGTTAGAAAAAGCTGTACAGTAACCTCTCTGGCATCGGATGACGTTTCTCCTCCTATAGGAAACAAACCAAACACATCGCAGTTACAAAGTGCTACAAGTACAGGAATCTTCATTCACACTGTGTGATGGCAACTACTGAGGGTCTGATTCCTGCCTGAGGGGGGCGTAATAAAGATCTTGACTCCATGCACCAGTTATATGTACAGGGAAGCCAGTAATTAGTCACAGGTCAGCAGGCACATGCACAGATACAGACAGGGAGGCCTTCTCTTCAGTAATAAGGACTTGGTTGCAGTCACACTAGCAGGAGGCTCTGACTATAGAATGTGAGAGTGTAAAACCAGATACTAACACATTACACACAGCACGATGCCTATACACACATGAAGTGGGAACCTTCTGTAAGCTGCGTCTGTGCCGGGACAGCTGGCAGTACGGGAGGTTCTGACTATACAATGTGAGAGTGTAAGACCAGATACTCACACATTACACACAGTGCGATGCCTATACACACATGAAGTGGGAACCTTCTGTAAGCTGTCTGTGCCGGGACAGTACGAGAGGCTCTGACTATACAATGTGAGAGTGTAAAACCAGATACTCACACATTACACACAGCGCGATGCCTATACACACATGAAGTGGGAACCTTCTGTAAGCTGTGTCTGTGCCGGGACAGCTGGCAGTACGGGAGGTTCTGACTATACAATGTGAGAGTGTAAGACCAGATACTCACACATTACACACAGGGCGATGCCTATACACACATGAAGTGGGAACCTTCTGTAAGCTGCGTCTGTGCCGGGACAGTACGGGAGGCTCTGACTATACAATGTGAGAGTGTAAAACCAGATACTCACACATTACACACAGCGCGATGCCTATACACACATGAAGTGGGAACCTTCTGTAAGCTGCGTCTGTGCCGGGACAGTAGGGGAGGTTCTGACTATACAATGTGAGAGTGTAAGACCAGATACTCACACATTACACACAGTGCGATGCCTATACACACATGAAGTGGGAACCTTCTGTAAGCTGTGTCTGTGCTGAGACAGTACGGGAGGTTCTGACTATACAATGTGAGAGTGTAAGACCAGATACTCACACATTACACACAGCGCGATGCCTATACACACATGAAGTGGGAACCTTCTGTAAGCTGTGTCTGTGCCGGGACAGCTGGCAGTACGGGAGGTTCTGACTATACAATGTGAGAGTGTAAAACCAGATACTCACACATTACACACAGTGCGATGCCTATACACACATGAAGTGGGAACCTTCTGTAAGCTGCGTCTGTGCCGGGACAGTACGGGAGGCTCTGACTATACAATGTGAGAGTGTAAGACCAGATACTCACACATTACACACAGTGCGATGCCTATACACACATGAAGTGGGAACCTTCTGTAAGCTGCGTCTGTGCCAGGACAGCTGGCAGTACGGGAGGCTCTGACTATACAATGTGAGAGTGTAAAACCAGATACTCACACATTACACACAGCGCGATGCCTATACACAGATGAAGTGGGAACCTTCTGTAAGCTGTGTCTGTGCCGAGACAGCTGGCAGTACGGGAGGTTCTGACTATACAATGTGAGAGTGTAAAACCAGATACTCACACATTACACACAGCGCGATGCCTATACACACATGAAGTGGGAACCTTCTGTAAGCTGTGTCTGTGCCGGGACAGTACGGGAGGTTCTGACTATACAATGTGAGAGTGTAAGACCAGATACTCACACATTACACACAGTGCGATGCCTATACACACGAGAAGTGGGAACCTTCTGTAAGCTGTGTCTGTGCCGGGACAGGTGGCAGTACGGGAGGTTCTGACTATACAATGTGAGAGTGTAAGACCAGATACTCACACATTACACACAGGGTGATGTCTATACACACATGAAGTGGGAACCTTCTGTAAGCTGCGTCTGTGCCGGGACAGTACGAGAGGCTCTGACTATACAATGTGAGAGTGTAAAACCAGAAACTCACACATTACACACAGCGCAATGCCTATACACACACATGAAGTGGGAACCTTCTGTAAGCTGCGTATGTGCCGGGACAGTACGGGAGGTTCTGACTATACAATGTGAGAGTGTAAAACCAGATACTCACACATTACACACAGTGCGATGCCTATACAAACAGGAAGTGGGAACCTTCTGTAAGCTGTGTCTGTGCCGGGACAGTACGGGAGGTTCTGACTATACAATGTGAGAGTGTAAAACCAGATACTCACACATTACACAGTGCGATGCCTATACACACATGAAGTTGGAACCTTCTGTAAGCTGTGTCTGTGCCGGGACAGTACAGGAGGTTCTGACTATACAATGTGAGAGTGTAAGACCAGATACTCACACATTACACACAGTGCGATGCCTATACACACGAGAAGTGGGAACCTTCTGTAAGCTGTGTCTGTGCCGGGACAGGTGGCAGTACGGGAGGTTCTGACTATACAATGTGAGAGTGTAAGACCAGATACTCACACATTACACACAGTGCGATGCCTATACACACATGAAGTGGGAACCTTCTGTAAGCTGTGTCTGTGCCGGGACAGTACGGGAGGTTCTGACTATACAATGTGAGAGTGTAAGACCAGATACTCACACATTACACACAGTGCGATGCCTATACACACATGAAGTGGGAACCTTCTGTAAGCTGTGTCTGTGCCGGGACAGTACGGGAGGTTCTGACTATACAATGTGAGAGTGTAAAACCAGATACTCACACATTACACACAGTGCGATGCCTATACACACATGAAGTGGGAACCTTCTGTAAGCTGTCTGTGCCGGGACAGTACAAGAGGCTCTGACTATACAATGTGAGAGTGTAAGACCAGATACTCACACATTACACACAGTGCGATGCCTATACACACATGAAGTAGGAACCTTCTGTAAGCTGCGTCTGTGCCGGGACAGTACGGGAGGTTCTGACTATACAATGTGAGAGTGTAAGACCAGATACTCACACATTACACACAGCGCGATGCCTATACACACATGAAGTGGGAACCTTCTGTAAGCTGCGTCTGTGCCGGGACAGTACGGGAGGTTCTGACTATACAATGTGAGAGTGTAAAACCAGATACTCACACATTACACACAGCGCGATGCCTATACACACATGAAGTGGGAACCTTCTGTAAGCTGCGTCTGTGCCGGGACAGCTGGCAGTACGGGAGGTTCTGACTATACAATGTGAGAGTGTAAAACCAGATACTCACACATTACACACAGTGCGATGCCTATACACACATGAAGTGGGAACCTTCTGTAAGCTGTCTGTGCCGGGACAGTACGGGAGGTTCTGACTATACAATGTGAGAGTGTAAAACCAGATACTCACACATTACACACAGTGCGATGCCTATACACACATGAAGTGGGAACCTTCTGTAAGCTGTCTGTGCCGGGACAGTACGGGAGGTTCTGACTATACAATGTGAGAGTGTAAAACCAGATACTCACACATTACACACAGCGCGATGCCTATACACACATGAAGTGGGAACCTTCTGTAAGCTGTGTCTGTGCCGGGACAGTACGGGAGGTTCTGACTATACAATGTGAGAGTGTAAGACCAGATACTCACACATTACACACAGTGCGATGCCTATACACACATGAAGTGGGAACCTTCTGTAAGCTGTGTCTGTGCCGGGACAGCTGGCAGTACGGGAGGTTCTGAATATACAATGTGAGAATGTAAAACCAGATACTCACACATTACACACAGTGCGATGCCTATACACACATGAAGTGGGAACCTTCTGTAAGCTGTGTCTGTGCCGGGACAGGTGGCAGTACGGGAGGCTCTGACTATACAATGTGAGAGTGTAAGACCAGATACTCACACATTACACACAGTGCGATGCCTATACACACATGAAGTGGGAACCTTCTGTAAGCTGCGTCTGTGCCGGGACAGTACAAGAGGTTCTGACTATACAATGTGAGAGTGTAAGACCAGATACTCATACATTACACACAGTGCGATGCCTATACACACATGAAGTGGGAACCTTCTGTAAGCTGCGTCTGTGCCGGGACAGTACGAGAGGTTCTGACTATACAATGTGAGAGTGTAAAACCAGATACTCACACATTACACACAGCGCGATGCCTATACACACATGAAGTGGGAACCTTCTGTAAGCTGTGTCTGTGCCGGGACAGTACGGGAGGTTCTGACTATACAATGTGAGAGTGTAAAACCAGATACTCACACATTACACACAGCGCGATGCCTATACACACATGAAGTGGGAACCTTCTGTAAGCTGCGTCTGTGCCGGGACAGTACGAGAGGCTCTGACTATACAATGTGAGAGTGTAAGACCAGATACTCACACATTACACACAGCGCGATGCCTATACACACATGAAGTGGGAACCTTCTGTAAGAAGTGTCTGTGCCGGGACAGTACGGGAGGTTCTGACTATACAATGTGAGAGTGTAAGACCAGATACTCACACATTACACACAGTGCGATGCCTATACACACGAGAAGTGGGAACCTTCTGTAAGCTGTGTCTGTGCCGGGACAGGTGGCAGTACGGGAGGTTCTGACTATACAATGTGAGAGTGTAAGACCAGATACTCACACATTACACACAGGGTGATGCCTATACACACATGAAGTGGGAACCTTCTGTAAGCTGTGTCTGTGCCGGGACAGTACGGGAGGTTCTGACTATACAATGTGAGAGTGTAAGACCAGATACTCACACATTACACACAGTGCGATGCCTATACACACGAGAAGTGGGAACCTTCTGTAAGCTGTGTCTGTGCCGGGACAGGTGGCAGTACGGGAGGTTCTGACTATACAATGTGAGAGTGTAAGACCAGATACTCACACATTACACACTGTGCGATTCCTATACACAGATGAAGTGGGAACCTTCTGTAAGCTGTGTTTGTGCCGGGACAGTACAGGAGGCTCTGACTATACAATGTGAGAGTGTAAAACCAGATACTCACACATTACACACAGTGCGATGCCTATACACACATGAAGTGGGAACCTTCTGTAAGCTGTGTCTGTGCCGGGACAGTACGGGAGGTTCTGACTATACAATGTGAGAGTGTAAGACCAGATACTCACACATTACACACAGTGCGATGCCTATACACACATGAAGTGGGAACCTTCTGTAAGCTGTGTCTGTGCCGGGACAGTACGGGAGGTTCTGACTATACAATGTGAGAGTGTAAGACCAGATACTCACACATTACACACAGTGCGATGCCTATACACACATGAAGTGGGAACCTTCTGTAAGCTGTCTGTGCCGGGACAGTACAAGAGGCTCTGACTATACAATGTGAGAGTGTAAAACCAGATACTCACACATTACACACAGCGCGATGCCTATACACACATGAAGTGGGAACCTTCTGTAAGCTGTGTCTGTGCCGGGACAGTACGGGAGGTTCTGACTATACAATGTGAGAGTGTAAGACCAGATACTCACACATTACACACAGTGCGATGCCTATACACACATGAAGTGGGAACCTTCTGTAAGCTGTGTCTGTGCCGGGACAGCTGGCAGTACGGGAGGTTCTGAATATACAATGTGAGAGTGTAAAACCAGATACTCACACATTACACACAGTGCGATGCCTATACACACATGAAGTGGGAACCTTCTGTAAGCTGTGTCTGTGCCGGGACAGGTGGCAGTACGGGAGGCTCTGACTATACAATGTGAGAGTGTAAGACCAGATACTCACACATTACACACAGTGCGATGCCTATACACACATGAAGTGGGAACCTTCTGTAAGCTGCGTCTGTGCCGGGACAGTACGAGAGGTTCTGACTATACAATGTGAGAGTGTAAGACCAGATACTCATACATTACACACAGTGCGATGCCTATACACACATGAAGTGGGAACCTTCTGTAAGCTGCGTCTGTGCCGGGACAGTACGAGAGGTTCTGACTATACAATGTGAGAGTGTAAAACCAGATACTCACACATTACACACAGCGCGATGCCTATACACACATGAAGTGGGAACCTTCTGTAAGCCGTGTCTGTGCCGGGACAGCTGGCAGTACGGGAGGTTCTGACTATACAATGTGAGAGTGTAAAACCAGATACTCACACATTACACACAGTGCGATGCCTATACACACATGAAGTGGGAACCCTTTGTAAGCCGTGTCTGTGCCGGGACAGCTGGCAGTACGGGAGGTTCTGACTATACAATGTGAGAGTGTAAGACCAGATACTCACACATTACACACAGTGCGATGCCTATACACACATGAAGTGGGAACCTTCTGTAAGCTGCGTCTGTGCCGGGACAGTACGAGAGGCTCTGACTATACAATGTGAGAGTGTAAAACCAGATACTCACACATTACACACAGCGCGATGCCTATACACACATGAAGTGGGAACCTTCTGTAAGCTTCGTCTGTGCCGGGACAGTACGAGAGGCTCTGACTATACAATGTGAGAGTGTAAGACCAGATACTCACACATTACACACAGCGCGATGCCTATACACACATGAAGTGGGAACCTTCTGTAAGCTGCTTCTGTGCCGGGACAGTACGAGAGGCTCTGACTATACAATGTGAGAGTGTAAGACCAGATACTCACACATTACACACAGCGCGATGCCTATACACACATGAAGTGGGAACCTTCTGTAAGAAGTGTCTGTGCCGGGACAGTACGGGAGGTTCTGACTATACAATGTGAGAGTGTAAGACCAGATACTCACACATTACACACAGGGTGATGCCTATACACACATGAAGTGGGAACCTTCTGTAAGCTGCGTCTGTGCCGGGACAGTACGAGAGGCTCTGACTATACAATGTGAGAGTGTAAAACCAGATACTCACACATTACACACAGCGCGATGCCTATACACACATGAAGTGGGAACCTTCTGTAAGCTGTGTCTGTGCCGGGACAGTACGGGAGGTTCTGACTATACAATGTGAGAGTGTAAGACCAGATACTCACACATTACACACTGTGCGATTCCTATACACAGATGAAGTGGGAACCTTCTGTAAGCTGTGTTTGTGCCGGGACAGTACGAGAGGCTCTGACTATACAATGTGAGAGTGTAAAACCAGATACTCACACATTACACACAGTGCGATGCCTATACACACATGAAGTGGGAACCTTCTGTAAGCTGCGTATGTGCCGGGACAGTACGAGAGGCTCTGACTATACAATGTGAGAGTGTAAAACCAGATACTCACACATTACACACAGTGCGATGCCTATACACACATGAAGTGGGAACCTTCTGTAAGCTGTGTCTGTGCCGGGACAGTACGGGAGGTTCGGACTATACAATGTGAGAGTGTAAGACCAGATACTCACACATTACACACAGTGCGATGCCTATACACACATGAAGTGGGAACCTTCTGTAAGCTGTGTCTGTGCCGGGACAGTACGGGAGGTTCTGACTATACAATGTGAGAGTGTAAGACCAGATACTCACACATTACACACAGTGCGATGCCTATACACACATGAAGTGGGAACCTTCTGTAAGCTGTCTGTGCCGGGACAGTACAAGAGGCTCTGACTATACAATGTGAGAGTGTAAAACCAGATACTCACACATTACACACAGTGCGATGCCTATACACACATGAAGTGGGAACCTTCTGTAAGCTGTGTTTGTGCCGGGACAGTACGGGAGGTTCTGACTATACAATGTAAGAGTGTAAAACCAGATACTCACACATTACACACAGCGCAATGCCTATACACACATGAAGTGGGAACCTTCTGTAAGCTGTCTGTGCCGGGACAGTACGGAAGGTTCTGACTATACAATGTGAGAGTGTAAAACCAGATACTCACACATTACACACAGCGCGATGCCTATACACACATGAAGTGGGAACCTTCTGTAAGCTGTGTCTGTGCCGGGACAGTACGGGAGGTTCTGACTATACAATGTGAGAGTGTAAGACCAGATACTCACACATTACACACAGTGCGATGCCTATACACACATGAAGTGGGAACCTTCTGTAAGCTGTGTCTGTGCCGGGACAGCTGGCAGTACGGGAGGTTCTGAATATACAATGTGAGAGTGTAAAACCAGATACTCACACATTACACACAGTGCGATGCCTATACACACATGAAGTGGGAACCTTCTGTAAGCTGTGTCTGTGCCGGGACAGGTGGCAGTACGGGAGGCTCTGACTATACAATGTGAGAGTGTAAGACCAGATACTCACACATTACACACAGTGCGATGCCTATACACACATGAAGTGGGAACCTTCTGTAAGCTGCGTTTGTGCCGGGACAGTACGAGAGGTTCTGACTATACAATGTGAGAGTGTAAGACCAGATACTCATACATTACACACAGTGCGATGCCTATACACACATGAAGTGGGAACCTTCTGTAAGCTGCGTCTGTGCCGGGACAGTACGAGAGGTTCTGACTATACAATGTGAGAGTGTAAAACCAGATACTCACACATTACACACAGCGCGATGCCTATACACACATGAAGTGGGAACCTTCTGTAAGCCGTGTCTGTGCCGGGACAGCTGGCAGTACGGGAGGTTCTGACTATACAATGTGAGAGTGTAAGACCAGATACTCACACATTACACACAGTGCGATGCCTATACACACATGAAGTGGGAACCCTTTGTAAGCTGTGTCTGTGCCGGGACAGCTGGCAGTACAGGAGGTTCTGACTATACAATGTGAGAGTGTAAGACCAGATACTCACACATTACACACAGTGCGATGCCTATACACACATGAAGTGGGAACCTTCTGTAAGCTGCGTCTGTGCCGGGACAGTACGAGAGGCTCTGACTATACAATGTGAGAGTGTAAAACCAGATACTCACACATTACACACAGCGCGATGCCTATACACACATGAAGTGGGAACCTTCTGTAAGCTTCGTCTGTGCCGGGACAGTACGAGAGGCTCTGACTATACAATGTGAGAGTGTAAGACCAGATACTCACACATTACACACAGTGCGATGCCTATACACACATGAAGTGGGAACCTTCTGTAAGCTGCGTCTGTGCCGGGACAGTACGGGAGGTTCTGACTATACAATGTGAGAGTGTAAGACCAGATACTCACACATTACACACAGCGCGATGCCTATACACACATGAAGTGGGAACCTTCTGTAAGCTGCGTATGTGCCGGGACAGTACGGGAGGTTCTGACTATACAATGTGAGAGTGTAAGACCAGATACTCACACATTACACACAGTGCGATGCCTATACACACATGAAGTGGGAACCTTCTGTAAGCTGCGTCTGTGCCGGGACAGCTGGCAGTACGGGAGGTTCTGACTATACAATGTGAGAGTGTAAGACCAGATACTCACACATTACACACAGTGCGATGCCTATACACACATGAAGTGGGAACCTTCTGTAAGCTGCGTCTGTGCCTGGACAGTACGAGAGGCTCTGACTATACAATGTGAGAGTGTAAGACCAGATACTCACACATTACACACAGTGCGATGCCTATACACACATGAAGTGGGAACCTTCTGTAAGCTGCGTCTGTGCCGGGACAGTACGAGAGGCTATGACTATACAATGTGAGAGTGTAAGACCAGATACTCACACATTACACACAGCGCGATGCCTATACACACATGAAGTGGGAACCTTCTGTAAGCTGTGTCTGTGCCGGGACAGTACGAGAGGCTCTGAATATACAATGTGAGAGTGTAAGACCAGATACTCACACATTACACACAGTGCGATGCCTATACACACATGAAGTGGGAACCTTCTGTAAGCTGTGTCTGTGCCGGGACAGCTGGCAGTACGGGAGGCTCTGACTATACAATGTGAGAGTGTAAGACCAGATACTCACACATTACACACAGTGCGATGCCTATACACACATGAAGTGGGAACCTTCTGTAAGCTGTGTCTGTGCCGGGACAGTACGGGAGGCTCTGACTATACAATGTGAGAGTGTAAGACCAGATACTCACACATTACACACAGTGCGATGCCTATACACACATGAAGTGGGAACCTTCTGTAAGCTGTGTTTGTGCCGGGACAGTACGGGAGGTTCTGACTATACAATGTGAGAGTGTAAAACCAGATACTCACACATTACACACAGCGCGATGCCTATACACACATGAAGTGGGAACCTTCTGTAAGCTGTGTCTGTGCCGGGACAGTACAGGAGGCTCTGACTATACAATGTGAGAGTGTAAAACCAGATACTCACACATTACACACAGGGTGATGCCTATACACACATGAAGTGGGAACCTTCTGTAAGCTGTGTCTGTGCCGGGACAGCTGGCAGTACGGGAGGCTCTGACTATACAATGTGAGAGTGTAAGACCAGATACTCACATATTACACACAGTGCGATGCCTATACACACATGAAGTGGGAACCTTCTGTAAGCTGTGTCTGTGCCGGGACAGTACGAGAGGCTCTGACTATATAATGTGAGAGTGTAAAACCAGATACTCACACATTACACACAGTGCGATACCTATACACACATGAAGTGGGAACCTTCTGTAAGCTGCGTCTGTGTCGGGACAGTACAGGAGGTTCTGACTATACAATGTGAGAGTGTAAGACCAGATACTCACACATTACACACAGCGCGATGCCTATACACACATGAAGTGGGAACCTTCTGTAAGCTGCGTCTGTGCCGGGACAGTACGGGAGGCTCTGACTATACAATGTGAGAGTGTAAAACCAGATACTCACACATTACACACAGTGCGATGCCTATACACACATGAAGTGGGAACCTTCTGTAAGCTGTGTCTGTGCCGGGACAGTACGGGAGGTTCTGACTATACAATGTGAGAGTGTAAAACCAGATACTCACACATTACACACAGTGCGATGCCTATACACACATGAAGTGGGAACCTTCTGTAAGCTGCGTCTGTGCCGGGACAGCTGGCAGTACGGGAGGTTCTGACTATACAATGTGAGAGTGTAAGACCAGATACTCACACATTACACACAGTGCGATTCCTATACAAACATGAAGTGGGAACCTTCTGTAAGCTGCGTCTGTGCCGGGACAGTACGGGAGGCTCTGACTATACAATGTGAGAGTGTAAGACCAGATACTCACACATTACACACAGCGCGATGCCTATACACACATGAAGTGGGAACCTTCTGTAAGCTGTGTTTGTGCCGGGACAGTACGGGAGGTTCTGACTATACAATGTGAGAGTGTAAGACCAGATACTCACACATTACACACAGTGCGATTCCTATACAAACATGAAGTGGGAACCTTCTGTAAGCTGCGTCTGTGCCGGGACAGTACGGGAGGCTCTGACTATACAATGTGAGAGTGTAAGACCAGATACTCACACATTACACACAGCGCGATGCCTATACACACATGAAGTGGGAACCTTCTGTAAGCTGCGTCTGTGCCGGGACAGCTGGCAGTACGGGAGGTTCTGACTATACAATGTGAGAGTGTAAGACCAGATACTCACACATTACACACAGTGCGATGCCTATACACACATGAAGTGGGAACCTTCTGTAAGCTGCGTATGTGCCGGGACAGTACGGGAGGTTCTGAATATACAATGTGAGAGTGTAAGACCAGATACTCACACATTACACACAGTGCGATGCCTATACACACATGAAGTGGGAACCTTCTGTAAGCTGCGTATGTGCCGGGACAGTACGGGAGGCTCTGACTATACAATGTGAGAGTGTAAAACCAGATACTCACACATTACACACAGCGCGATGCCTATACACACATGAAGTGGCAACCTTCTGTAAGCTGCGTCTGTGCCGGGACAGTACGGGAGGTTCTGACTATACAATGTGAGAGTGTAAGACCAGATACTCACACATTACACACTGTGCGATTCCTATACACAGATGAAGTGGGAACCTTCTGTAAGCTGCGTCTGTGCCGGGACAGTACAGGAGGTTCTGACTATACAATGTGAGAGTGTAAAACCAGATACTCACACATTACACACAGTGCGATGCCTATACACACATGAAGTGGGAACCTTCTGAAAGCTGTGTCTGTGCCGGGACAGCTGGCAGTACGGGAGGCTCTGACTATACAATGTGAGAGTGTAAGACCAGATACTCACACATTACACACAGCGCAATGCCTATACACACATGAAGTGGGAACCTTCTGTAAGCTGTGTCTGTGCCGGGACAGTACGAGAGGCTCCGACTATACAATGTGAGAGTGTAAGACCAGATACTCACACATTACACACAGCGCGATGCCTATACACACATGAAGTGGGAACCTTCTGTAAGCTGTGTCTGTGCCGGGACAGTACGAGAGGCTCTGACTATACAATGTGAGAGTGAAAAACCAGATACTCACACATTACACACAGCGCGATGCCTATACACACATGAAGTGGGAACCTTCTGTAAGCTGTGTCTGTGCCGGGACAGTACGAGAGGCTCTGACTATACAATGTGAGAGTGTAAGACCAGATACTCACACATTACACACAGTGCGATGCCTATACACACATGAAGTGGGAACCTTCTGTAAGCTGTGTCTGTGCCGGGACAGTACGGGAGGTTCTGAATATACAATGTGAGAGTGTAAGACCAGATACTCACACATTACACACAGTGCGATGCCTATACACACGTGAAGTGGGAACCTTCTGTAAGCTGTGTCTGTGCCGGGACAGTACGGGAGGTTCTGACTATACAATGTGAGAGTGTAAGACCAGATACTCACACATTACACACAGCGCGATGCCTATACACACATGAAGTGGCAACCTTCTGTAAGCTGCGTCTGTGCCGGGACAGTACGGGAGGTTCTGACTATACAATGTGAGAGTGTAAGACCAGATACTCACACATTACACACAGTGCGATGCCTATACACACATGAAGTGGGAACCTTCTGTAAGCTGTGTCTGTGCCGAGACAGCTGGCAGTACGGGAGGTTCTGAATATGCAATGTGAGAGTGTAAGACCAGATACTCACACATTACACACAGAGCGATGCCTATACACACATGAAGTGGGAACCTTCTGTAAGCTGTGTCTGTGCCGGGACAGTACGGGAGGCTCTGACTATACAATGTGAGAGTGTAAAACCAGATACTCACACATTACACACAGCACGATGCCTATACACACATGAAGTGGGAACCTTCTGTAAGCTGCGTCTGTGCCGGGACAGTACGGGAGGTTCTGACTATACAATGTGAGAGTGTAAGACCAGATACTCACACATTACACACAGTGCGATGCCTATACACACATGAAGTGGGAACCTTCTGTAAGCTGTGTTTGTGCCGGGACAGTACGGGAGGTTCTGACTATACAATGTGAGAGTGTAAAACCAGATACTCACACATTACACACAGTGCGATGCCTATACACACATGAAGTGGGAACCTTCTGTAAGCTGTCTGTGCCGGGACAGTACGAGAGCTCTGACTATACAATGTGAGAGTGTAAGACCAGATACTCACACATTACACACAGCGCAATGCCTATACACACATGAAGTGGGAACCTTCTGTAAGCTGTCTGTGCCGGGACAGTACGGGAGGCTCTGACTATACAATGTGAGAGTGTAAAACCAGATACTCACACATTACACAGAGCGCGATGCCTATACACACATGAAGTGGGAACCTTCTGTAAGCTGTGTCTGTGCCGGGACAGTACGGGAGGCTCTGACTATACAATGTGAGAGTGTAAAACCAGATACTCACACATTACACACAGTGCGATGCCTATACACACATGAAGTGGGAACCTTCTGTAAGCTGCGTCTGTGCCGGGACAGCTGGCAGTACGGGAGGTTCTGACTATACAATGTGAGAGTGTAAGACCAGATACTCACACATTACACACAGTGCGATTCCTATACAAACATGAAGTGGGAACCTTCTGTAAGCTGCGTCTGTGCCGGGACAGTACGGGAGGCTCTGACTATACAATGTGAGAGTGTAAGACCAGATACTCACACATTACACACAGCGCGATGCCTATACACACATGAAGTGGGAACCTTCTGTAAGCTGTGTTTGTGCCGGGACAGTACGGGAGGTTCTGACTATACAATGTGAGAGTGTAAGACCAGATACTCACACATTACACACAGTGCGATTCCTATACAAACATGAAGTGGGAACCTTCTGTAAGCTGCGTCTGTGCCGGGACAGTACGGGAGGCTCTGACTATACAATGTGAGAGTGTAAGACCAGATACTCACACATTACACACAGCGCGATGCCTATACACACATGAAGTGGGAACCTTCTGAAAGCTGTGTCTGTGCCGGGACAGCTGGCAGTACGGGAGGCTCTGACTATACAATGTGAGAGTGTAAGACCAGATACTCACACATTACACACAGCGCGATGCCTATACACACATGAAGTGGGAACCTTCTGTAAGCTGTGTCTGTGCCGGGACAGTACGAGAGGCTCCGACTATACAATGTGAGAGTGTAAGACCAGATACTCACACATTACACACAGTGCAATGCCTATACACACATGAAGTGGGAACCTTCTGTAAGCTGCGTCTGTGCCGGGACAGTACGGGAGGTTCTGACTATACAATGTGAGAGTGTAAGACCAGATACTCACACATTACACACAGTGCGATGCCTATACACACATGAAGTGGGAACCTTCTGTAAGCTGTGTCTGTGCCGGGACAGTACGGGAGGCTCTGACTATACAATGTGAGAGTGTAAAACCAGATACTCACACATTACACACAGTGCAATGCCTATACACACATGAAGTGGGAACCTTCTGTAAGCTGTGTTTGTGCGGGGACAGTACGGGAGGTTCTGACTATACAATGTGAGAGTGTAAGACCAGATACTCACACATTACACACAGTGCGATGCCTATACACACATGAAGTGGGAACCTTCTGTAAGCTGTGTCTGTGCCGGGACAGTACGAGAGGCTCTGACTATACAATGTGAGAGTGTAAGACCAGATACTCACACATTACACACAGCGCAATGCCTATACACACATGAAGTGGGAACCTTCTGTAAGCTGTGTCTGTGCCGGGACAGTACGAGAGGCTCTGACTATATAATGTGAGAGTGTAAAACCAGATACTCACACATTACACACAGTGCGATGCCTATACACACATGAAGTGGCAACCTTCTGTAAGCTGCGTCTGTGCCGGGACAGTACGGGAGGTTCTGACTATACAATGTGAGAGTATAAGACCAGATACTCACACATTACACACAGTGCGATGCCTATACACACATGAAGTGGGAACCTTCTGTAAGCTGTGTCTGTGCCGGGACAGTACGGGAGGTTCTGAATATACAATGTGAGAGTGTAAGACCAGATAGTCACACATTACACACAGTGCGATGCCTATACACACATGAAGTGGGAACCTTCTGTAAGCTGTGTCTGTGCCGGGACAGTACGGGAGGTTCTGACTATACAATGTGAGAGTGTAAGACCAGATACTCACACATTACACACAGCGCGATGCCTATACACACATGAAGTGGCAACCTTCTGTAAGCTGCGTCTGTGCCGGGACAGTACGGGAGGTTCTGACTATACAATGTGAGAGTGTAAGACCAGATACTCACACATTACACACAGTGCGATGCCTATACACACATGAAGTGGGAACCTTCTGTAAGCTGTGTCTGTGCCGGGACAGTACGAGAGGCTCTGACTATACAATGTGAGAGTGTAAGACCAGATACTCACACATTACACACAGTGCGATGCCTATACACACATGAAGTGGCAACCTTCTGTAAGCTGCGTCTGTGCCGGGACAGTACGGGAGGTTCTGACTATACAATGTGAGAGTGTAAGACCAGATACTCACACATTACACACAGCGCGATGCCTATACACACATGAAGTGGGAACCTTCTGTAAGCTGCGTCTGTGCCGGGACAGCTGGCAGTACGGGAGGTTCTGACTATACAATGTGAGAGTGTAAAACCAGATACTCACACATTACACACAGCGCGATGCCTATACACACATGAAGTGGGAACCTTCTGTAAGCTGTGTCTGTGCCGGGACAGTACGGGAGGCTCTGACTATACAATGTGAGAGTGTAAAACCAGATACTCACACATTACACACAGTGCGATGCCTATACACACATGAAGTGGGAACCTTCTGTAAGCTGCGTCTGTGCCGGGACAGCTGGCAGTACGGGAGGTTCTGACTATACAATGTGAGAGTGTAAGACCAGATACTCACACATTACACACAGTGCGATTCCTATACAAACATGAAGTGGGAACCTTCTGTAAGCTGCGTCTGTGCCGGGACAGTACGGGAGGCTCTGACTATACAATGTGAGAGTGTAAGACCAGATACTCACACATTACACACAGCGCGATGCCTATACACACATGAAGTGGGAACCTTCTGTAAGCTGTGTTTGTGCCGGGACAGTACGGGAGGTTCTGACTATACAATGTGAGAGTGTAAGACCAGATACTCACACATTACACACAGCGCGATGCCTATACACACATGAAGTGGGAACCTTCTGTAAGCTGCGTCTGTGCCGGGACAGTACAGGAGGTTCTGACTATACAATGTGAGAGTGTAAAACCAGATACTCACACATTACACACAGCGCGATGCCTATACACACATGAAGTGGGAACCTTCTGAAAGCTGTGTCTGTGCCGGGACAGCTGGCAGTACGAGAGGCTCTGACTATACAATGTGAGAGTGTAAGACCAGATACTCACACATTACACACAGTGCGATGCCTATACACACATGAAGTGGGAACCTTCTGTAAGCTGTGTCTGTGCCGGGACAGTACGAGAGGCTCCGACTATACAATGTGAGAGTGTAAGACCAGATACTCACACATTACACACAGCGCGATGCCTATACACACATGAAGTGGGAACCTTCTGTAAGCTGCGTCTGTGCCGGGACAGTACGGGAGGTTCTGACTATACAATGTGAGAGTGTAAGACCAGATACTCACACATTACACACAGTGCGATGCCTATACACACATGAAGTGGGAACCTTCTGTAAGCTGTGTCTGTGCCTGGACAGTACGGGAGGCTCTGACTATACAATGTGAGAGTGTAAAACCAGATACTCACACATTACACACAGTGCAATGCCTATACACACATGAAGTGGGAACCTTCTGTAAGCTGTGTTTGTGCCGGGACAGTACGGGAGGTTCTGACTATACAATGTGAGAGTGTAAGACCAGATACTCACACATTACACACAGTGCGATGCCTATACACACATGAAGTGGGAACCTTCTGTAAGCTGTGTCTGTGCCGGGACAGCTGGCAGTACGGGAGGTTCTGACTATACAATGTGAGAGTGTAAGACCAGATACTCACACATTACACACAGTGCGATGCCTATACACACATGAAGTGGGAACCTTCTGTAAGCTGCGTCTGTGCCGGGACAGTACGGGAGGTTCTGACTATACAATGTGAGAGTGTAAAACCAGATACTCACACATTACACAGAGCGCGATGCCTATACACACATGAAGTGGGAACCTTCTGTAAGCTGCGTCTGTGCCGGGACAGTACGGGAGGTTCTGACTATACAATGTGAGAGTGTAAGACCAGATACTCACACATTACACACAGTGCGATGCCTATACACACATGAAGTGGGAACCTTCTGTAAGCTGCGTCTGTGCCGGGACAGTACGGGAGATTCTGACTATACAATGTGAGAGTGTAAAACCAGATACTCACACATTACACACAGCGCGATGCCTATACACACATGAAGTGGGAACCTTCTGTAAGCTGTCTGTGCCGGGACAGTACGGGAGGTTCTGACTATACAATGTGAGAGTGTAAAACCAGATACTCACACATTACACACAGCGCGATGCCTATACACACATGAAGTGGGAACCTTCTGTAAGCTGCGTCTGTGCCGGGACAGTACGGGAGGTTCTGACTATACAATGTGAGAGTGTAAGACCAGATACTCACACATTACACAGTGCGATGCCTATACACACATGAAGTGGGAACCTTCTGTAAGCTGCGTCTGTGCCGGGACAGTACGGGAGGCTCTGACTATACAATGTGAGAGTGTAAAACCAGATACTCACACATTACACACAGCGCGATGCCTATACACACATGAAGTGGGAACCTTCTGTAAGCTGTCTGTGCCGGGACAGTACGGGAGGTTCTGACTATACAATGTGAGAGTGTAAAACCAGATACTCACACATTACACACAGTGCAATGCCTATACACACATGAAGTGGTAACCTTCTGTAAGCTGTGTTTGTGCCGGGACAGTACGGGAGGTTCTGACTATACAATGTGAGAGTGTAAGACCAGATACTCATACATTACACACAGCGCGATGCCTATACACACATGAAGTGGGAACCTTCTGTAAGCTGCGTATGTGCCGGGACAGTACGAGAGGCTCTGACTATACAATGTGAGAGTGAAAAACCAGATACTCACACATTACACACAGCGCGATGCCTATACACACATGAAGTGGGAACCTTCTGTAAGCTGCGTCTGTGCCGGGACAGTACGGGAGGTTCTGACTATAAAATGTGAGAGTGTAAAACCAGATACTCACACATTACACACAGTGCGATGCCTATACACACATGAAGTGGGAACCTTCTGTAAGCTGCGTCTGTGCCGGGACAGTACGGGAGGTTCTGACTATAGAATGTGAGAGTGTAAAACCAGATACTCACACATTACACACAGTGCGATGCCTATACACAGATGAAGTGGGAACCTTCTGTAAGCTGTGTCTGTGCCGGGACAGCTGGCAGTACAGGAGGTTCTGACTATACAATGTGAGAGTGTAAGACCAGATACTCACACATTACACACAGTGCGATGCCTATACACACATGAAGTGGGAACCTTCTGTAAGCTGCGTCTGTGCCGGGACAGTACGGGAGGTTCTGACTATACAATGTGAGAGTGTAAGACCAGATACTCACACATTACACACAGCGCGATGCCTATACACACATGAAGTGGGAACCTTCTGTAAGCTGCGTCTGTGCCGGGACAGTACGGGAGGTTCTGACTATACAATGTGAGAGTGTAAGACCAGATACTCACACATTACACACAGCGCGATGCCTATACACACATGAAGTGGGAACCTTCTGTAAGCTGTGTCTGTGCCGGGACAGCTGGCAGTACGGGAGGTTCTGAGAGAGGCGGCAAATCCTCAGCTGAAAAACACAATGTCTTACGTTAACCAATAAATATAATGTAAAAGAAAAACTACTGTCTTCTTAATGACGCTGCACTTTTGGTTTACAACACAATACAAATAAAAGTGACAGAACGCAGCTAATTTAGTCACAGGGCACTAAGACATAAATGTATTAGCAAGAATGCTTGTAATAAAAGCTGTAGCTGTTTCAAATGTGTATTTAAGTATGCTCCGTGCACCAGCATTTTACACACAGCTCTTGCTCAGAGAGCCTAAAGTGCTTTTGTACCATCTGGTAATGACTCAATTTGTTAATTGCTGACATGATACAAACCCCACTGGTGCTCTGAGCAGCTGCAGTATATAACTTACTGGTGCATTTAGAATACCTAGATATGCCTCACATGCACATGCAGAGAAAAAAAGCTAACACTAAAACTGTGATCATTTTTACTAGAAGCATTTTTACCAATACAGATATATTGTAAAGATGTTTTTATTCACAGATGTAATTCGTCTATGTGCGTTTACATTTTCATCAGAATGCCCCTTTAAGTCATTTATTAAAATCAAATTCACGTGATAAATCAGCCACGATCTTCATTCTCACCCTCATGTCTAACAGTCACTGCTACCTGTGACACTAACTGGGATCATTCTCACCCTCATGTCTAACGGTCACTGCTACCTGTGACACTAACTGGGATCATTCTCACCCTCATGTCTAACAGTCACTGCTACCTGTGACACTAACTGGGATCATTCTCACCCTCATGTCTAACAGTCACTGCTACCTGTGACACTAACTGGGATCATTCTCACCCTCATGTCTAACAGTCACTGTTACCTGTGACACTAACTGGGATCATTCTCACCCTCATGTCTAACGGTCACTGCTACCTGTGACACTAACTGGGATCATTCTCACCCTCATGTCTAACAGTCACTGCTACCTGTGACACTAACTGGGATCATTCTCACCCTCATGTCTAACAGTCACTGCTACCTGTGACACTAACTGGGATCATTCTCACCCTCATGTCTAACAGTCACTGCTACCTGTGACACTAACTGGGATCATTCTCACCCTCTTGTCTAACAGTCACTGCTACCTGTGACACTAACTGGGATCATTCTCACCCTCATGTCTAACAGTCACTGCTACCTGTGACACTAACTGGTATCATTCTCACCCTCATGTCTAACAGTCACTGCTACCTGTGACACTAACTGGGATCATTCTCACCCTCTTGTCTAACAGTCACTGCTACCTGTGACACTAACTGGGATCATTCTCACCCTCATGTCTAACAGTCACTGCTACCTGTGACACTAACTGGGATCATTCTCACCCTCATGTCTAACAGTCACTGCTACCTGTGACACTAACTGGGATCATTCTCACCCTCATGTCTAACAGTCACTGCTACCTGTGACACTAACTGGGATCATTCTCACCCTCTTGTCTAACAGTCACTGCTACCTGTGACACTAACTGGGATCATTCTCACCCTCATGTCTAACAGTCACTGCTACCTGTGACACTAACTGGGATCATTCTCACCCTCATGTCTAACGGTCACTGCTACCTGTGACACTAACTGGGATCATTCTCACCCTCATGTCTAACAGTCACTGCTACCTGTGACACTAACTGGGATCATTCTCACCCTCATGTCTAACAGTCACTGCTACCTGTGACACTAACTGGGATCATTCTCACCCTCATGTCTAACAGTCACTGCTACCTGTGACACTAACTGGGATCATTCTCACCCTCTTGTCTAACAGTCACTGCTACCTGTGACACTAACTGGGATCATTCTCACCCTCATGTCTAACAGTCACTGCTACCTGTGACACTAACTGGGATCATTCTCACCCTCTTGTCTAACAGTCACTGCTACCTGTGACACTAACTGGTATCATTCTCACCCTCATGTCTAACAGTCACTTATACCTGTGACACTAACTGGGATCATTCTCACCCTCATGTCTAACAGTCACTGCTACCTGTGACACTAACTGGTATCATTCTCACCCTCATGTCTAACAGTCACTGCTACCTGTGACACTAACTGGGATCATTCTCACCCTCTTGTCTAACAGTCACTGCTACCTGTGACACTAACTGGGATCATTCTCACCCTCATGTCTAACGGTCACTGCTACCTGTGACACTAACTGGGATCATTCTCACCCTCATGTCTAACAGTCACTGCTACCTGTGACACTAACTGGGATCATTCTCACCCTCATGTCTAACAGTCACTGCTACCTGTGACACTAACTGGTATCATTCTCACCCTCATGTCTAACAGTCACTGCTACCTGTGACACTAACTGGGATCATTCTCACCCTCTTGTCTAACAGTCACTGCTACCTGTGACACTAACTGGTATCATTCTCACCCTCATGTCTAACAGTCACTGCTACCTGTGACACTAACTGGGATCATTCTCACCCTCATGTCTAACAATCACTGCTACCTGTGACACTAACTGGGATCATTCTCACCCTCTTGTCTAACGGTCACTGCTACCTGTGACACTAACTGGGATCATTCTCACCCTCATGTCTAACGGTCACTGCTACCTGTGACACTAACTGGGATCATTCTCACCCTCATGTCTAACAGTCACTGCTACCTGTGACACTAACTGGGATCATTCTCACCCTCATGTCTAACAGTCACTGCTACCTGTGACACTAACTGGGATCATTCTCACCCTCATGTCTAACAGTCACTGCTACCTGTGACACTAACTGGGATCATTCTCACCCTCATGTCTAACAGTCACTGCTACCTGTGACACTAACTGGGATCATTCTCACCCTCATGTCTAACAGTCACTGCTACCTGTGACACTAACTGGGATCATTCTCACCCTCATGTCTAACAGTCACTGCTACCTGTGACACTAACTGGGATCATTCTCACACTCATGTCTAACAGTCACTGTTACCTGTGACACTAACTGGGATCATTCTCACCCTCATGTCTAACAGTCACTGCTACCTGTGACACTAACTGGGATCACTCTCACCCTCATGTCTAACGGTCACTGCTACCTGTGACACTAACTGGGATCATTCTCACCCTCATGTCTAACAGTCACTGCTACCTGTGACACTAACTGGGATCATTCTCACCCTCATGTCTAACAGTCACTGCTACCTGTGACACTAACTGGGATCATTCTCACCCTCATGTCTAACAGTCACTGCTACCTGTGACACTAACTGGGATCATTCTCACCCTCTTGTCTAACAGTCACTGCTACCTGTGACACTAACTGGGATCATTCTCACCCTCATGTCTAACGGTCACTGCTACCTGTGACACTAACTGGGATCATTCTCACCCTCATGTCTAACAGTCACTGCTACCTGTGACACTAACTGGGATCATTCTCACCCTCATGTCTAACAGTCACTGCTACCTGTGACACTAACTGGTATCATTCTCACCCTCATGTCTAACAGTCACTGCTACCTGTGACACTAACTGGGATCATTCTCACCCTCTTGTCTAACAGTCACTGCTACCTGTGACACTAACTGGGATCATTCTCACCCTCATGTCTAACGGTCACTGCTACCTGTGACACTAACTGGGATCATTCTCACCCTCATGTCTAACAGTCACTGCTACCTGTGACACTAACTGGGATCATTCTCACCCTCATGTCTAACAGTCACTGCTACCTGTGACACTAACTGGGATCATTCTGACCCTCATGTCTAACAGTCACTGCTACCTGTGACACTAACTGGGATCATTCTCACCCTCATGTCTAACGGTCACTGCTACCTGTGACACTAACTGGGATCATTCTGACCCTCATGTCTAACAGTCACTGCTACCTGTGACACTAACTGGTATCATTCTCACCCTCATGTCTAACAGTCACTGCTACCTGTGACACTAACTGGGATCATTCTCACCCTCATGTCTAACAGTCACTGCTACCTGTGACACTAACTGGTATCATTCTCACCCTCATGTCTAACAGTCACTGCTACCTGTGACACTAACTGGGATCATTCTCACCCTCTTGTCTAACAGTCACTGCTACCTGTGACACTAACTGGGATCATTCTCATCCTCATGTCTAACAGTCACTGCTACCTGTGACACTAACTGGGATCATTCTCACCCTCATGTCTAACGGTCACTGCTACCTGTGACACTAACTGGGATCATTCTCACCCTCATGTCTAACGGTCACTGCTACCTGTGACACTAACTGGGATCATTCTGACCCTCATGTCTAACAGTCACTGCTACCTGTGACACTAACTGGTATCATTCTCACCCTCATGTCTAACAGTCACTGCTACCTGTGACACTAACTGGTATCATTCTCACCCTCATGTCTAACAGTCACTGCTACCTGTGACACTAACTGGGATCATTCTCACCCTCATGTCTAACAGTCACTGTTACCTGTGACACTAACTGGGATCATTCTCACCCTCATGTCTAACAGTCACTGCTACCTGTGACACTAACTGGGATCATTCTCACCCTCATGTCTAACAGTCACTGCTACCTGTGACACTAACTGGTATCATTCTCACCCTCATGTCTAACAGTCACTGCTACCTGTGACACTAACTGGGATCATTCTGACCCTCATGTCTAACAGTCACTGCTACCTGTGACACTAACTGGGATCACGTTACAATCCTTACCAGCTAATGATGGCTGTCTTCTTAAAGCATCTGCTGAGAATTCATAGGAAAAAAGGATCCCTGTTCGCTCCGGTTCATTGGTTGGGTTTTGGCTGCTCTCAGGTTTGTGGTTTGCAACTTGAAGGCTGGAACACAGCAAGAACAAGAGACAAAAGTGTTAGGATTTATTTGAACATATAAATGCTACATTAGCAAAATAAAAAACATAAATTATGCTTACCAGATAATTTCCTTTCCTTCTGTATAAGGAGAGTCCACGGCTTCATTCCTTACTTGTGGGAAATACAGAACCTGGCCACCAGGAGGAGGCAAAGACATCTTAGCCAAAGGCTTAAATACCTCCCCCACGTCCCACATATCCCAGTCATTCTGCCAAGGGAACAAGGAACAGTAGGAGAAATATCAGAGTATAAATGGTGCCAGAAGAACAAAACAATATTTAGGTTTGCCCTTCAGAGAATATGGGCAGGGGCAGTGGACTCTCCTCATACAGAAGGAAAGGAAATTATCTGGTTAGCATAATTTATGTTTTCCTTCTTAATATAAGGAGAATCCACAGCTTCATTCCTTACTTGTGGGAAACATATACCCAAGCTCCAGAGGACACTGAATGAACGGGAGGGTAAAAAGAGGCGGACCCTATTCTGAGGGCACCACAGCCTGCAAAACCTTTTCTCCCAAAAGCTGCTTCAGCCAAAGCAAAAATGTCAAACTTGTAAAATTTAGAAAAGGTATGTAAGGTAGCCGCCCTACAAATCTACTCCATAGAGGTCCCATTTTTGAAGACCCAAGAGGAAGCCACTGCTTGAATTAGCCTTAATCCTCTGAGGAGGTTTATGTCCCGCTGGCTCATAAGCTAAGCAAATAATGTTCCTCAACCAAAAAGATAAGGAAGTGAACGAGGCCTTCTGTCCCCTAAACTTCCCAGAATAGACAACAAACAAAGAAGACGTCTGTCTAAACTCCTTCGTAGCCTGAAGATAGAACTTCAAGGCCCAAACCACATCCAAATTATGAAGTAACCGCTCCTTTGAAGGAGGAGGATTAGGACACAAGGAAGGAACCACAATCTCCTGATTGATGTTGAGATCTGAAACAAACTTAGGAAAAAAACCTAACCCAGTACGAAGAACAGCCTTAGCATGAAATACTAGGTAAGGAGGCTCACTTTGTGAAGCAGCCATTTCCGAGACTCTGTGCACCGAAGCAATAGCCAGTAGAAAAAGAACCTTCCGAGACAGTAATTTCATGTCAACTACATGCATAGGCTCAAACGGAGCCTTCTGCAAAACTTTAAGAACAAGATTTAAACTCCAAGGAGGAGCACTAGATCTAAACACAGGCCTGATTCTAGCCAGAGCCTGAACAAAAGACTAAACATATGGAAGCTCAGCGAGCCTCTTGTGCATTACGAAATCTGTCCCTTAAGGGAGCTAGCAGAAAGGCCCTTCTCCAGACCATCCTGGAGAAAGAAAGAATCCTGGAAACCCTGACGTTATGCCAGGGGAATCCATGCTCTTCACACCAGACGAGTAAGCGGCTTACGAGCTTGAATGAGAGAATCAATAACTCTCTCAGAGAAACCTCTCTTGGCTAGGACTAAGCGCTCAATCTCCACGCAGTCAGCTTCAGAGAATCTAGATTTTGATGAAAAAAAGGACCTTGTTCCAGCAGATCCCTGCGACAAGGTAACTTCCATGGAGGATATGACGACATCCCCACTAGATCCGCAAACCCCATCCTTCGCGGCCACGATGGAGCAATCAGTATCACTGATGCCCGCTCCTGCTTGATGCGGGCCACTACTTGAGGAAGGAGAGGTACTGGCGGAAAAAGGCATATGAGACTGAAACTCCAAGGCACCCCTAATGCATCTAGTAGCTCCGTCTGAGGATCCCTGGATCTCGACCCATACCTGGGTAGCTTGGTATTGAGACGGGACGCCATAAAATCTATCTCTGGAGTCCCCTACCAGTTGAATATCTCCGCAAACACCTCAGGATGGAGAGACCATTCCCCCGGATGAAAGGATTGTCTGCTGAGAAAATCCGCTTCCCAGTTGTCCACATCTGGAATGTGGATCTCTGACAGCGAACAAATGTGGGACTTCACCCACTCCAGAATCCGAGATACCACCTTATTGCCAGGGAGCTCCTCGTTCCTCCCTGGTGGTTAATGTAAGCCCCCGAGGTGATATTGTCTGATTGGAATCTGATAAACTGGGACAAAACCAGATGGGGCCAAGCCTTCAGAGCACTGAAGATTGCTCGAAGTTCCAGAATGTTGATCGGAAGAGAGCTCTCCTCCTGAGACCAAAGGCCCTGAGCCTTCTTGCTTACCCAAACTGCTCCCCATCCTGAGAGACTCGCATCTGTAGTCACAATCTCCCAGGATGGCCTTAAAAAGGATTTCCCTCTGGATAGGTGATCTGGACCGGTTGTCCAGAGAGATCTGTTAAGACAGATCCGAATGATTGCCGTTCCATTCACTGCACATTAGATGCGTCACATTAGATGCGTCACAAGACTATAAGGATATGAGGATCACATAGATCACTGCACATTAGATGCGTCACAAGACTATAAGGATATGAGGATCACATAGATCACTGCACATTAGATGCGTCACAAGACTATAAAGATATGAGGATCACATAGATCACTGCACATTAGATGCATCACAAGACTATAAGGTTATGAGGATCACATAGATCACTGCACATTAGATGCGTCTCAAGACTATAAGGATATGAGGATCACATAGATCACTGCACATAAGATGTATCACAAGACTATAAGGATATGAGGATCACATAGATCACTGCACATTAGATGCATCACAAGACTATAAGGATATGAGGATCACCTAGAACACTGCACATTAGATGCGTCACAAGACTATAAGGATATGAGGATCACATAGATCACTGCACATTAGATGCGTCACAAGACTATAAGGATATGAGGATCACATAGATCACTGCACATTAGATGTATCACAAGACTATAAGGATATGAGGATCACATAGATCACTGCACATTAGATGTATCACAAGACTATAAGGATATGAGGATCACATAGATCACTGCACATTAGATGTATCACAAGACTATAAGGATATGAGGATCACAAAGATCACTGCACATTAGATGCATTACAAGACTATAAGGATATGAGGATCACATAGATCACTGCACATTAGTCGCGTCACAAGGCTATAAGGATATGAGGATCACATAGATCACTGCACATTAGTCGCGTCACAAGGCTATAAGGATATGAGGATCACATAGATCACTGCACATTAGTCGCGTCACAAGGCTATAAGGATATTAGGATCACATAGATCACTGCACATTACATGCATCACAAGACTATAAGGATATAAGGATCACTGCACATTAGATGCATCACAAGGATATAAGGATATGAGGATCACATAGATCACTGCACATTAGTCGCGTCACAAGGCTATAAGGATATGAGGATCACATAGATCACTGCACATTAGTCGCGTCACAAGGCTATAAGGATATTAGGATCACATAGATCACTGCACATTACATGCATCACAAGACTATAAGGATATAAGGATCACTGCACATTAGATGCGTCACAAGACTATAAGGCTCACATAGATCACTGCACATTAGATGCGTCACAAGGCTATAAGGATCACATAGATCACTGCACATTAGATGCGTCACAAGACTATAAGGATATGAGGATCACATAGATCACTGCACATTAGATGCGTCACAAGACTATAAGGATATGAGGATCACATAGATCACTGCACATTAGATGCGTCGCAAGGCTATAAGGATATGAGGATCACATAGATCACTGCACATTAGATGCGTCTCAAGACTATAAAGATATGAGGATCACATAGATCACTGCACATTAGATGCGTCACAAGACTATAAGGATATGAGGATCACATAGATCACTGCACATTAGATGCGTCACAAGACTATAAGGATATGAGGATCACATAGATCACTGCACATTAGATGCGTCACAAGGCTATAAGGATATGAGGCTCACATAGATCACTGTACATTAGATGCGTCACAAGATTATAAAGATATGAGGATCACAAAGATCACTGCACATTAGATGCGTCACAAGACTATAAGGATATAAGGATCACTGCACATTAGATGCGTCACAAGGCTACAAAGATGTGAGGATCACATAGATCACTGCACATTAGATGCATCACAAGGCTATAAGGATATGAGGATCAAATAGGTCACTGCACATTAGATGCATCACAAGGCTATAAGGATATGAGGATCAAATAGATCACTGCACATTAGATGCATCACAAGGCTATAAGGATATGAGGATCAAATAGATCACTGCACATTAGATGCATCACAAGGCTATAAGGATATGAGGATCAAATAGATCACTGCACATTAGATGCATCACAAGGCTATAAGGATATGAGGATCAAATAGATCACTGCACATTAGATGCGTCACAAGACTATAAGGATATGAGGATCAAATAGATCACTGCACATTAGATGCATCACAAGGCTATAAGGATATGAGGATCACATAGATCACTGCACATTAGATGCGTCACAAGACTATAAGGATATGAGGATAACATAGATCACTGCACATTAGATGCGTCACAAGACTATAAGGATATGAGGATCACCTAGATCACTGCACATTAGATGCATCACAAGACTATAAGGATATGAGGATCACATAGATCACTGCACATTAGATGCGTCACAAGACTATAAGGATATGAGGATAACATAGATCACTGCACATTAGATGCGTCACAAGACTATAAGGATCACATAGATCACTGCACATTAGATGCATCACAAGGCTATAAGGATATGAGGATCACATAGATCACTGCACATTAGATGCGTCACAAGACTATAAGGATATGAGGATCACCTAGATCACTGCACATTAGATGTATCACAAGACTATAAGGATATGAGGATCACCTAGAACACTGCACATTAGATGCGTCACAAGACTATAAGGATATGAGGATAACATAGATCACTGCACATTAGATGCGTCACAAGACTATAAGGATATGAGGATCACATAGATCACTGCAGATTAGATGCGTCACAAGGCTATAAAGATATGAGGATCACATAGATCACTGCACATTAGATGTGTCACAAGACTATAAGGATATGAGGATCACATAGATCACTGCACATTCGATGCGTCACAAGACTATAAGGATATGAGGATCACCTAGATCACTGCAAATTAGATGCGTCACAAGACTATAAAGATATGAGGATCACATAGATCACTGCACATTAGATGTGTCACAAGACTATAAGGATATGAGGATCACATAGATCACTGCACATTAGATGCGTCACAAGACTATAAGGATATGAGGATCACATAGATCACTGCACATTAGATGCGTCACAAGACTATAAGGATATGAGGATCACATAGATCACTGCACATTAGATGCGTCACAAGATTATAAAGATATGAGGATCACATAGATCACTGCACATTAGATGCGTCACAAGACTATAAGGATATGAGGATCACATAGATCACTGCACATTAGATGCGTCACAAGACTATAAGGATATGAGGATCACATAGATCACTGCACATTAGATGCGTCACAAGACTATAAGGATATGAGGATCACATAGATCACTGCACATTAGATGCGTCACAAGACTATAAGGATATGAGGATCACATAGATCACTGCACATTAGATGCGTCACAAGACTATAAGGATATGAGGATCACATAGATCACTGCACATTAGATGCGTCACAAGACTATAAGGATATGAGGATCACATAGATCACTGCACATTAGATGCGTCACAAGACTATAAGGATATGAGGATCACATAGATCACTGCACATTAGATGCGTCACAAGACTATAAGGATCACATAGATCACTGCACATTAGATGCGTCGCAAGGCTATAAGGATATGAGGATCACATAGATCACTGAACATTAGATGCGTCACAAGACTATAAGGATATGAGGATCACATAGATCACTGAACATTAGATGCGTCACAAGACTATAAGGATATGAGGATCACATAGATCACTGAACATTAGATGCGTCACAAGACTATAAGGATATGAGGATCACATAGATCACTGAACATTAGATGCGTCACAAGACTATAAGGATATGAGGATCACATAGATCACTGAACATTAGATGTGTCACAAGACTATAAGGATATGAGGATCACATAGTTTACTACACATTAGATGTGTCACAAGACTATAAGGATATGAGGATCACCTAGAACACTGCACATTAAATGCGTCACAAGACTATAAGGATATGAGGATCCCTACAAGCTCCCTACAAGATCCCTAATTAACCCCTTCACTGCTAGACATAATACACGTGTGATGTGCAGCGGCATTTAGCAGCCTTCTAATTACCAAAAAGCATTGCCAAAGCCATATATGTCTGCTATTTCTGAACAAAGGGGATCCCAGAGAAGCATTTACAACCATTTGTGACATAATTGCACAAATTGTTTGTAAATAATTTCCGTGAGAAACCTAAAGTTTGTGAAAAAAATTGTGAAAAAGTTTTTTTTATTTGATCGCAAATGGTGGCATGAAATATACCAAAATGGGCCTAGATGAATACTTTGGGTTGTCTTCTAAAAAAAAATATATACATGGCAAGGGATATTCAGGTATTCCTGACAGATATCAGTGTCCCAATGTAACTAGCGCTAATTTTGAAAAAAAGTGGTTTTGAAATAGCAAAGTGCTACTTGTATTTATGGCCCTATAACTTACAAAAAAAGCAAAGAACATGTAAACATTGGGTATTTCTAAACTCAGGACAAAATTTAGAAACTATTTAGCATGGGTGTTTTTTGGTGGTTGTAGATGTGTAACAGATTTTGGGGGTCAAAGTTAGAAAAAGTGTGTTTTTTCCCAATTTTTCCCTCATATTTTATAATATTTTTAATGGTAAATTATAAGATATGATGAAAATAATGGTATCTTTAGAAAGTCCATTTAGTGGCGAGAAAAACGGTATATAATATGTGTGGGTACAGTAAATGAGTAAAAGGAAAATTACAGCTAAACACAAACACCGCAGAAATGTAAAAATAGCCTTGGTCCATAAGGGAAATAAATTGAAAAATGGCCTTGGTCCTTAAGGGGTTAAACAGTTTCCCTCAAATGAATACAATAAACCTAGAGAGAGTGAGAAAGAGTAAGACTGAGAGACAGAGTGAGAGTCATACACAGAAGGGAAAGAGAGAGAGACACACAGACACAGAGGGGAGAGAGAGACAGAGACACAGACACAACACATATACACACATCACATACACAATCTCATACAACACACACCACACACACTCACCATACAAACCACACATCACACACACACACACACACACAACATACAAACAACACATCACACAGACCATACAAACCACACATCCCACACACACACAACATACAAATAACACATCACACAGACCATACAAACCATACATCCCACACACCATACAAACCACACATCCCACACACCCACCATACAAACCACACATCCCACACACACACCATACAAACCACACATCCCACACACCATACAAACCACACATCCCACACACCATACAAACCACACATCCCACACACACACCATACAAACCACACATCACACACACACACACCATACAAACCACACATCCCACACACACACCATACAAACCACACATCACACACACACACACCATACAAACCATGCATCACATACACACACCATACAAACCACACATCACACATCACACACACCATACAAACCACACATCACACATCACACACACCATACAAACCATACATCACATACACACCATACAAACCACACATCACACACACCATACAAACCACACATCACACACACCATACAAACCATACATCCCACACACCATACAAACCATACATCCCACACACCATACAAACCACACATCCCACACACCCACCATACAAACCACACATCCCACACACCATACAAACCACACATCCCACACACACACCATACAAACCACACATCACACACACACACCATACAAACCACACATCCCACACACACACCATACAAACCACACATCACACACACCATACAAACCACACATCACACACACCATACAAACCACACATCACACACACACACCATACAAACCATACATCACACACACACACCACACACACCATACAAACCATACATCACATACACACCATACAAACCAGATATAACACACACACTCTCATACAGTGCACACATCAAACATACTCACACACAGATAAAAGGGGAGAGAGTAAAAAAAAAAGGGGCAAAGAGAAAACAGTGTGTGTGCTAGTTAGCCCATCAAAAATAGTAAGAAACTATATTCTGGCAAATACACAAAAAGCCTAAACACTTCATTACAAAATTGTGACTATTCATATCCCATAACCTGCATTAACCCACTCGCAGGATTCTCTCTCTTAATCACTATTGCTGTAAAGGTGGATCCACTATTATCCCTGAGTTTCAACGATAAGAATCTATTAATGACTATAGGCTTGCTACTAAGTTTAAGATGCAGTCTTAAAGAGACAGTATATACTACATTGAACAATAATAGTCTTAATTCTTATAAAACAATATGAGTGACTCCTACATGATAAGATCTCAAATGAACTCTGACTTAGTAAATTATAAGAAATTATGAATGGTGACCCATAGTATGAACAATAACTAGGGCATCAATATATTCAAATAAAAAAAAAACTGTCTGCTTTGTGTGCCGGCTTAAGAGACCACTCAGTCACAAGTAGTTCACAGTAAGCAACACAACATTTACAGATAAACATGAAAAGACAAGAAAATGTAAGGCAAATGGGAAAATGACACAGGGAGATGTTATCCTAACATCACTGAAGCATGGATCTGTCACTAACCGTCAGTCCACACAGGCAGGTTGCACTCAGCTTGCTGTTTTTAAGTTTCCGTTATAGCTGCAGTGCTACCTGCTCTTTCCAGCCCTTGACACTCTCAGATACCGATCTCTAAGGCTCCTGCAATCTCCAGTTGACCCCATTCAGTTAGGGGTGAGCAACTTCAGCCCTGTTAAGTGGAGCTGCTTCATCCGACGGAACAGACACCTCCCCCACTACTGAAGGCAGATCTCACATGGAGAGCACCTCCCCCACTACTGAAGGCAGATCTCACATGGAGAGCACCTCTCCCACTACTGAAGGCAGATCTCACATGGAGAGCACCTCCCCCACTACTGAAGGCAGATCTCACATGGAGAGCACCTCCCCCACTACTGAAGGCAGATCTCACATGGAGAGCACCTCCCCCACTACTGAAGGCAGATCTCACATGGAGAGCACCTCCCCCACTACTGAAGGCAGATCTCACATGGAGAGCACCTCCCCCACTACTGAAGGCAGATCTCACATGGAGAGCACCTCCCCCACTACTGAAGGCAGATCTCACATGGAGAGCACCTCTCCCACTACTGAAGGCAGATCTCACATGGAGAGCACCTCCCCCACTACTGAAGGCAGATCTCACATGGAGAGGATACTCACAGTAGTTGTCAGGAACTACCGAAGCCTATGATTGCCTGAATACTTTCTTATTGTGTTTTTTTTTTTTTTTTAAATACTTTGCGTAATGTTTCTTCATTTTTACAAAAATTAATAACCAGCTTTTAAAAAAGTAATATTCATTTTTGTAAAAATGAAGAAACATTATGCAAAGTATTTAGTCTGAGCAGGGTCACTATAACCTGTCTGGTGTGCGGTAAAGCTATTGAGTGGTGGGCAATCTTCATAGCATTAAATTACAATCATTGCCTTTATCAATCCTACAAATTCTGAATAAAACATTACCTACCTAATATAGGCTCTGTGAGTCCCCTGCTTTCCCACTGTCCCAGAAACATGAGGCACTGCTTCCCTCACTCGCTGCCGCAAACTTCCTTCAAGCTACACAAAGTTCCCAGATAACCCCGCCCCCTCAACAGCCAGCTCCACTGCCGCACGGCACGACTGGCATGGGGATTAGGGCCGGGAAGGCATGCTGTCAATCGCCAGAAGCAGTTACTGGGACCCCTTTCGCAATCGGCGATTTGTTAAAGACGGCCTGTCAGTCATGCAGGCAGAAAAGTTTAAAAAAAATAAATAAAAACATAATTTATGTAAGAACTTACCTGATAAATTCATTTCTTTCATATTAGCAAGAGTCCATGAGCTAGTGACGTATTGGGGTATACCTTCCTACCAGGAGGGGCAAAGTTTCCCAAACCTCAAAATGCCTATAAATACACCCCTCACCACACCCACAAATCAGTTTAACGAATAGCCAAGAAGTGGGGTGATAAGAAAAAAGTGTGAAAGCATAAAAAATAAGGAATTGGAATAATTGTGCTTTATACAAAAAAATCATAACCACCACAAAAAGGGTGGGCCTCATGGACTCTTGCTAATATGAAAGAAATTAATTTATCAGGTAAGTTCTTACATAAATTATGTTTTCTTTCATGTAATTAGCAAGAGCCCATGAGCTAGTGACGTATGGGATAATGAATACCCAAGATGTGGATCTTCCACGCAAGAGTCACTAGAGAGGGAGGGATAAAATAAAGACAGCCAATTCCGCTGAAAAAGATCCACAACCCAAATCAAAAAAATTGAAATAATAAGCAGAAGAATCAAACTGAAACAGCTGCCTGAAGTACTTTTCTACCAAAAACTGCTTCAGAAGAAGAGAAAACAACAAAATGGTAGAATTTATTAAAAGTATGCAAAGAAGACCAAGTTGCTGCTTTGCAAATCTGATCAACAGAAGCTTCATTCCTAAAAGCCCAGGAAGTAGAAACTGACCTAGTAGAATGAGTTGTAATCCTTTGAGGCGGGGACTTACCCGACTCTACATAAGCATGATGAATCAAAGACTTTAACCAAGATGCCAAAGAAATGGCAGAAGCCTTCTGACCTTTCCTGGAACCAGAAAAGACAACAAATAGACTAGAAGTCTTTCTGAAACCTTTAGTAGCTTCAACATAATATTTCAAAGCTCTAACCACATCCAAAGAATGTAAAGATCTCTCCAGATAATTCTTAAGATTAGGACACAATGAAGGGACAACAATTTCTCTACTAATGTTGTTAGAATTGACAACTTTAGGTAAAAAATTAAATGAAGTCCGCAACACCGCCTTATCCTGATGAAAAATCAGAAAAGGAGATTCACAAGAAAGAGCAGATAACTCAGAAACTCTTCTAGCAGAAAAGATGGCCAAAAGGAACAAAACTTTCCAAGAAAGTAATTTAATATCCAGAGAATGCATAGGTTCAAACGGAGGAGCCTGTAAAGCCCTCAGAACCAAATTAAGACTCCAATGAGGAGAGATTGACTTAATGACAGGCTTGATATGAACCAAAGCCTGTACAAAACAATGAATATCAGGAAGTTTAGCAATCTTTCTGTGAAAAAGAACAGAAAGAGCAGAGATTTGTCCTTTCAAGGAACTTGCAGACAAACCCTTATCCAAACCATCCTGAAGAAACTGTAAAATTCTAGGAATTCTAAAAGAATGCCAAGAGAATTTATGAGAAGAACACCAAGAAATGTAAGTCTTCCAGACTCAGTAATAAATCTTCCTAGACACAGATTTACGAGCCTGTAACATAGTATTAATCATTAGTCAGATAAACCTCTATGACTGAGAATCAAGCGTTCAATCTCCATACCTTCAAATTTAATGATTTGAGATTCTGATGGAAAAATGGGCCTTGAGATAGAAGGTCTGGCCTTAACGGAAGTGTCCAAGGTTGGCAACTGGCCATCCGAACGAGATCCGCATACCAAAACCTGTGAGGCCATGATGGAGCCAACAGCAGTACAAACGAACGCTCCATTAGAATTTTGGAAATCACTTTTGGAAGAAGAACTAGAGGCGGAAAGATATAAGCAGGTTGATAATTCCAAGGAAGCGACAACGCGTCCACTGCTTCCGCCCGAGGATCCCTGGATCTGGACAGATACCTGGGAAGTTTCTTGTTTAGATGAGAGGCCATCAGATCTATTTCTGGAAGTCCACAGATTTGAACAATCTGAAGAAATACCTCTGAGTGAAGAGACCATTCGCCCCGGATGTAGCGTCTGGCGACTGAGATAATCCGCTTCCCAATTGTCTATACCTGGGATGTGAACCGCAGAGATTAGACAAGAGCTGGATTCCGCCCATACAAGTATCCGAGATACTTCTTTCATAGCCTGAGGACTGTGAGTCCCTCCTTGATGATTGATATACGCCATGGTTGTGACATTGTCTGTCTGAAAACAAATAAACGATTCTCTCTTCAGAAGAGGCCAAAACTGAAGAGCTCTGAAAATCGCACGGAGTTCCAAAATGTTGATTGGTAATCTCGCCTCCTGAGATTCCCAAACCCCCTGCGCTGTCAGAGATCCCCATACAGCTCCCCAACCTAAAAGACTCGCATCTGTTGAGATCACAGTCCAGGTTGGACGAACAAAAGAAGCCCCTTGAATTAAACGATGGTGATCCAACCACCAAGTCAGAGAAGATCGAACATTGGGATTTAAGGATATTAATTGTGATATCTTTGTATAATCTCTGCACCATTGGTTCAGCATACAAAGCTGAAGAGGTCTCATGTGAAAACGAGCAAAAGGGATCGCGTCCAATGCAGCAGTCATGAGACCTAGAATTTTCATGCACAAAGCTACTGAAGGGAACGATTAAGACTGAAGGTTTCGACAAGCTGAAACCAATTTCAGACGTCTCTTTTCTGTTAGAGACAAAGTCATGGACACTGAATCTATTTGGAAACCCAAAAAGGTTACCTTTGTCTGAGGAATCAAGCAACTCTTTGGTAAATTGATCCTCCAACCATGTCTTTGAAGAAACAACACAAGTTGATTCGTATGAGATTCTGCAGAATGTAAAGACTGAGCAAGTACCAAGATATCGTCCAAATAAGGAAATACCGCAATACCCTGTTCTCTGATTACAGAGAGAAGGGCACCGAGAACCTTTGAAAAGATCCTTGGAGCTGTTGCTAAACCAAACGGAAGAGCAACAAACTGGTAATGCTTGTCTAGAAAAGAGAATCTCAGGAACTGATAGTGATCTGGATGAATTGGAATATGAAGATATGCATCCTGTAAGTCTATTGTAGACATATAATGCCCTTGCTGAACAAAAGGCAGAATAGTCCTTATAGTCACCATTTTGAATTTTGGTATCCTTACATAACGATTCAATATTTTTAGATCCAGAACTGGTCTGAAGGAATTCTCCTTCTTTGGTACAATGAATAGATTTGAGTAAAACCCCAGACCCTGTTCCAGAACTGGAACTGGCATAATTACCCCAGCCGACTCTAGGTCTGAAACACATTTCAGAAACGCCTGAGCCTTTACTGGGTTTACTGGGATGCGTGAGAGAAAAAATCTTCTCACAGGCGGTCTTACCTTGAAACCAATTCTGTACCCTTGTGAAACAATGTTCTGAATCCAAAGACTGTGAATCAAATTGATCCAAACATCTTTGAAAAATCGTAACCTGCCCCTACCAGCTGTGCTGGAATGAGGGCCGCACCTTCATGCGGATTTAGGAGCTGGTTTTGACTTTCGAAAAGGCTTGGATTTATTCCAGACTGGAGAAGGTTTCCAAACGGAAACTGTTCCTTTAGAGGAAGGGTCAGGCTTTTGTTCCTTATTCTGACGAAAGGAACGAAAATGATTAGCAGCCCTATATTTACCTTTAGATTTTTTTGTCCTGAGGCAAAAAGGCTCCCTTCCCCCCAGTAACAGTTGAAATTATTGAATCCAACTGTGAACCAAATAATTTATTACCTTGGAAAGAAAGAGAAAGCAATGTTGACTTAGAAGTCATATCTGCATTCCAAGATTTAAGCCATAAAGCTCTTCTAGCTAAAATAGCTAAAGACATATACCCGACATCAATTCTAATGATATCAAAAATGGCATCACAAACAAAGTTATTGACGAAAGGAACGAAAATGATTAGCAGCCCTATATTTACCTTTAGATTTTTTGTCCTGAGGCAAAAAGGCTCCCTTCCCCCCAGTAACAGTTGAAATTATTGAATCCAACTGTGAACCAAATAATTTATTACCTTGGAAAGAAAGAGAAAGCAATGTTGACTTAGAAGTCATATCTGCATTCCAAGATTTAAGCCATAAAGCTCTTCTAGCTAAAATAGCTAAAGACATATACCCGACATCAATTCTAATGATATCAAAAATGGCATCACAAACAAAGTTATTAGCATGTTGAAGAAGTTTAACAATGCTATAAGCATTATGGTCTGACACTTGTTGCGCTAAAGCCTCCAACCAGAAAGTGGAAGCTGCAGCAACATCAGCCAAAGAAATAGCAGGCCTAAGAAGATTACCTGAACATAAATAAGCCTTCCTTAGAAAGGATTCAAGCTTCCTATCTAAAGGATCCTTAAACAAAGTACTATCTGCCGTAGGAATAATAGTACGTTTAGCAAGAGTAGAGATAGCCCCATCAACTTTGGGGATTTTTTCCCAAAAACAGAATTTATGCTTACCTGATAAATTACTTTCTCCAACGGTGTGTCCGGTCCACGGCGTCATCCTTACTTGTGGGATATTCTCCTCCCCAACAGGAAATGGCAAAGAGCCCAGCAAAGCTGGCCATATAGTCCCTCCTAGGCTCCGCCTACCCCAGTCATTCGACCGACGGACAGGAGGAAATATATATAGGAGAAACCATATGGTAACGTGGTGACTGTAGTTAGAGAAAATAATTCATCAGACCTGATTAAAAAACCAGGGCGGGCCGTGGACCGGACACACCGTTGGAGAAAGTAATTTATCAGGTAAGCATAAATTCTGTTTTCTCCAACATAGGTGTGTCCGGTCCACGGCGTCATCCTTACTTGTGGGAACCAATACCAAAGCTTTAGGACACGGATGAAGGGAGGGAGCAAATCAGGTCACCCAAACGGAAGGCACCACGGCTTGCAAAACCTTTCTCCCAAAAATAGCCTCCGAAGAAGCAAAAGTATATAATTTAAAAAAAATTTGGTCAACAGGAACCTCATTCTTGAAGGCCCATGTGGAAGCCACAGCCCTAGTGGAGTGAGCTGTGATACTTTCAGGAGGCTGCCGTCCGGCAGTCTCAAAAGCCAATCTGATGATGCTTTTAAACCAAAAGGAAAGAGAGGTAGAAGTTGCTTTTTTACCTCTCCTTTAACCAGAATAAACAACAAACAAAGAAGATGTTTGTCTAAAATCTTCAGTAGCCTCTAAATAGAATTTTAGAGCACGGACAACGTCCAAATTGTGTAACAAACGTTCCTTCTATGAAACTGGATTCGGACACAAAGAAGGTACAACTATCTCCTGGTTAATATTTTTGTTGGAAACAACCTTCGGAAGAAAACCAGGCTCAGTACGTAAAACCACCTTATCTGCATGGACCAGATAGGGCGGAGAACACTGCAGAGCAGATAACTCAGAAACTCTTCTAGCGGAAGAAATTGCAACCTAAAACAAAACTTTCCAAGATAATAACTTAATATCTACGGAATGTAAGGGTCCAAACGGAACCCCTTGAAGAACTGAAAGAACTAGATTAAGACTCCAGGGAAGAGTCAAAGGTCTGTAAACAGGCTTGATTCTAACCAGAGCCTGAACAAACGCTGAAACGTCTGGCACAGCTGCCAGCCTTTTGTGAAGTAAAACAGATAAAGCAGAGATCTGTACTTGCAGAAAATCCTTTCTCCAAACCTTCTTGTAGAAAGGAAAGAATCTTAGGAATTTTTATCTTGTTCCATGGGAATCCTTTAGATTCACACCAACAGATATATTTTTTCCATATATTATGGTAAATTTTTCTAGTTACAGGCTTTCTAGCCTGAATAAGAGTATCTATTACAGAATCTGAAAACCCACGCTTTGATAAAATCAAGCGTTCAAACTCCAAGCAGTCAGTTGGAGGAAAACCAGATTCGGATGTTCGAATGGACCCTGAATAAGAAGGTCCTGTCTCAAAGGTAGCTTCCATGGTGGAGCCGATGACACATTCACCAGGTCTGCATACCAAGTCCTGCGTGGCCACACAGGAACTATCAAGATCACCGAAGCCCTCTCCAGATTGATCCTGGCTACCAGCCTGGGAATGAGAGGAAACGGTGGGAATACATAAGCTAGGTTGAAGATCCAAGGTGCTACTATTGTATCCAATAGAGTCGCCTTGGGATCCCTGGATTTGGACCCGTAACAAGGGACCTTGAAGTTCTGACGAGAGGCCATCAGAACCATGTCTGGAATGCCCCATAATTGAGTTATTTGGGCAAAGATTTCCAGATGGAGTTCCCACTCCCCCGGATGCTCCTCCATCGCCAGGGAACTCCTTGTTTCCCCCTGATGGTTGATATATGTAACAGTCGTCATGATGTCTGATTGAAACCTTATGAATTTGGCCTTTGCTAGTCAAGGCCAAGCCTTGAGAGCATTGAATATCGCTCTCAGTTCCAGAATGTTTATCGGGAGAAGAGATTCTTCCCGAGACCATAGACCCTGAGCTTTCAGGGGTTCCCAGACCGCGCCCCAGCCCACCAGACTGGCGTCGGTCGTGACAATGACCTACTCTGGTCTGCGGAAGCTCATTCCCTGTGACAGGTTGTCCAGGGTCAGCCACCAACGGAGTGAATCTCTGGTTATTTGATCTACTTGTATCGTCGGAGACAAGTCTGTATAATCCCCATTCCACTGTCTGAGCATGCACAGGTGTAATGGTCTTAGATGAATTTGTGCAAAAGGAACTATGTCCCTTGCCGCAACCATCAAACCTATTACTTCCATGCACTGCGCTATGGAAGGAAGAAGAACAGAATGAAGTACCTGACAAGAGCTTAGAAGTTTTGATTTTCTGGCCTCTGTCAGAAAAACCTTCATTTCTAAGGAAACTATTATTGTTCCCAAGAAGGGAACTCTTGTTGACGGGGACAGAGAACTTTTTTCTATGTTCACTTTCCACCTGTGAGATCTGAGAAAAGCTAGGACAATGTCCGTATGAGCCCTTGCTTTTGACAGAGACGACACTTGAATCAGGATGTCGTCCAAGTAAGGTACTACTGCAATGCCCCTTGGTCTTAGCACCGCTAGAAGGGACCCTAGTACCTTTGTGAAAATCCTTGGAGCAGTGGCTAATCCGAATGGAAGTGCCACAAACTGGTAATGCTTGTCCAGAAAGGCGAACCTCAGGAACCGAAAATGTTCCTTGTGGATAGGAATACGTAGGTACGCATCCTTTAAGTCCACCGTGGTCATGAATTGACCTTCCTGGATGGTAGGAAGGATCGTTCGAATGGTTTCCATTTTGAACGATGAAACCCTTAGAAACTTGTTTAGAATCTTGAGATCTAAAATTGGTCTGAATGTTCCCTCTTTTTTGGGAATTATGAACAGGTTGGAGTAAAAACCCATCCCTTGTTCTCCTAATGGAACAGGATGAATCACTCCCATGCTTAACAGGTCTTCTACACAGTGTAAGAATGCCTGTTCGAAGATAATTGAGACCCGTGGAACCTTCCCCTTGGGGGTAGTTCCCTGAATTCCAGGAGATAACCTTGAGAAACTATTTCTAGCGCCCAAGGATCCTGAACATCTCTTGCCCAAGCCTGAGCAAAGAGAGAAAGTCTGCCCCCCACCAGATCCGGTCCCAGATCGGGGGCCAACACTTCATGCTGTTTTGGTAGCAGTGGCAGGTGACTTTGCCTGCTTACCCTTGTTCCAGCCTTGCATCGGCCTCCAGGCTGGCTTGGTTTGAGAAGTATTACCCTCTTGCTTAGAGGGTGTAGAATTTGAGGCTGGTCCGTTTCTGCGAAAGGGACGAAAATTTGGTTTATTTTTAGCCTTAAAAGACCTATCCAGAGGAAGGGCGTGGCCCTTTCCCCCAGTGATGTCTGAAATAATCTCTTTCAAGTCAGGGCCAAACAGTGTTTTACCCTTGAAAGGGATGTTAAGCAAAAGCGCTCTGCGCGCCACGATAGCAAACCCTGAATTATTCGCCGCTAATCTAGCTAATTGCAAAGCGGCATCTAAAATAAAAGAGTTAGCCAATTTAAAAGCTTGAACTCTGTCCAAAACCTCCTCGTACGAAGATTCTTTATTGAGCGACTTTTCTAGTTCTTCGAACCAGAAACACGCAGCTGTAGTGACAGGAACAATGCATGAAATTGGTTGTAGAAGGTAACCTTGCTGAACAAACATCTTTTTAAGCAAACCCTCTAACCTTAAATCCATAGGATCTTGAAAGCACAACTATCTTCTATAGGAATAGAAGTGCGTTTGTTTAGAGTAGAAACCGCCCCCTCGACCTTGGGGACTGTATGCCATAAGTCCTTTCTGGGGTCGACTATAGGAAATAATTTCTTAAATATAGGGGGAGGACAAAAGGTATGCCGGGCCTTTCCCACTCCTTATTTACTATGTCCGCCACCCGCTTGGGTATAGGAAAAACATCGGGGGGCACCGGAACCTCTAGGAACTTGTCCATCTTACCTAATTTCTCTGGAATGACCAAATTGTCACAATCATCCAGAGTAGATAATACCTCCTTAAGTAGTGCGTGGAGATGTTCTAATTTAAATTTAAAAGTTACAATATCAGGTTCTGCTTGTTGAGAAATTTTTCCTGAATCTGAAATTTCTCCCTCAGACAAAACCTCCCTCCTGGCCCCTTCAGATAGGTGTGAGGGTATGTCAGAACAGATATCATCAGCGTCCTCTTGCTCTTCAGTGTTTAAAACAGAGCAATCGCGCTTTCTTTGATAAGTAGGCATTTTGGATAAAATGTTTGCTATAGAGTTATCCATTACAGCCGTTAATTGTTGCATGGTAATAAGTATTGGCGCACTAGATGTACTAGGGGCCTCTTGTGTGGGCAAAACTGGTGTAGACACAGAAGGGGATGATGCAGTACCATGCTTACTCCCCTCATTAGAGGAATCATCTTGGGCAATATCATATCTATGGCATTATTATCCCTACTTTGTTTGGACATTATGACACAAATATATCACATATATTTAAATGGGGAGACACATTGGCTTTCATACATATAGAACATCGTTATCTGATGGTTCAGACATGTTAAACAGGCTTAAACTTGTCAACAAAGCACAAAAAACGTTTTACAATAAAACCGTTACTGTCCCTTTAAATTTTAAACTGAACACACTTTATTACTGAATATGTGAAAAAGTATGAAGGAATTGTTCAAAATTCACCAAAATTTCACCACAGTAACTTAAAGCCTTAAAAGTATTGCACACCAAATTTGAAAGCTTTAACCCTTAAAATAACGGAACCGGAGCCGTTTTTACATTTAACCCCTATACAGTCCCAGGAATCTGCTTTGCTGAGACCCAACCAAGCCCAGAGGGGAATACGATACCAAATGATGCCTTCTATAAGCTTTTTCAGTGGTTCTTAGCTCCTCACACATGCATCTGCATGCCATGCTTTCCAAAAACAACTGCGCATTAGAGGCGCGAAAATGAGGCTCTGTCTATGACTAGAAAAGGCCCCCAGTGAAAAAGGTGTCCAATACAGTGCCTGCCGTTTTTATTAAAACAATCCCCAAGATTTAACAACTATTAAAAGTAATAATCTGCCAAATATACTTAGTAAAGTAATCGTTTTAGCCCAGAAAAATGTCTACCAGTTTTTTAAGCCCTAATGAAGCCCTTTATTCTTTTACTTAAACTAAGAAAATGGCTTACCGGTTCCCATAGGGAAAATGACAGCTTCCAGCATTACCAAGTCTTGTTAGAAATGTGTCATACCTCAAGCAGCAAAGTCTGCCCACTGTTTCCCCCAACTGAAGTTACTTCATCTCAACAGTCCTGTGTGGAAACAAACAGCCATCGATTTTAGTAACGGTTGCTAAAATCATCTTCCTCTTACAAACAGAAATCTTCATCTCTTTTCTGTTCCAGAGTAAATAGTACATACCAGCACTATTTTAAAATAACAAACTCTTGATTGAAGAACAAAAACTACATTTAAACACCAAAAAACTCTAAGCCATCTCCGTGGAGATGTTGCCTGTGCAACGGCAAAGAGAATGACTGGGGTAGGCGGAGCCTAGGAGGGACTATATGGCCAGCTTTGCTGGGCTCTTTGCCATTTCCTGTTGGGGAGGAGAATATCCCACAAGTAAGGATGACGCCGTGGACCGGACACACCTATGTTGGAGAAACTCTAATCTGTCAGATGGCAAAGGGTACAATTTCTTAAACCTTGGTGAAGGAGTAAATGAAGTACCCAGACTATTCCATTCCCTAGAAATTACTTCTGAAATAGCACCAGGAACTGGAAAAACGTCTGGAATAACTACATGAGGTTTAAAAACTGAATTTAAACGTTTAGTAGTTTTAATATCAAGAGGACTAGACTCCTCCATATCTAATGCAATCAACACTTCTTTAAGTAAAGAACAAATAAACTCCATCTTAAATAAATATGAAGATTTATCAGTGTCAATATCTGAGGCAGAATCTTCTGAACCAGAGAGATCCTCATCAGAAATAGATAAGTCAGAATGATGGCGGTCATTTAAAAATTCATCTGAAATATGAGAAGTTTTAAAAGACCTACAAATTCTCTTACATTAACAGGAACATCCTGAACATTAGATGTTGAAGGAAAAACAACAGGTAATGGATTATTACTAATGGAGACATTATCTGCGTTAGAAAGTTTATCATGACAACTAACACAAACTACAGCCGGAGGAACAGTTACCAAAATTTTACAACAAATGCACTTAGCTTTGGTAGAACCAACATCAGGCAGCGTCTTTCCAGAAGTAGATTCTGATCCAGGGTCAGATTGTGACATCTTGCAATATGTAATAGAAAAAACAACATATAAAGCAAAATTATCAAATTCCTTAAATGACAGTTTCAGGAATGGGAAAAAATGCAAAACAAACAAGCCTCTAGCAACCAGAAGCAACAAAAAAATGAGACTGAAATAATGTGAAAAAACTGGCACCAAGTATGACGCCCACTTTTTTGGCAGCAAGTATGACGCCCACATTTTTTGGCGCCAAGTATGACGCCCACATTTTTTGGCGCAAAAAAAGTCTGTAACACACATGCGTCAAAAATGACGCAACCACGTGAAAACTTCCGGCGTCAACTATGGCGCCGGAAATGACGAAATTTTGCGCCGAGAAACATAATTTATGTAAGAACTTACCTGATAAATTCATTTCTTTCATATTGGCAAGAGTCCATGAGCTAGTGACGTATGGGATATACATTCCTACCAGGAGGGGCAAAGTTTCCCAAACCTCAAAATGCCTATAAATACACCCCTCACCACACCCACAATTCAGTTTAACGAATAGCCAAGCAGTGGGGTTAAAAAGAAAGGAGTAGAAAGCATCAACAAAGGAAATTTGGAAATAATTGTGCTTTATACAAAAAAATCATAACCACCATAAAAAGGGTGGGCCTCATGGACTCTTGCCAATATGAAAGAAATTAATTTATCAGGTAAGTTCTTACATAAATTATGTTTTCTTTCATGTAATTGGCAAGAGTCCATGAGCTAGTGACATATGGGATATCAATACCCAAGATGTGGAGTCTTCCACTCAAGAGTCACTAGAGAGGGAGGGAATAAAATAAAAACAGCCATATTCCGCTGAAAAAATAATCCTCAACCCAAAAAATAAGTTATTTTCACTTTGAAAGAAAAAAACTTAAATCAAAAGCAGAAGAATCAAACTGAAACAGCTGCCTGAAGAACTTTTCTACCAAAAACTGCTTCCGAAGAAGCAAATACATCAAAATGGTAGAATTTAGTAAATGTATGCAAAGAGGACCAAGTCGCTGCTTTGCAAATCTGATCAACTGAAGCTTCATTCTTAAAAGCCCATGAAGTGGAGACTGATCTAGTAGAATGAGCTGTAATTCTCTGAGGCGGGGTTTGACCCGATTCCAAATAAGCTTGATGAATCAAAAGTTTCAACCAAGAAGTCAAGGAAATAGGAGAAGCTTTCTGACCTTTCCTAGGACCAGAAAATAAAACAAATAAACTGGAAGTCTTCCTGAAATTTTTAGTAGCTTCCACATAATATTTAAAGCTCTTACCACATCCAAAGAATGTAAGGATCTCTCCAAAGAATTCTTAGGATTAGGACACAAGGAAGGAACAACAATTTCTCTATTAATGTTGTTAGAATTCACAACCTTAGGTAAAAATTGAAAAGAAGTCCGCAAAACTGCCTTATCCTGATGAAAAATCAGAAAAGGAGACTCACAAGAAAGAGCAGATAGCTCAGAAACTCTTCTAGCAGAAGAAATAGCCAAAAGGAACAACACTTTACAGGAAAGTAGTTTAATGTCCAAAGAATGCATAGGCTCAAATGGAGGAGCCTGTAAAGCCTTCAGAACCAAATTAAGACTCCAAGGAGGAGAAATTGATTTAATGACAGGCTTAATACGAACTAAAGCCTGTACAAAACAGTGAACATCAGGAAGAATAGCAATCTTTCTGTGAAATAAAACAGAAAGAGCGGAAATTTGTCCTTTCAAGGAACTTGCAGACAAACCCTTATCCAAACCATCCTAAAGAAACTGTAAAATTCTAGGAATTCTAAAAGAATACCAGGAGAATATATGAGAAGAACACCACGAAATGTAAGTCTTCCAAACTCTTTAATAAATCTTTCTAGAAACAGATTTACGAGCTTGTAACATAGTATTAATCACTGAGTCAGAGAAACCTCTATGACTTAGAACTAAGCGTTCAATTTCCACACCTTCAAATTTAATGATTTGAGATCCTGATGGAAAAACGGACCTTGAGATAGTAGGTCTGGCCGTAATGGAAGTGGCCAAGGCGGGCAACTGGACATCCGAACCGGATCCGCATACCAAAACCTGTGTGGCCATGCTGGAGCCACCAGCAACACAAAAGACTGTTCCATGATGATTTTGGAGATCACTCTTGGAAGGAGAACTAGAGGCGGAAAGATGTAAGCAGGTTGATAACACCAAGGAAGTGTCAGCGCATCCACTGCTTCCGCCTGAACATCCCTGGACAGGTATCTGGGAAGTTTCTTGTTTAGATGAGAGGCCATGAGATCTATCTCTGGAAGCCCCCACATCTGAACAATCTGAGAAAACACATCTGGATGGAGAGACCACTCCCCTGGATGTAAAGTCTGGTGGCTGAGATAATCCGCCTCCCAATTTTCTACGCCTCGGATATGCACCGCAGATATTAGACAGGAGCTGGATTCCGCCCAGGCAAGTATCCGAGATACTTCTTTCATAGCTTGGGGACTGTGAGTCCCACCCTGATGATTGACATAAGCCACAGTAGTGATATTGTCTGTCTGAAAACAAATGAACGGTTCTCTCTTTAGTAGAGGCCAGAACTGAAGAGCCCTGAGAATTGCACGGAGTTCTAAAATATTTATTGGTAATCTCGCCTCTTGAGATTTCCAAACCCCTTGTGCTGTCAGAGATCCCCAAACAGCTCCCCAACCTGAAAGACTCGCATCTGTTGTGATCACAGTCCAGGTTGGGCGAACAAAAGAAGCCCCTTGAACCAAACAATGGTGATCTATCCACCATGTCAGAGAGTGTCGTACATTGGGATTCAAGGATATTAATTGTGATATCTTTGTATAATCCCTGCACCATCAGCATACAAAGCTGTAGAGATCTCATGTGAAAACGAGCAAAGGGGATCGCGTCCGATGCTGCAGTCATGAGACCTAAAACTTCCATGCACATAGCCACTGAAGGGAATGACTGAGACTGAAGGTGCCGGCAGGCTGCAACCAACTTTAAACGTCTCTTGTCTGTTAGAGACAGAGTCATCGACACTGAATCTATCTGGAAGCCTAAAAAGGTGACCCTTGTCTGAGGAATCAAGAAACTTTTTGGTAAATTGATCCTCCAACCATGTTTCCGAAGAAACAACACTAGTTGATTCATGTGAGATTCTGCAGTATGTAAAGACTGAGCTAGTACCAAGATATCGTCCAAATAAGGAAACACCGCAATACCCTGTTCTCTGATTACAGATAGTAGGGCACCCAGAACCTTTGAAAAGATTCTTGGAGCTGTTGCTAGGCCAAATGGAAGAGCAACAAATTGGTAGCGCTTGTCTAGAAAAGAGAATCTCAGAAACTGAAAGTGTTCTGGATGAATCGGAATATGAAGGTATGCATCCTGCAAGTCTATTGTGGACATATAATGTCCTTGCTGAACAAAAGGCAGAATAGTCCTTATAGTCACCATCTTGAAAGTTACATAACGATTCAAAATTTTCAGATCCAGAACTGGTCTGAACAAATTTCCTTTCTTTGGTACAATGAATAGGTTTGAATAAAACCCCAAACCTTGTTCCTAAAGAGGAACTGGCATGATTACCCCTGAAGACTCCAGGTCTGAAACACACTTCAGAAAAGCCTGAGCTTTTACTGGATTTACAGGGATGCGTGAGAGAAAAAATCTTCTCACAGGATCATTGAATCATTGATCATTGAATCCTATTCGATACCCTTGAGAGACAATGCTCTGAATCCAATGATTTTGGACAGATTTTATCCAACAATCCTTGAAAAACCTTAATCTGCCCCCTACCAGCTGAGCTGGAATGAGGGCCGCACCTTCATGCAGACTTAGGGGCAGACTTTGGTTTCCTAAATGGCTTGGATTTATTCCAATTTGAGGAAGGCTTCCAACTGGAAGCAGATTCCTTGGGAGGAGGATTGAGTTTTTGTTCCTTATTCTGACGAAAGAAACGAAAACGGTGAGAAGCCTTAGATTTACCCTTAGGTTTTTTATCCTGAGGCAAAAAAACTCCTTTTCCTCCAGTGATAGTTGAAATAATAGAATCCAACTGAGAACCAAATAAATTATTACCTTGGAAAGAAAGAGATAGTAATCTAGATTTAGATGTCATATCAGCATTCCAAGATTTAAGCCATAAAACTCTTCTAGCTAATACAGCTAAAGACATGGATCTAATATCAATTTTGATTATATCAAAAATTGCATCACAAATAAAATGATTAGCATGTTGCAGTAAGCGAACAATGCTAGATATGTCAAAATCCAATTCATGTTGCGCTAAAGTTTCCAACCAGAAAGTTGATGCAGCTGCAACATCACCCAACGAAATAGCAGGTCTGAGAAGATGACCTGAATATAAATAGGCCTTCCTTAGATAAGATTCAAGTTTCCTATCTAAAGGATCCCTAAAGGAAGTGCTATCTTCCATAGGAATAGTGGTACGTTTAGCAAGAGTAGAAATAGCCCCATCAACTTTGGGGACCTTTTCCCAAAACTCTATAGATTTTGCTGGTAAAGGATACAATCTCTTAAACCTTGAAGAAGGAATAAAGGAAGTACCTGGCTTATTCCATTCCCTAGAAATCATATCAGAAATAGCCTCAGGAATGGGGAAACCACAGGAGGTTTAAAAACAGTATTAAAACGTTTATTAGACTGAACGTCAATAGGACTGGTTACCTCAATATCCAAAGTAATTAACACTTCTTTTAATAAAGAACGCATATACTCTATTTTAAATAAATAAGTAGTTTTGTCAGTGTCAATATCTGAGGAAGGATCTTCTGTTTCAGATAGATCCTCATCAGAAGATGATGAATTATTACGTTGTTGGTCATTTGAAATTTCATCAGCTAAATGAGAAGTTTTAAAAGACCTTTTATGTTTATTAGAAGGTGGAAATGCAGACAAAGCCTTCATAATAGAATCAGAAACAAATTCTTTAAAATTTACAGGTATATCATGTACATTAGAAATTGAAGGAACTGCAACTGGCAATGTACTATTACTGATAGAAACACTATCTGCATGTAAAAGTTTATCATGACAACTATTACAAATGACATTCGGTGGAATAATTTCTACAATTTTACAACAAATGCACTTAGCTTTTGTAGAACCCATGTCAGGCAGCTATGTTCCAGCAGAAACTTCAGAGAGGCAGGATCAGATTGGGACATCTTGATCAATGTAAGAGAAAAAACAACATATAAAGCAAAATTATCTATTTCCTTAAATGACAGTTTCAGGAATGGGAAAAAATGCAAAAGCATAGGCCTCTTGATAGAAAAGAAAGCAAGAGGCAAACAACAATGGGGTATTGAAATAATGAAGAAAAATTGGCGCCAAGTATGACGCACAACGTAACGTAAACTTTTTTGGCGCCAAAAATGACACACTTGCGTCACTAATGACGCTGCCGTGTGAAAGGTCTCGACGTCACGTATGACACCGGAAATGACGAAGTTGCATCAAAAACGTAATTTCCCGTGCCAAAAAAGTTTGCGCCAAAAATGACGTAATAAAGTCTAACATTTGACGCACCCGCGGGCCTAATACCCGCAAATGCAAAAAGTAGTCAAATTGAAAAAGACTAAACCCCAGGTAAGAAATAAATTTCTTAAAGTGTTTATATTCCCAAATATGAAACTGACAGTCTGCAGAAGGAAATACATGAACCTGACTCATGGCAAATATAAGTACAATACATATATTTAGAACTTTATATAATTTGCATAAAGTGCCAAACCATAGCTGAGAGTATAAAAAAAGAGGAAAAAAAAATAGCTGATTCTCACACTAATATTAAATGAAATAAGCTTTAATCCATGTTGATTAAAAATAGGAGACAAAAAGCACAGGACAAACAGAACGCAGCCAAGCAGAAACGTCTGACCGGTTTCGGTCACACAGGACCGTAATCATAGACATAATTGTACACACATGTTGCTACCCTTAATAAGGGTTAAAAACACACTGATTGGTTAATAACAAATGCTGCGTAATAAACACCTACAAAACATATAGATGTAATGCTTGTGATAAGATAAGAACCTATAGACAATATATAAAGACCTGAAATTTGTCAAAAAACAGATATTAGATAACAAAGATAACATAGAAACAGTTATATAACAGTTGGATATGTCAAAGAAAGGGAATAGACACAAAGGATTATGCTCACATTGATATCATGGACCCAGTCAAATAGCAGCAAAAAATGGAATAGATTTTACATTAAATAGTCAGTATATCCTAAATCAGAAACTACAAAAATAAATCATAAAGTACCTTATTCTATATTGCCTCTAACAGAAATGATGAGTAAAGTCAAAAAATGTGAATAAACTACATATGGTAATAAAAGTTACAAAGTAACCTGCTATTTCTAGAGGTATATAATTAGGTCTAAAAAAACACCAATTCATGGAAAAAATTCCAAATAATACTATTATACACTGTAATATTACACTTCACATCAAATACCATATAACTAATAATGCTGAAAATGGTACCAATATAAAGAACAAGTGTGTAGTCACTAACTTATCTGTGCCTACAGTACACAGTAGTGTGAATATAAAGACTATTGATAATTCAGCTTAAACCTTAAACTCAGATGGTGACTGACTTATCTGTGCCAAAAGTTTAGAATGTCATGTTCAGAATTGAAACCCACTGGCACCAAGCAATTTAACTTAAATATCCAGTAGGTTTCCTGTCTGCACAGAGATGTTAGTCTGTCACCTCCCCTGGGGGATTTAGACTCTTTAGACCTGGATGACGTCTTTAAATTTGACTCCCCAAATATCAAATTGGGGGACCTTTTTCAAGATTATGAATATCTAAAGCTCAAAGAACAGAAGCTTAAATGGGACAAATGGATTCTCAATAAATATCTACATTTGAAAATGGTGCCCAGAGGGCTTAGAATCAACAAGTTTCCAACTTATGATGTGAAAGTGAAGTGTAATATTACAGTGTATAATAGTATTATTTGGAATTTTTTCCATGAATTGGTGTTTTTTTAGACCTAATTATATACCTCTAGAAATAGCAGGTTACTTTGTAACTTTTATTACCATATGTAGTTTATTCACATTTTTTGACTTTACTCATCATTTCTGTTAGAGGCAATATAGAATAAGGTACTTTATGATTTATTTTTGTAGTTTCTGATTTAGGATATACTGACTATTTAATGTAAAATCTATTCCATTTTTTGCTGCTATTTGACTGGGTCCATGATATCAATGTGAGCATAATCCTTTGTGTCTATTCCCTTTCTTTGACATATCCAACTGTTATATAACTGTTTCTATGTTATCTTTGTTATCTAATATCTGTTTTTTTGACAAATTTCAGGTCTTTATATATTGTCTATAGGTTCTTATCTTATCACAAGCATTACATCTATATGTTTTGTAGGTGTTTATTACGCAGCATTTGTTATTAACCAATCAGTGTGTTTTTAACCCTTATTAAGGGTAGCAACATGTGTGTACAATTATGTCTATGATTACGGTCCTGTGTGACCGAAACCGGTCAGACGTTTCTGCTTGGCTGCGTTCTGTTTGTCCTGTGCTTTTTGTCTCCTATTTTTAATCAACATGGATTAAAGCTTATTTCATTTAATATTAGTGTGAGAATCAGCTATTTTTTTTTCCTCTTTTTTTATGCCTATATTCGTAGTGGGTACAGGGACCCGCTTCCTGATTCTTTCGCTCTTTTTTATTTGTATACATAGTATTGCACTATAGCCCAAGTGAATGCTGTTTTTTTTTTCTGCCTACGAGTGATTGACAACTCTTTCCACTGAATCTAATTGGAGCAGCTGTACCACGTGGTCCCTGTTTGTTTGCATGGGGGCCTTGGAGTTTGGAGTGACCACAACTTTGCCGGAAGCGTTTCTCGGATGAAAGTGGCATTGGAATAAACACGTCTCCACGAGATCATTGGGAACAGCGCAAATAGCGAAACGGCACTAGGGGTGAGTGAAGTTACTAACGAAGTGTGCTTTTTACTGTGGCCTTACCCCGGTTGGTCTGGAAGTGGCTTATACCGGATGACCCGCTGAGTACAATCCAGTTCCCCGGTCTGTGATATATACGGAGGGTGATCAGGTCTCAGTGTGGTTTACCTGGGAGCAGTATGCATGTATTGGAGTAAGTCTCACCTACCTAGGCCATGTTATGCTATTTTGCACAGAGAAGTGGTTGAGTTTACAAAGCAATATCATTTATGGACACCATTTGTTCATCTTCATAGCTGAGAGTGTCTTAAGTAAATGAAAACATACTTACCAAAAGACACCCATCCACATATAGCAGATAGCCAAACCAGTACTAAAACAGTTCTTAGTAGAGGTAATGGTAAATTTGAGAGTATATCGTCGATCTGAAAAGGGAGGTAGGAGATGAATCTCTACGACCGATAACAGAGAACCCATGAAAAAGACCCCCGTTAGAGAAATCATCGTATTCAATAGGTGATACTCCCTTCACGTCCCTCTGACATTCGCTGCACTCTGAGAGGAATCGGGCTTCAACAATGCTGAGAAGCGCATATCAATGTAGAAATCTTAGCACAAACTTACTTCACCACCTCCATAGGAGGCAAAGTTTGTAAAACTGAATTGTGGGTGTGGTGAGGGGTGTATTTATAGGCATTTTGAGGTTTGGGAAACTTTGCCCCTCCTGGTAGGATTGTATATCCCATATGTCACTAGCTCATGGACTCTTGCCAATTACATGAAAGAAAAGATTGCGCAAAAAATGACGCAATAAATTGAAGCATTTTCTGCCCCCGCGAGCCTAACAGCCCGCAAGGAAAAAAGTCAATTTGAAATGTTTAAGGTAAGAAAAAATATTTATTCATATGCATTTTCCCAAAAAATGAAACTGACAGTCTGAAAGAAGGAATACTGATTATCCTGAATCAAGGCAAATATAAGTTTAAAACATATATTTAGAACTTTACATATAAAGTGCCCAACCATAGCTTTGAGTGTCATAAATAGAAATAAGATTTACTTACCCTAAGACACTCATCTACATATAGTAGATAGCCAAACCAGTACTGAAACGAGAATCAGTAGAGGTAATGGTATATAAGAGTATATCGTCGATCTGAAAAGGGAGGTAGGAGAAGAAATCTCTACGACCGATAACAGAGAACCTATGAAATAGATCCCCTAGAGGAAGACCATGGTATTCAAATAGGCAATACTCTCTTCACATCCCTCTGACATTCACTGCACTCTGAGAGGAAAACCGGGCTTCAGCCTGCTGCGAAGCACATATCAACATAGAAATAAAGCACAAACTTACTTCACCACCTCCATGGGAGGCAACGTTTGTAAAACTGAATTGTGGGTGTGGTGAGGGGTGTATTTATAGGCATTTTGAGGTTTGGGAAACTTTGCCCCTCCTGGTAGGAATGTATATCACATACGTCACTAGCTCATGGACTCTTGCTAATTACATGAAAGAAATAAAAAAATGTCATTTTTTTTTTCTGAAGCTGGCCCCCCTTTCAGGGGGACCTCTGGGGGCCCGGTCGCGACCGCGACTGCTGCACCACCGGTAGTTCCGCCCCTGATGACTATAAGGATATGAGGATCACCTTGAACACTGCACATTAAATGCGTCACAAGACTATAAGGATATGAGGATCACCTAGAACACTGCACATTAAATGCGTCACAAGACTATAAGGATATGAGGCTCACATAGATCACTGCACATTAGATGCGTCACAAGACTATAAAGATATGAGGATCACCTAGAACACTGCACATTAGATGCGTCACAAGACTATAAGGATATGAGGATCACATAGATCACTGCACATTAGATGCGTCACAAGACTATAAGGATATGAGGATCACATAGATCACTGCACATTACATGCATCACAAGACTATAAGGATATAAGGATCACTGCACATTAGATGCATCACAAGACTATAAGGATATGAGGATCACCTAGAACACTGCACATTAAATGCGCCACAAGACTATAAGGATATGAGGATCACATAGTTTACTACACATTAGATGCGTCACAAGACTATAAGGATATGAGGCTCACATAGATCACTGCACATTAGATGCGTCACAAGACTATAAAGATATGAGGATCACCTAGAACACTGCACATTAGATGCGTCACAAGACTATAAGGATATGAGGATCACATAGATCACTGCACATTAGATGCGTCACAAGACTATAAGGATATGAGGATCACATAGATCACTGCACATTAGATGCGTCACAAGACTATAAGGATATGAGGATCACATAGATCACTGCACATTAGATGCGTCACAAGACTATAAGGATATGAGGATCACCTAGAACACTGCACATTAGATGCGTCACAAGACTATAAGGATATGAGGATCACATAGAACACTGCACATTAAATGCGTCACAAGACTATAAGGATATGAGGATCACCTAGAACATTGCACATTAAATGCGTCACAAGACTATAAAGATATGAGGATCACATAGATCACTGTACATTAGATGCGTCGCAAGCCTATAAGGATATGAGGATCACATAGATCACTGCACATTAGATGTATCACAAGACTATAAGGATATGAGGATCACAAAGATCACTGCACATTAGATGCGTCACAAGACTATAAGGATATGAGGATCACCTAGAACACTGAACATTAGATGCGTCACAAGACTATAAGGATATGAGGATCACATAGATCACTGCACATTAGATGCATCGCAAGGCTATAAGGATATGAAGATTACATAGATCACTGCACATTAGATGCGTCGCAAGGCTATAAGGATATGAGGATCACCTAGAGCACTGCACATTAGATGCGTCACAAGACTATAAAGATATGAGGATCACCTAGAACACTGCACATTAGATGCGTCACAAGACTATAAGGATATGAAGATTACATAGATCACTGCACATTAGATGCGTCGCAAGGCTATAAGGATCACATAGATCATTGCACATTAGATGCGTCACAAGACTATAAAGATATGAGGATCACCTAGAACACTGCACATTAGATGCGTCACAAGACTATAAGGATATGAGGATCACATAGATCACTGCACATTAGATGCGTCACAAGACTATAAGGATATGAGGATCACATAGATCACTGCACATTATATGCGTCACAAGACTATAAGGATATGAGGATCACATAGATCACTGCACATTAGATGCGTCACAAGACTATAAGGATATGAGGATCACAGATCACTCCACATTAGATGCGTCACAAGACTATAAGGATATGAGGATCACATAGATCACTGTACATTAGATGCATCACAAGACTATAAGGATATGAGGATCACATAGATCACTGCACATTAGATGCGTCGCAAGACTATAAGGATATGAGGATCACATAGATCACTGCACATTAGATGTGTCGCAAGACTATAAGGATATGAGGATCACATAGATCACTGCACATTAGATGCATCACAAGACTATAAGGATATGAGGATCACCTAGATCACTGCACATTAGATGCATCACAAGGCTATAAGGATGAGGATCACATAGACACTGCACATTAGATGTGTCAAAAGACTATAAGGATATGAGGATCACATAGATCACTGAACATTAGATGCGTCACAAGGCTATAAGGATCACATAGATCATTCCACTGTCCGAGCATGCACAGCTGCAGTGGTCTGAGATGAAAGCGAGCAAACGGAATGATGTCCATTGCCGCTACCATTAATCCAATGACCTCCATACACTGAGCCACTGATGGTCCGAGGAATGGACTGAAGTGCTCGGCAAGTATTTAGAATCTTTGATTTTCTGACCTCCGTCAGAAATATTTTCATGTCTACCGAGTCTATCAGAGTTCCCAAGAAGGGAACCCTTGTCCGTGGAACTAGTGAACTCTTTTCTATGTTCACCTTCCAACCGTGAGTTCTCAGGAAAGACAACACTGTGTCCGTGTGAGATTTTGTCAGATGATAAGTTGACGCCTAAATCAAAATATCGTCCAGATAAGGCGCCACTGCTATGCCCTGTGGTCTGAGAACCGCCAGAAGGGACCCTAGAACCTTTGTGAAGATCCTGGGTGCTGTGGCCAACCCGAAGGGAAGAGCCACAAACTGATAATGTTTGTCCAGGAAGGCAAACCTTAGGAACTGATGATGATCCTTGTGAATAGGGATATGAAGGTATGCATCCTTCAAGTCCACGGTAGTCAAATATTGACCCTCCTGGATCATTGGTAAGATTGTTTGTATAGTCTCCATCTTGAACGATGGGACTCTGAGAAACTTGTTTAGACACTTGAGATCTAAAATGGGTCTCAAAGTTCCCTCTTTTTTGGGAACCACGAAAAGATTTGAGTAAAACCCCTGTCCCTGTTCCAGTTTTGGAACGGGACAAATTACTCCCATGGTAGAGAGGTCTTCTACACAGCGTAAGAACGCCTCTCTTTTTAACTGGTCTACAGACAATCATGAAAGATGAAATCTCCCTCTTGGGAGAAAATCCTTGAATTCCAGTTGATACCCGTGGGTCACGATTTCCAATGCCCATGGGTCCTGAACATCTCTTGCCCAAGCCTGGGCAAAGAAAGAAAGTCTGCCCCCTACCAGATCCGGTCCCGGATCGGGGGCCGTCCCTTCATGCTGTCTTTGTAGCAGCAGCGGGCTTCTTGGATTGTTTACCTTTATTCCAAGCCTGGTTGGGTCTCCAGACGGACTTGGATTGAGCAAAATTCCCTTCCTGCTTTGTGGAGGAAGAGGAAGCAGAGGGTATTACTTTAAAATTTCGAAAGGAACGGAAATTATTTTGTTTACCCCTCATCTTAACATACTTATCCTGAGGTAGGGCGTGGCCTTTACCTCCAGTAATGTCAGAAATAATTTCCTTCAATTCAGGCCCGAATAGGGTCTTACCCTTGAAAGGAATAGCTAAAAGCTTAGATTTTGATGACACATCAGCAGACCACGATTTGAGCCATAATGCTCTACGCGCTAAAATGGCAAATCCTGCATTTTTCGCCGCTAATTTAGCAATAGCTTGAGAGTCTTAATTCTATCCAAAATATCATCTAATGGGGTCTCAACCTTAAGAGATTCCTCTAGAGCTTCAAACCAAAAAGCTGCTGCAGTAGTAACTGGAACAATGCAGGCTGTAGGTTGTAAAAGAAAACCATGATGAATAAATAATTTCTTTAGAAGACCCTCTAACTTCTTATCCATAGGGTCTTTGAAAGCACAACTGTCCTCAATAGGTATAGTTGTACGCTTAGCCAGGGTAGATATAGCTCCCTCCACCTTAGGGACCGACTGCCAAGAGTCCCGAACGGTGTCTGATATGGGAAACATTTTCTTAAAATTAGGAGGAGGAGAGAACGGTATACCTTGTCTATCCCATTGCTTTTTTACAATTTCCGAAATTCTTTTAGGAACCGGAAAAACATCAGTTTAAGTAGGCACCTCTAGATATTTGTCTATCTTACACAATTTCTCTGGTGGTATCACAATAGGGTCACAATCATCCAGAGTCACTAAAACCTCCCGAAGTAACAGGCGGAGGTGTTCCAGCTTAAATTTAAAGGACATGACGTCCGAATCTGTCTGAGATAACATCTTTCCTGAGTCTGAAAGTTCTCCCTCAGACAGCAATTCCCTGACCCCAAACTCAGAGCACTGTGAGGGTACGTCGGAAATAGCCAATAAAGCATCAGAGGATTCAGTATTCACATTAATACCTGACCTACTGCGTTTACCCTGTAACACTGGTAATTTAGATAATACCTCTGTAAGGGTAGTTGACATAACTGCAGCCATCTCCTGCAGAGTAAAAGAATTAGACGCACTTGAGGTACTTGGAGTCGCTTGTGTGGGCGTTAAAGGTTGTGACACCTGGGGAGAATTGGATGGCATATCCTGATTCTCTTCAGACTGAGAATCATCCTTAGGCACACTTTCTTTACCTAAAATATGCTTTTTACATTGTAAGGCCCTTTCAGTACAAGAGGTACACAACGTAAGAGGGGGTTCCACAATGGCTTCTAAACACATAGAGCAATTAGTATCCTCAATGTCAGACATGTTGTACAGACTAGCAATAACCACAATAGTTGTTAAGCACTTTATTTATTGATTTATACAATTTTTTTAAAAACATGTACTGCGCCTTTAAGAAATAAAAAAGCGCACAATTTTTCACAAACTGCCTAAAAACGTTAAATAACGCTATATAATTAACTACACATATTCAGTAGTGCCAAAAATTATTGGACCCTAAGAGCAAAGGGTGAAATTAACCTCTAAAAGATATTTATAGCAAAAAATATTTTTGATTTGTAAAAATGACCCCTGCACCTACCTGCCCCCAGGGTACTGAAAAATGACTAGACAACGATCCGGTTAACAGAACACCAGTTTAGGCCCAACCGGAGCTAATGCCTGCTGCCTTCTCAGTTAGAGTAAACTGCGCGTCTGAGCGCGCGAAAATAGGCCCCGCCCATCATGGACGACGTTCGCATTAGACTGTACAACCGCATGAGAAGCGGTTAGCAATAAAGTGCTATGTGGTCCCCTAAGCACAACATAAATATACAGCCATACTGATTATTTCATCTTTCCAAATAAAAACCGTTAAGCTGCCACTCCCAGTGTCCCTTTATATATGCTGCTTTAAGCCCTTTATATATGCTGCTTTAAGCCCAGTACTATGTCAATAAAATAAATAAACACAGGATTTTCAGTAATACCCTTTGTTTACATGTCTACTGCTTACCCCTACCCTTGCAGGGAAAAAATTTCAGCCAGTTCTGATATACCAAGTCTCCTCAGAAATAAAGGACTGAACATACCTCAATGCTGCTTGTAGCATGAAATTGTTCTCCACACTGAAGATTTCTCTTGTACTACCTTCAGAAGCTCTGTGGGAACCAACATGGATCTTAGTTACATCAGCTAAGATCATCAACCTCAGGACAGAGATCTTCTTCCATATCTCCCTGAGGAAAATAGTACTCACCGATAGCATTTAAAATAAAAAAACTGGGGGGGCGGAGCCAACTGCCGAAGAGACCAGACGTGCCTGAGCAGAGCTCCTGGCATATAGACTAAAGTATGGGATATACCTAGACATTTTACCCTCCAATCCCTTATTTTATTATCCTAAAGATAAGAGACATTCACCTCAAGACACAGGGTAGGCGAGAGCTCTATATAGGGGTCGTACATAAAATTTTTGGCCCTTCCACTTCGCCATGTGGTGAACGCTGCCATTTTGTTCACTGAGCCCTGGGGCAGCTGGGACAAATATTGCTTGAGGATTCAGAGGGACACACTATTTATCCTCCCCAGGCATACGGGCCAGCTTAGCCACGGTCACTCTGCAGCTTTCAGAACAGCGGTGGTTCCCTTAATAAGAAGTTCAACTACTACACTTGTGGCGCAGCATGGATATGGAGGCCTGGGAACGACATGGGCGGCAGCTCATTGACGAGTACTTCCATAGCCTTGAGATACACCTTACCGCGTGGGTTTCTGCCCTATTAGTACGACCGCTACAGAATCTAAATACCTTGCCCTCCCAGCAGAAAGAAGATGTTGGGGCCGCATCTACAGGGTCACTGCAGGAGGTACGGGAGACGCAGCATACTGTGCAGGCTTCTGAGATCAGCCCAATTTTGAGAGCCGGAGATGCAAGGAGAGATGGGGAGAGGGCTGACAGGGCTGATGTTAAACTGAAGCGAGCACCTGTTATCGGCCTATCTATACATCGCGTGGAGGCTTCACTTGGTCCGACCGCATTCAGTGAGCTGGAGAGTGATTGCAATGACATTGATGCGGTGAGTTACTACCTTCTAGCGGCTACAGCAAACGGTGACTGCAACAGTGATACCCCCCCAGAGTGGGGCACCTTGCATTCATCTTTTTGGGCTCCCAATATAGTATAACTGACTGTACAGAAACAAGCACTGGAGAGCCCTTCCACCCTGAAGCTGGGGTTCCCAGGACTAGAGACTGTTCTGCATCATTGAGCACCGGAGTGGGGTAAATTTACTTATTATGGACTCAGAACTACATATTATGCATGTTTTCCTCGCTGACTTAACTGTCTAGGCCCTTATTCCTCTGCATTACCTGCTCACCTCTACCCTCTTATATGTTTTGCAGCCTCCCAAAGATTATTATAGTTTTGCCTTACCGTTGTTACTCTACAGCATGTATTGATGTTTATGAATGGAAGTGGACCCCACGTCTTCCCATTCTGCCATACTTTGCAGTCCACATGTACATTGCACCAGCAAAATGCTTCAGAAGATCTATAAAAATCTGGTCTTGGTTGTACTTGCTGCAACAGTTAAAAGGGGTCTCCATAGCAAGGACCCTGCTTGCACTAGCGTTTCAGTAAGGCTTCAGAATATTAAGGCTAAAATTAACCCTTGTGACTGTATTCCTAGAACCATTTTTTTTAAAAAAAAGCTGTATTTGTTTCTTTGTTCAACAATATGCTTGCTAAAGGTTAAATATTATATGCAATAATCGCTTTAGGTATATGTGGGATGGTGAGTGGAGATCTTGCACATCAATTGCTAATGCTAGTCAATGAGATGAGGTTCTATATGTTATTCCACTCACTTACATTGTACATATGTTTTTTGTCACCTCTTGTTTGCATCTATTTAGCAGCCTAATAGCTATCCATACATGAGCTGTACTCTACATCAATGCGGTTTTTATTCCCCCAGTTAGTGGCAAAACTGTTGATGTCAGCACAGGGCAATTTAGGAGCCAGTATACAAATATATTTATAGCTAATTTGGTGATGACCTTTCTTATCATAGACAACTCTTACAGACAGTTGATATGTTTATTATATTTTTGCTGCAGGAGTTATCCTGAGGCTATTTAGTATTAACCCCCTATGTACTCTCATATATATCTGGTTCGATTTCTTTTAATGAGCACGCATTTGAGACTACCCTGCCTGTATTACCTAACCTTATTGAAATTCCCCACACACCTTTTTACTGCCGCAGAGAGTCTGGTTCAGAGGTCTAAGTTATATGTCTCTTTTTTATTCCATTGGAATGCCTGTACACTAATGTTAATAATCTTTCTGTTCGGGGGGCGTGCTGCCAGCGGCCGAGGCGGTAAGTCCCCCTTTCGCACGATTCCAACGGAGTGTAAGCTCTCACATTTAATGGAGACCTTTGTATTAGGCCTAGGTGTACACACCATATAGGTACTATTAGGGCCCCTATAGCAGCCATTAAGTTTATGGGCCACATCCCATTTGTCTCACCCAAATTCTCGCCCCCCCCCTCCCCTTCCCTTTAATTGTTGTATCCCCACAAAAATTAACACTAGTATTTACTATAAGCACTCGCATAGGCCTCCTATCCCTAGAGCCACATTTTGGTCTCACCATGTGATCCAAATGGTTAATATTTCATTCCTTCCCCTACCCTTTAGTTGATATATGGCTGTTAGGGTGTCACTGAACGCTGGTATGTTTTTCTCAATAACATCCCCTACACCTGACTTACTAACATCCCTTAAGCTACAATTTTCCCAAATATATCTCTTATCTAGTCAGGTCAGCAGGACTGATCATCATTATTAGTCAGATGAGTCTATAATCCACTTACACTCCCTATGTTTTTTACAACCCCACTAATTTTTCTCCTTAACATAGTAACATCATAATTGATGCCCGGTATTTCAAAAGGTTCCTTTGGCATATATTATATTCATCGCATTTACTTTACCACCTCCCCCCCCCCCTCTATGTAATGCATCTCCTAGCCAAGGAGAACTAACCTAGCGGTTTCTCTTACTTATACCGCACCCTCCTTCACTCCATTAGTACTCTCTCCTACTTTACATAATACCACAATGCGGGTCCTACCTGTTTCATTTAGACCAGTAGGCCTCCTTAAACAGTTCTATCAAGTTTTTCTCCATACAGTATATTTTAGAGACCTTTTGGGAGTCCGAATCAAAAGCAGCAAATGCCTTAAGGTACTGGTTGGAAGGCTTCACAGTGGATCCTATTTGCTACTAAGGGAGTTTAGAATATATTATACCATATTATTTTACCTTTATATTGATACTTTTCATATAACAAGAAAAAAAAATAAAAAAATAGAGGTTTTTCAATAGGGACCCATAAGTGGCCCCCCTTAAGTCATGTCTACCTACTCTGTATTCTGTTCACGGTAAATCTAGGTGGCCCAACAGTGGTCGCTTACATCAGGTAGTAGGTGTCCAGTTAATATAGCACTTATCGTATAGTATGTGAAAGTAATTTGTCATCCAACTCTTGTGTATATTCATTTGACATGTGTCAGCAGTTTACCTTGTATTAATCTTTGTTTGTCATGATGTGTATTGGCAATTACTAATTGTTTGTTTTGACAAAAAAACCTCAATAAAAATATAAAAAAAACTTCTTGATTGAAGAAACTAAAACTAACACCTCACTTTACCTCTTCCTATTACTAACACAGGCAAAGAGAATGACTGGGGGTGGAGGGAAGGGAGGAGCTATATATACAGCTCTGCTGTGGTGCTCTTTGCCACTTACTGTTGGCAGGAGGTTAATATCCCACAAGTAAGGATGAAATCCGTGGACTCGTCGAAAAAGAAAAAGGCAATAGGCAAATAGGAATGAGGTCTAATATAATGAAAATATTATATAATATAAACAGAAAAATATTTTTTGGCGCCAAAAACAACTCGTCATAGATGACGTAACCTTGTGAAAGGACCCGGCGCCAACTAAGACGTCGGAAATGACAAATTTGCATCAACGAACGTAACTTCACGCCAAACAAATCTCGCGCCAAGAATGACGCAATAAACTTTAGCATTTTGCGCCCTCGCAAGCCTAATTCTGCCCGTGATTTAGAAAAATGACAGTCAATTGAAAAAAGACTACACCCCAGGTAAGAAATAAATTTCTAAAAAATTCATTTCCCAGATATGAAACTGACAGTCTGCAAAAGGAAATATACTGAAACCTGAATCATGGCAAATATAAGTACAATACATATATTAAAAACTTTATATAAATACATAAAGTGCCAAACCATAGGTGAGGTGTCTTAAGAAATAAAAACATACTTACCTGAAGACACCCATCCACATATAGCAGATAGCCAAACCAGTACTGAAACAGTTATCAGTAGAGGTAATGGTATATGAGAGTATATCGTCGATCTGAAAAGGGAGGTAATATTTTCATTATATTAGACCTCATTCCTATTTGCCTATTGCCTTTTTCTTCTACAAGATACGACGAGTCCACGGATTTCATCCTTACTTGTGGGATATTAACCTCCTGCCAACAGTAAGTGGCAAAGAGCACCACAGCAGAGCTGTATATATAGCTCCTCCCCATATCAACGTAGAAATCTTAGCACAAACTTACTTCACCACCTCCATAGGAGGCAAAGTTTGTAAAACTGAATTGTGGCTGTGGTGAGGGGTGTATTTATAGGCATTTTGCGGTTTGGGAAACTTTGCCCCTCCTGGTAGAATTGTATATCCCATACGTCACTAGCTCATGGACTCTTGCCAATTACATGAAAGAAAGGTATGCCCGGTCTCTCCCATTCCTTAGCAATTATCTCAGAAGCTCGGTCAGGAACCGGAAACATGTCTGTCGAGGAAGGAACCTCGAAATATTTGTTCAGCTTACTAGACTTCTTAGGAACAACCACTACCGTGGAGTCCCTGTCGTCCAAAGTAGCTAAAACCTCCCTAAGTAACAGACGAAGGTGTTCTAGCTTAAACCTAAAAGATGCAACCTCAGTATCAGCAAGAGGAATAACACATTCTGAATTTGAAATTTCACCTTTAGATGCTACAGCAGTATCCTCCTCTTCAGGTTTTTGGGAGGGCACCTCCGAAATTGCAACAATTGCGTCAGAAACCTCGCTTACTGAATGTCTTGGTATCTTCTTACGTTTGCCCTGCAACATTGGGAAAGCAGACAATGCATCAGAAATTGTAGAAGACATGAGAGAAGCTATGTCTTTTAAGGTAACTCCAGCGAGAGCTAGACCAGAAGTGCAGGGCACTGCTTGTGCAGGCGGTAACATTTCGGACGCTTGGGGAGAAAGCTGCGGCATATATTGAACCTCGTCATTAGACTCTTGGGCAGCATCCGCCTTAGAAATATTTTGCTCAGAAAAAATCTTTCCCCTATAATTTAAAGTCCTTTCAATACATGAGAGACAGAAAGGGATTGGTGGTTCCACATTTGCTTCAAAGCACAAGGAGCAAGCAACATTTTGTAAGGCCCCTTGGTCCATACTTTTTCACAATTGACCCAATATTCAATAAAAAAATTTTTTATATCTGTTAAAAATTTTAAAATAAAAAGACGTTACTGTCTCTTTAAATTCAAAGCGTTAACTTTTTTACCTTAAGACTTACATTATCAAACTACCAATATAAGGCCAAAGAAAAACACCTCTGGACCACAGCTACCGTGCTGAGGTGCTCCTACCTGACAGGCAAACGGATGGTCTATACCCCTTGTGTCCGCTCAGCGCTGCAGTACAAATTTTCAATCCGGTGCTAGAAACGCATGCTCTGAACGGACCATGTGTTTCTAGACAGCACTTCAGAAAATGTGTTGCAAATGTCTACCCGACCGAGGCGCAATTGAATTGCCGCAAACTCGGAAGACCCGCCCATCGTGGGCGTGCCCCTGCATCGCATACAATAAGCTCCAATATGTACTGCTTATTACTCTTATGCTGTCCTTGTACATTAAACGATACTCTGCTTAAATAAAGTGTAAACCACCAGAGCCAAAAGCAATCCCCAGCCCCAGCACATAAATGCGGTCCCAATACCTCTCCAGATTAGGAGAGTTTTTAGTGTCCCAACTAGACGATTCGTTTCGGATCGATTCGGAAATTCATCCGAATTTGTAAAATTCGGGATTCGGATTTCTGAATTAAAATAGTGCCGAATTTACAGAATAAATCCGAATTAGTTCTGATTTATTCGGTAGATTCTGATGGCCATGGATTACACTAGTATTGTACAGTATATTAGGTTATATCACTCTGCTATGTGTTACACCTAATATACAGTACATAATACTAGTCTAATACACAGCACATCCCACCGAATTCCGAAATTCCGAACCAAATCGAATCCAGCTGAATTTATTTGAATCCGAACCGATTCTAATTTTTCCGAATTCGAATTGATCTGAACCGAAATTCAAAAAAATCCGAATCGATCCGAACCGAACCAAATCTTTTCGCCATGCACATATCTAGTCCCAACCCAAGTGCCTCTTCTATTCCTGTGCACTTAGTAATGATAATAGTGTGCTTACTCCGTTCTGGGTCCCCCCAGATAATATATAAAGCAGCACTTACCTTTACTTCTGCCTGACAGCAAGGCAGCTCACAGGCCTAAGAGGTCCTCTCCCTCCCATTGACCTGTGGAGGAAAAAGCATGCTGAGTAATTTTTACCTCAGGCTAAGGCATACAGAGCAGCAAGGATACATGGGAGGCTCAGTAAGAATTATGTCCCACCAGTTCCCATTGCTCTAAAGCCACCAAAGCTCTACTGAAGAGACTGATATGGACTACGGCTACACCCTAGGACAAAGCAGCAGAATTTTGTACCACTTTAAAAATAATAAACTCTTGATTGAAGAATCTTTTCTAACACCTCACTTTACCTCTTCCTATTACTAAGGTAGGCAAAGAGAATGACTGGAGTGGGAGGGAAGGGAGGAGCTATTTAACAGCTTTGCTGTGGTGCTCTTTGCCGCCTCCTGCTGACCAGGAGGTGAATATCCCATTAGTAATTAAGATGATCCGTGGACTCATTGTGTCATAAAAAAGAAAACAACCCTGGTACTAGGAACCAGGGAACTTTTTTCTAGAATGATCTTCCATCCGTGTGTCTGAAGGAGACAGAAGAGACTCCGTGCAATATCTTGCCAAAGGAAAATATGAAGTTTGAACCAAGATATCGTCCAGGTAAGGAGTCACTGCGATACCCTGGGATCTGGCCACTGCTTGGAAAGCTCCCAAAACCTTTGTAAATATTCTGGGAGCAGTAGCTAAGCCAAATGACAGGGCTATGAACAGGAAATGTTGGTCCAAAAAAACCCCAAAAAACAGGAACTGAAAATAATCCTTGTGGATCGGGACATGAAGTTATGCATCCTTTATGTCGATTGTAGTCATGAACTGTCCTTCCTGAATCAAGGTAGTGAACCTGATAGTCTCCATTTTGAAGAAGGGAACCCTGAGAAACTTATTGAGACATTTTAAGTCCAGGATAGGGCGATAAGTTCCCTCTTTTTGGGAACAACAAAGAGGTTTGAGCAAAAACCTAGACCCCATTCTGAGGCGGGCACTAGGACGATTACTCCCAAGGAAGAAAGGTCCCGAAAACAATCCAAGAAGGCTGCCCTCTTCTCTGGTCTTGAAAGGAGAAATCTGCCCCTTGGAGGATTTGAACCCTATTTTGTATCCCTGAGATATGACGTCTTACACCCAAGGATCCTTAACAACCTGAACCCTAGCCTCTGAGAAAAAGGACAGTCTGCCCCCTACTCGATCCGATCCCAGATCGGGGGCCGCCCTTTTATGAGGATTTGTTGTCTGTGTGCTTTTGGGTCTGCTTGGATTTGTTCCAAGACTGGTTAGGCTTCCAAGTCCCCTTTGGACTGTTCAGGCTTGGAGGATGATTGAGTCCGCTGGTTCTTGTCTGAACGACAGGAACGAAAAGTAGAGGACAGACGCCTTTTAGGTCTAGCTTTCTTATTCTGGGGGGAGGAAGGAACCCTTCCCCTCTCTGCCATCCTCCTTTAGTGACGAAAGGCAAAGAATGACTTAGGGGATTGGGGAAGTGGGAGGGACATTTATAGCCTTCGGATGGGGTGTCTTTGCCTCCTCCTGGTGGCCAGGTGTTGATATTCCCAACAGTAATAAATGAAGTTGTGGGCTCTCCCTGCCTTTGGGAAAAATATTTTTTAGGGTAATAAAATATCTTTATTTAGCACTAACATATCCTAAGGACTACATTAGATTTATTATAACAATGTCACTCACACTCACATCTTACAGATGTGTGTAATGAGCCTGTCGTATCTACCACTCACACTCACTGTACCTGGCTCCTACAGATGTGTGTAATGAGCCTGTCGTATCTATCACTCACACTCACTGTGCCTAGCTCCTACAGATGTGTGTAATGAGCCTGTCGTATCTATCACTCACACTCACTGTACCTGGTTCCTACAGATGTGTGTAGGTTCACTCACACTCACTGTACCTGGCTCCTATAGATGTGTGTAATGAGCCTGTCGTATCTATCACTCACACTCACTGTACCTGGCTTCTACAGATGTATGTAATGAGCCTGTCGTATCTATCACTGACACTCACTGTACCTGGCTCCTACAGATGTGTGTAATGAGCCTGTCGTATCTATCACTCACACTCACTGTACCTGGCTCCTATAGATGTGTGTAATGAGCCTGTCGTATCTATCACTCACACTCACTGTACCTGGCTCCTATAGATGTAAGTAATGAGCCTGTCGTATCTATCACTCACACTCACTATACCTGGCTCCTACAGATGTATATAATGAGCCTGTCGTATCTATCACTCACACTCACTGTACCTGGCTCCTACAGATGTGTGTAATGAGCCTGTCGTATCTATCACTCACACTCACTGTACCTGGCTCCTACAGATGTATGTAATGAGCCTGTCGTATCTATCACTCACACTCACTGTACCTAGCTCCTACAGATGTATGTAATGAGCCTGTCGTATCTATCACTCACACTCACTGTACCTAGCTCCTACAGAAGTGTGTAATGAGCCTGTCGTATCTATCACTCACACTCACTGTACCTGGCTCCTACAGATGTATGTGATGAGCCTGTCGTATCTATCACTCACACTCACTGTACCTGGCTCCTACAGATGTGTGTAATGAGCCTGTCGTATCTATCACTCACACTCACTGTACCTGGCTCCTACAGATGTATATAATGAGCCTGTCGTATCTATCACTCACACTCACTGTACCTGGCTCCTACAGATGTATATAATGAGCCTGTCGTATCTATCACTCACACTCATTGTACCTGGCTCCTACAGATGTGTGTAATGAGCCTGTCGTATCTATCACTCACACTCACTGTACCTGGCCCCTACAGATTTGTGTAATGAGCCTGTCGTATCTATCACTCACACTCACTGTACCTGGCTCCTACAGATGTGTGTAATGAGCCTGTCGTATCTATCACTCACACTCACTGTACCTGGCCCCTACAGATGTGTGTAATGAGCCTGTCGTATCTATCACTCACACTCACTGTACCTGGCTCCTACAGATGTGTGTAATGAGCCTGTCGTATCTATCACTCACACTCACTGTACCTGGCTCCTACAGATGTATGTAATGAGCCTGTCGTATCTATCACTCACACTCACTGTACCTGGCTCCTACAGATGTATGTAATGAGCCTGTCGTATCTATCACTCACACTCACTGTACCTGGCTCCTACAGATGTATGTAATGAGCCTGTCGTATCTATCACTCACACTCATTGTACCTGGCTCCTACAGATGTGTGTAATGAGCCTGTCGTATCTATCACTCACACTCATTGTACCTGGCTCCTACAGATGTATGTAATGAGCCTGTCGTATCTATCACTCACACTCACTGTACCTGGCTCCTACAGATGTATGTAATGAGCCTGTCGTATCTATCACTCACACTCACTGTACCTGGCTCCTACAGATGTATGTAATGAGCCTGTCGTATCTATCACTCACACTCACTGTACCTGGCTCCTACAGATGTGTGTAATGAGCCTGTCGTATCTATCACTCACACTCACTGTACCTGGCTCCTACAGATGTATGTAATGAGCCTGTCGTATCTATCACTCACACTCACTGTACCTGGCTCCTACAGATGTGTGTAATGAGCGTGTCGTATCTATCACTCACACTCACTGTACCTAGCTCCTACAGATGTGTGTAATGAGCCTGTCGTATCTATCACTCACACTCACTGTACCTGGCTCCTACAGATGTGTGTAATGAGCCTGCCGTATCTATCACTCACACTCACTGTACCTGGCTCCTACAGATGTGTGTAATGAGCCTGCCGTATCTATCACTCACACTCACTGTACCTGGCTCCTACAGATGTATGTAATGAGCCTGTCGTATCTATCACTCACACTCACTGTACCTGGCTCCTACAGATGTATGTAATGAGCCTGTCGTATCTATCACTCACACTCACTGTACCTGGCTCCTACAGATGTATGTAATGAGCCTGTCGTATCTATCACTCACACTCACTGTACCTGGCTTCTACAGATGTATGTAATGAGCCTGTCGTATCTATCACTCACACTCACTGTACCTGGCCCCTACAGATTTGTGTAATGAGCCTGTCGTATCTATCACTCACACTCATTGTACCTGGCTCCTACAGATGTGTGTAATGAGCCTGTCGTATCTATCACTCACACTCACTGTACCTGGCTCCTACAGATGTATGTAATGAGCCTGTCGTATCTATCACTCACACTCACTGTACCTGGCTCCTACAGATGTATGTAATGAGCCTGTCTTATCTATCACTCACACTCACTGTACCTGGCTCCTACAGATGTGTGTAATGAGCGTGTCGTATCTATCACTCACACTCACTGTACCTAGCTCCTACAGATGTGTGTAATGAGCCTGTCGTATCTATCACTCACACTCACTGTACCTAGCTCCTACAGATGTGTGTAATGAGCCTGCCGTATCTATCACTCACACTCACTGTACCTAGCTCCTACAGATGTGTGTAATGAGCCTGCCGTATCTATCACTCACACTCACTGTACCTGGCTCCTACAGATGTGTGTAATGAGCCTGTCGTATCTATCACTCACACTCACTGTACCTAGCTCCTACAGATGTGTGTAATGAGCCTGTCGTATCTATCACTCACACTCACTGTACCTGGCTCCTACAGATGTGTGTAATGAGCCTGTCGTATCTATCACTCAAACTCACTGTACCTGGCTCCTACAGATGTGTGTAATGAGCCTGTCGTATCTATCACTCACACTCACTGTACCTGGCTCCTACAGATGTATGTAATGAGCCTGTCGTATCTATCACTCACACTCACTGTACCTAGCTCCTACAGATGTGTGTAATGAGCCTGCCGTATCTATCACTCACACTCACTGTACCTGGCCCCTACAGATGTGTGTAATGAGCCTGTCGTATCTATCACTCACACTCACTGTACCTAGCTCCTACAGATGTGTGTAATGAGCCTGTCGTATCTATCACTCACACTCACTGTACCTGGCTCCTACAGATGTATGTAATGAGCCTGTCGTATCTATCACTCACACTCACTGTACCTGGCTCCTATAGATGTGTGTAATGAGCCTGTCGTATCTATCACTCACACTCACTGTACCTGGCTCCTACAGATGTGTGTAATGAGCCTGCCGTATCTATCACTCACACTCACTGTACCTGGCTCCTACAGATGTGTGTAATGAGCCTGCCGTATCTATCACTCACACTCACTGTACCTGGCTCCTACAGATGTGTGTAATGAGCCTGTCGTATCTATCACTCACACTCACTGTACCTGGCTCCAACAGATGTATGTAATGAGCCTGCCATATCTATCACTCACACTCACTGTACCTGGCTCCTACAGATGTGTGTAATGAGCCTGTCGTATCTATCACTCACACTCACTGTACCTGGCTCCTACAGATGTATATAATGAGCCTGTCGTATCTATCACTCACACTCACTGTACCTGGCTCCTACAGATGTGTGTAATGAGCCTGTCGTATCTATCACTCACACTCACTGTACCTGGCTCCTACAGATGTGTGTAATGAGCCTGCCGTATCTATCACTCACACTCACTGTACCTGGCTCCTACAGATGTGTGTAATGAGCCTGTCGTATCTATCACTCACACTCACTATACCTGGCTCCTACAGATGTGTGTAATGAGCCTGTCGTATCTATCACTCACACTCACTGTACCTGGCTCCTACAGATGTGTGTAATGAGCCTGTCGTATCTATCACTCACACTCACTGTACCTGGCTCCTACAGATGTGTGTAATGAGCCTGTCGTATCTATCACTCACACTCACTGTACCTGGCTCCTACAGATGTATGTAATGAGCCTGCCGTATCTATCACTCACACTCACTGTACCTGGCTCCTACAGATGTGTGTAATGAGCCTGTCGTATCTATCACTCACACTCACTGTACCTGGCTCCTACAGATGTATGTAATGAGCCTGCCATATCTATCACTCACACTCACTGTACCTGGCTCCTACAGATGTGTGTAATGAGCCTGTCGTATCTATCACTCACACTCACTGTACCTGGCTCCTACAGATGTATGTAATGAGCCTGTCGTATCTATCACTCACACTCACTGTACCTGGCTCCTACAGATGTGTGTAATGAGCCTGCCATATCTATCACTCACACTCACTGTACCTGGCTCCTACAGATGTGTGTAATGAGCCTGTCGTATCTATCACTCACACTCACTGTACCTGGCTCCTACAGATGTATGTAATGAGCCTGTCGTATCTATCACTCACACTCACTGTACCTGGCTCCTACAGATGTATGTAATGAGCCTGTCGTATCTATCACTCACACTCACTGTACCTGGCTCCTACAGATGTGTGTAATGAGCCTGCCGTATCTATCACTCACACTCACTGTACCTGGCTCCTACAGATGTGTGTAATGAGCCTGTCGTATCTATCACTCACACTCACTGTACCTGGCTCCTACAGATGTGTGTAATGAGCCTGTCGTATCTATCACTCACACTCACTGTACCTGGCTCCTACAGATGTGTGTAATGAGCCTGTCGTATCTATCACTCACACTCACTGTACCTAGCTCCTACAGATGTGTGTAATGAGCCTGTCGTATCTATCACTCACACTCACTGTACCTAGCTCCTACAGATGTGTGTAATGAGCCTGCCGTATCTATCACTCACACTCACTGTACCTGGCTCCTACAGATGCCGTATCTGCTTGTTCATCTTTCGTTTTCTCATCCTTGGGGTCAGGCTGACCAGGGCTTTTACAACGAAGCAATTCTTGAGGCTGAAATATAGAACGCACTGCAAATGTTTTATGTGCTTTAGGTGTTAATATTTACATTACAGGGTCAAGCAGTGTCGCACGGAGTTCAAGTTCATAGCAAATAGTACCAGAGGATCGTGACATTTTATCTGCCCATAAGACAGGAGGAAGTAAAGTTCTATCGAATGTTGTGCAAAGACGGAAAAAATAAAGTGAAGAAGGTGAGGCTGGTGCATCCAGGGCTTTGGCTAGTGATGTCATATAAGGATCTGGGCTCCCGCTGACCTCTGTGTGAGACTGGAAGAGACCTCTGTTAGGGTATACTGGGCATCACACCGGACATATGGGCATCACACTGGAGAACTAGTTACCAGATCTAAAGCTTGAGATAGGGGCAAGAAACCTCAGCAACAAAACTCACCTCTTTCTGGTTTGTGGCAATTGGTTGCTCCTTTATTCTTGTCACCTCTTGTACTGGTGACGCGCGTTGATCTAACTGATCTCTCACAGCATTCTCAAGCTCCTTAATATTACTCAACAACTTATCTTCTCTCTTCCGAGTCTGCAAAGAAGAACCTTAGTGAAGTGAGCGAGCGATTCTGTTTGTGGAACAGTCATACTAAGTGCAGCTACTGGATTCTCACTCAGGTTTCTATTCCATTCCAGACTATTAAGTGGCAAGAAACAAGCGGTTGCTTGGAGTTTAAACAGCATTTATATCAATAACATAAAGAATAAGTTGCTATAACTGGGGCCCTAATGCATTGTGCCCTAGCGCAGCTTTACGGAGCCCAAGCTTCCTTAGCACAGGCGGCAAGAGGCGCTTTTATTACTTCACTTGTATTAGCAACATATTTAATATGGGTGTTACAGGCTGATTTGTGAAAGAGAATTCCCTCATGTCAGGGAACATTAAATCCTGACCAAAACCCCCAAAATGTATGCTTACCTGATAAACTATTTGCTGTTCTGGCATGGAGAGTCCACGATTCCATTCATTACTGTTGGGAAATTCACCACCTGGTCACCATTCCAGCCAGAGCCTAAGTATCCTCTCACTACCCATACTCCCCCAGTCATTCAGCCGAGGGAATAAGGAAAAGGTAGAACACTTGAGGTATATAGGTGCCTGAAGGTTACAAAAATCAAATGCCGCCTAAAGAATATCAGGGCGGGTCGTGGACTCTCCATGCCAGGAAAGAATCAGGTAAGCATAAATTTTGTTTTCTTTCTAATGGCATGGAGAGTCCACAACTCCATTCAATTACTGATGGGAAACCAATACCCAAGCCATAGAGGACACAGAATAGATAGGGAGAGCTAATAAAAGGCAGGCGCGCCTAAACTAAAGGCACCACCGCTTGAAGAACTTGAAGAGGACCAAGGAGCCACCTTGCAGACTTGTTCCATGGATGCTTTACAGCCTAAGAAGAAGATGCAGCACGGGTAGAGAGCAAGTGCTTTGTGTGAGGCTTCAGATTATGAGACTGACGCGCTACCAACTGCGCTAATAAATCCCACATCTAGTTACAGAGGCAAAGAATGACTGGAGAAGTATGGGTAGTGGGAGGATACTTAAGCTCTGGCTGAGGTGTTCTTTGCCTCCTCCTGGTGGCCAGGCGGTGAATTTCCCAACATTAATAAATGGAATTGTGGACTCTCTATGCCATTGGAAAGAAAGGACCACAATGTAATTTGTAAATCAGAAGCAGACGACTAAGCTGTGATACTGCACTGTTACATTTATACCGTCCTATGATAACCTCTGTACAGACGACTAAGCTGTGATACTGCACTGTTACATTTATACCGTCCTATGATAACCTCTGTACAGACGACTAAGCTATGATACTGCACTGTTACATTTATACCGTCCTATGATAACCTCTGTACAGACGACTAAGCTATGATACTGCACTATTACATTTATACCGTCCTATGATAACCTCTGTACAGACGACTAAGCTGTGATACCGCACTGTTACATTTATACCGTCCTATGATAACCTCTGTACAGACTAAGCTGTGATACTGCACTGTTACATTTATACCGTCCTATGGTAACCTCTGTACAGACGACTAAGCTGTGATACTGCACTGTTACATTTATACCGTCCTATGGTAACCTCTGTACAGACGACTAAGCTATGATACTGCACTGTTACATTTATACCGTCCTATGATAACCTCTGTACAGACTAAGCTGTGATACTGCACTGTTACATTTATACCGTCCTATGATAACCTCTGTACAGACGACTAAGCTGTGATACTGCACTGTTACATTTATACCGTCCTATGGTAACCTCTGTACAGACGACTAAGCTGTGATACTGCACTGTTACATTTATACCGTCCTATGGTAACCTCTGTACAGACGACTAAGCTGTGATACTGCACTGTTACATTTATACCGTCCTATGATAACCTCTGTACAGACGACTAAGCTGTGATACTGCACTGTTACATTTATACCGCCCTATGATAACCTCTGTACAGACTAAGCTGTGATACTGCACTGTTACATTTATACCGTCCTATGATAACCTCTGTACAGACGACTAAGCTGTGATACTGCACTGTTACATTTATACCGTCCTATGATAACCTCTGTACAGACTAAGCTGTGATACTGCACTGTTACATTTATACCGTCCTATGGTAACCTCTGTACAGACTAAGCTGTGATACCGCACTGTTACATTTATACCGCCCTATGATAACCTCTGTACAGACGACTAAACTGTGATACCGCACTGTTACATTTATACCGTCCTATGATAACCTCTGTACAGACGACTAAGCTGTGATACTGCACTGTTACATTTATACCGTCCTATGATAACCTCTGTACAGACTAAGCTGTGATACTGCACTGTTACATTTATACCGCCCTATGATAACCTCTGTACAGACTAAGCTGTGATACTGCACTGTTACATTTATACCGTCCTATGATAACCTCTGTACAGACGACTAAGCTGTGATACTGCACTGTTACATTTATACCGTCCTATGATAACCTCTGTACAGACGACTAAGCTGTGATACTGCACTGTTACATTTATACCGTCCTATGATAACCTCTGTACAGACGACTAAGCTGTGATACTGCACTGTTACATTTATACCGTCCTATGGTAACCTCTGTACAGACGACTAAGCTGTGATACTGCACTGTAACATTTATACCGTCCTATGATAACCTCTGTACAGACGACTAAGCTGTGATACTGCACTGTTACATTTATACCGTCCTATGATAACCTCTGTACAGACTAAGCTGTGATACTGCACTGTTACATTTATACCGTCCTATGATAACCTCTGTACAGACTAAGCTGTGATACCGCACTGTTACATTTATACCGTCCTATGATAACCTCTGTACAGACTAAGCTGTGATACTGCACTGTTACATTTATACCGTCCTATGATAACCTCTGTACAGACGACTAAGCTGTGATACTGCACTGTTACATTTATACCGTCCTATGATAACCTCTGTACAGACTAAGCTGTGATACTGCACTGTTACATTTATACCGTCCTATGATAACCTCTGTACAGACGACTAAGCTGTGATACTGCACTGTTACATTTATACCGCCCTATGATAACCTCTGTACAGACTAAGCTGTGATACTGCACTGTTACATTTATACCGTCCTATGATAACCTCTGTACAGACGACTAAGCTGTGATACTGCATTGTTACATTTATACCGTCCTATGATAACCTCTGTACAGACTAAGCTGTGATACTGCACTGTTACATTTATACCGCCCTATGATAACCTCTGTACAGACTAAGCTGTGATACTGCACTGTTACATTTATACCGTCCTATGATAACCTCTGTACAGACGACTAAGCTGTGATACTGCACTGTTACATTTATACCGTCCTATGATAACCTCTGTACAGACGACTAAGCTGTGATACTGCACTGTTACATTTATACCGTCCTATGATAACCTCTGTACAGACTAAGCTGTGATACTGCACTGTTACATTTATACCGTCCTATGGTAACCTCTGTACAGACTAAGCTGTGATACTGCACTGTTACATTTATACCGCCCTATGATAACCTCTGTACAGACTAAGCTGTGATACTGCACTGTTACATTTATACCGCCCTATGATAACCTCTGTACAGACTAAGCTGTGATACTGCATTGTTACATTTATACCGCCCTATGATAACCTCTGTACAGACTAAGCTGTGATACTGCACTGTTACATTTATACCGCCCTATGATAACCTCTGTACAGACGACTAAGCTGTGATACTGCACTGTTACATTTATACCGTCCTATGATAACCTCTGTACAGACTAAGCTGTGATACTGCACTGTTACATTTATACCGTCCTATGATAACCTCTGTACAGACGACTAAGCTGTGATACTGCACTGTTACATTTATACCGTCCTATGATAACCTCTGTACAGACGACTAAGCTGTGATACTGCACTGTTACATTTATACCGTCCTATGGTAACCTCTGTACAGACGACTAAGCTGTGATACTGCACTGTTACATTTATACCGTCCTATGGTAACCTCTGTACAGACGACTAAGCTGTGATACTGCACTGTTACATTTATACCGTCCTATGATAACCTCTGTACAGACGACTAAGCTGTGATACTGCACTGTTACATTTATACCGTCCTATGATAACCTCTGTACAGACTAAGCTGTGATACTGCACTGTTACATTTATACCGTCCTATGATAACCTCTGTACAGACGACTAAGCTGTGATACTGCACTGTTACATTTATACCGTCCTATGGTAACCTCTGTACAGACTAAGCTGTGATACTGCACTGTTACATTTATACCGTCCTATGATAACCTCTGTACAGACGACTAAGCTGTGATACTGCATTGTTACATTTATACCGCCCTATGATAACCTCTGTACAGACTAAGCTGTGATACTGCACTGTTACATTTATACCGCCCTATGATAACCTCTGTACAGACGACTAAGCTGTGATACTGCACTGTTACATTTATACCGTCCTAGGATAACCTCTGTACAGACTAAGCTGTGATACTGCACTGTTACATTTATACCGTCCTATGGTAACCTCTGTACAGACGACTAAGCTGTGATACCGCACTGTTACATTTATACCGTCCTATGATAACCTCTGTACAGACGACTAAGCTGTGATACTGCACTGTTACATTTATAACGTCCTATGGTAACCTCTGTACAGACGACTAAGCTGTGATACCGCACTGTTACATTTATACCGTCCTATGATAACCTCTGTACAGACTAAGCTGTGATACCGCACTGTTACATTTATACCGTCCTATGATAACCTCTGTACAGACGACTAAGCTGTTATACTGCACTGTTACATTTATACCGTCCTATGATAACCTCTGTACAGACTAAGCTGTGATACTGCACTGTTACATTTATACCGTCCTATGATAACCTCTGTACAGACTAAGCTGTGATACCGCACTGTTACATTTATACCGTCCTATGGTAACCTCTGTACAGACGACTAAGCTGTGATACTGCACTGTTACATTTATACCGTCCTATGATAACCTCTGTACAGACTAAGCTGTGATACTGCACTGTTACATTTATACCGTCCTATGATAACCTCTGTACAGACTAAGCTGTGATACTGCACTGTTACATTTATACCGTCCTATGATAACCTCTGTACAGACGACTAAGCTGTGATACTGCACTGTTACATTTATACCGTCCTATGGTAACCTCTGTACAGACGACTAAGCTGTGATACTGCACTGTTACATTTATACCGTCCTATGATAACCTCTGTACAGACGACTAAGCTGTGATACTGCACTGTTATATTTATACCGTCCTATGATAACCTCTGTACAGACGACTAAGCTGTGATACTGCACTGTTACATTTATACCGTCCTATGATAACCTCTGTACATACTAAGCTGTGATACTGCACTGTTACATTTATACCGTCCTATGATAACCTCTGTACAGACTAAGCTGTGATACCGCACTGTTACATTTATACCGCCCTATGATAACCTCTGTACAGACGACTAAGCTGTGATACTGCACTGTTACATTTATACCGTCCTATGATAATCTATGTACAGACGACTAAGCTCTGATACTGCACTGTTACATTTATACCGTCCTATGATAACCTCTGTACAGACTAAGCTGTGATACTGCACTGTTACATTTATACCGTCCTATGATAATCTATGTACAGACGACTAAGCTGTGATACTGCACTGTTACATTTATACCGTCCTATGATAATCTATGTACAGACGACTAAGCTCTGATACTGCACTGTTACATTTATACCGTCCTATGGTAACCTCTGTACAGACGACTAAGCTGTGATACTGCACTGTTACATTTATACCGTCCTATGATAATCTATGTACAGACGACTAAGCTCTGATACTGCACTGTTACATTTATACCGTCCTATGATAACCTCTGTACAGACTAAGCTGTGATACTGCACTGTTACATTTATACCGCCCTATGGTAACCTCTGTACAGACTAAGCTGTGATACTGCACTGTTACATTTATACCGTCCTATGATAACCTCTGTACAGACTAAGCTGTGATACTGCACTGTTACATTTATACCGTCCTATGATAACCTCTGTACAGACTAAGCTGTGATACTGCACTGTTACATTTATACCGTCCTATGATAACCTCTGTACAGACGACTAAGCTGTGATACTGCACTGTTACATTTATACCGCCCTATGATAACCTCTGTACAGACGACTAAGCTGTGATACTGCACTGTTACATTTATACCGTCCTATGGTAACCTCTGTACAGACGACTAAGCTGTGATACTGCACTGTTATATTTATACCGCCCTATGATAACCTCTGTACAGACGACTAAGCTATGATACTGCACTGTTACATTTATACCGTCCTATGATAACCTCTGTACAGACTAAGCTGTGATACTGCACTGTTACATTTATACCGCCCTATGATAACCTCTGTACAGACGACTAAGCTGTGATACTGCACTGTTACATTTATACCGTCCTATGATAACCTCTGTACAGACTAAGCTGTGATACTGCACTGTTACATTTATACCGCCCTATGATAACCTCTGTACAGACTAAGCTGTGATACTGCACTGTTACATTTATACCGTCCTATGATAACCTCTGTACAGACTAAGCTGTGATACTGCACTGTTACATTTATACCGTCCTATGATAACCTCTGTACAGACGACTAAGCTGTGATACTGCACTGTTACATTTATACCGTCCTATGATAACCTCTGTACAGACGACTAAGCTGTGATACTGCACTGTTACATTTATACCGTCCTATGATAACCTCTGTACAGACGACTAAGCTGTGATACTGCACTGTTACATTTATACCGTCCTATGGTAACCTCTGTACAGACGACTAAGCTGTGATACTGCACTGTTATATTTATACCGTCCTATGATAACCTCTGTACAGACGACTAAGCTGTGATACTGCACTGTTACATTTATACCGTCCTATGGTAACCTCTGTACAGACGACTAAGCTGTGATACTGCACTGTTACATTTATACCGTCCTATGATAACCTTTGTACAGACTAAGCTGTGATACTGCACTGTTACATTTATACCGTCCTATGATAACCTCTGTACAGACGACTAAGCTGTGATACTGCACTGTTACATTTATACCGTCCTATGATAACCTCTGTACAGACGACTAAGCTGTGATACTGCACTGTTACATTTATACCGTCCTATGATAACCTCTGTACAGACGACTAAGCTGTGATACTGCACTGTTACATTTATACCGTCCTATGATAACCTCTGTACAGACTAAGCTGTGATACCGCACTGTTACATTTATACCGTCCTATGATAACCTCTGTACAGACGACTAAGCTGTGATACTGCACTGTTACATTTATACCGTCCTATGATAACCTCTGTACAGACGACTAAGCTGTGATACTGCACTGTTACATTTATACCGTCCTATGATAACCTCTGTACAGACGACTAAGCTGTGATACTGCACTGTTACATTTATACCGTCCTATGATAACCTCTGTACAGACGACTAAGCTGTGATACTGCACTGTTACATTTATACCGTCCTATGATAACCTCTGTACAGACGACTAAGCTGTGATACTGCACTGTTACATTTATACCGTCCTATGGTAACCTCTGTACAGACGACTAAGCTGTGATACTGCACTGTTACATTTATACCGTCCTATGATAACCTCTGTACAGACGACTAAGCTGTGATACTGCACTGTTACATTTATACCGTCCTATGGTAACCTCTGTACAGACGACTAAGCTGTGATACTGCACTGTTACATTTATACCGTCCTATGATAACCTCTGTACAGACTAAGCTGTGATACTGCACTGTTACATTTATACTGTCCTATGATAACCTCTGTACAGGCGACTAAGCTGTGATACTGCACTGTTACATTTATACCGTCCTATGATAACCTCTGTACAGACGACTAAGCTGTGATACTGCACTGTTACATTTATACCGTCCTATGATAACCTCTGTACAGACTAAGCTGTGATACTGCACTGTTACATTTATACCGTCCTATGATAACCTCTGTACAGACGACTAAGCTGTGATACTGCACTGTTACATTTATACCGTCCTATGATAACCTCTGTACAGACGACTAAGCTGTGATACTGCACTGTTACATTTATACCGCCCTATGATAACCTCTGTACAGACGACTAAGCTGTGATACTGCACTGTTACATTTATACCGTCCTATGATAACCTCTGTACAGACGACTAAGCGGTGATACTGCACTGTTACATTTATACCGTCCTATGATAACCTCTGTACAGACGACTAAGCTGTGATACTGCACTGTTACATTTATACCGTCCTATGATAACCTCTGTACAGACGACTAAGCTGTGATACTGCACTGTTACATTTATACCGTCCTATGATAACCTCTGTACAGACGACTAAGCTGTGATACTGCACTGTTACATTAATACCGCCCTATGGTAACCTCTGTACAGACGACTAAGCTGTGATACTGCATTGTTACATTTATACCGCCCTATGATAACCTCTGTACAGACGACTAAGCTGTGATACTGCACTGTTACATTTATACCGTCCTATGATAACCTCTGTACAGACGACTAAGCTGTGATACTGCACTGTTACATTTATACCGTCCTATGATAACCTCTGTACAGACGACTAAGCTGTGATACTGCACTGTTACATTTATACCGTCCTATGGTAACCTCTGTACAGACTAAGCTGTGATACTGCACTGTTACATTTATACCGTCCTATGATAACCTCTGTACAGACGACTAAGCTCTGATACTGCACTGTTACATTTATACCGTCCTATGGTAACCTCTGTACAGACGACTAAGCTGTGATACCGCACTGTTACATTTATACCGTCCTATGATAACCTCTGTACAGACGACTAAGCTGTGATACTGCACTGTTACATTTATACCGTCCTATGATAACCTCTGTACAGACTAAGCTGTGATACTGCACTGTTACATTTATACCGTCCTATGATAACCTCTGTACAGACGACTAAGCTGTGATACTGCACTGTTACATTTATACCGTCCTATGATAACCTCTGTACAGACTAAGCTGTGATACTGCACTGTTACATTTATACCGTCCTATGATAACCTCTGTACAGACGACTAAGCTGTGATACTGCATGGTTACATTTATACCGTCCTATGATAACCTCTGTACAGACGACTAAGCTGTGATACTGCACTGTTACATTTATACCGTCCTATGGTAACCTCTGTACAGACTAAGCTGTGATACTGCACTGTTACATTTATACCGTCCTATGATAACCTCTGTACAGACGACTAAGCTGTGATACTGCACTGTTACATTTATACCGTCCTATGATAACCTCTGTACAGACTAAGCTGTGATACTGCACTGTTACATTTATACCGCCCTATGATAACCTCTGTACAGACGACTAAGCTCTGATACTGCACTGTTACATTTATACCGTCCTATGATAACCTCTGTACAGACTAAGCTGTGATACTGCACTGTTACATTTATACCGCCCTATGATAACCTCTGTACAGACTAAGCTGTGATACTGCACTGTTACATTTATACCGTCCTATGATAACCTCTGTACAGACGACTAAGCTGTGATACTGCACTGTTACATTTATACCGTCCTATGGTAACCTCTGTACAGATTAAGCTGTGATACTGCACTGTTACATTTATACCGTCCTATGGTAACCTCTGTACAGATTAAGCTGTGATACTGCACTGTTACATTTATACCGTCCTATGGTAACCTCTGTACAGACGACTAAGCTGTGATACTGCACTGTTACATTTATACCGTCCTATGATAACCTCTGTACAGACGACTAAGCTGTGATACTGCACTGTTACATTTATACCGCCCTATGATAACCTCTGTACAGACGACTAAGCTGTGATACCGCACTGTTACATTTATACCGTCCTATGATAACCTCTGTACAGACGACTAAGCTGTGATACTGCACTGTTACATTTATACCGTCCTATGATAACCTCTGTACAGACGACTAAGCTGTGATACTGCACTGTTACATTTATACCGTCCTATGATAACCTCTGTACAGACTAAGCTGTGATACTGCACTGTTACATTTATACCGTCCTATGATAACCTCTGTACAGACGACTAAGCTGTGATACTGCACTGTTACATTTATACCGTCCTATGATAACCTCTGTACAGACGACTAAGCTGTGATACTGCACTGTTACATTTATACCGCCCTATGATAACCTCTGTACAGATTAAGCTGTGATACTGCACTGTTACATTTATACCGTCCTATGATAACCTCTGTACAGACGACTAAGCTGTGATACTGCACTGTTACATTTATACCGTCCTATGATAACCTCTGTACAGACGACTAAGCTGTGATACTGCACTGTTACATTTATACCGTCCTATGATAACCTCTGTACAGACTAAGCTGTGATACTGCACTGTTACATTTATACCGTCCTATGATAACCTCTGTACAGACGACTAAGCTGTGATACTGCACTGTTACATTTATACCGTCCTATGATAACCTCTGTACAGACGACTAAGCTCTGATACTGCACTGTTACATTTATACCGTCCTATGGTAACCTCTGTACAGACGACTAAGCTGTGATACTGCACTGTTACATTTATACCGTCCTATGATAACCTCTGTACATACTAAGCTGTGATACTGCACTGTTACATTTATACCGTCCTATGGTAACCTCTGTACAGACTAAGCTCTGATACTGCACTGTTACATTTATACCGTCCTATGATAACCTCTGTACAGACGACTAAGCTGTGATACTGCACTGTTACATTTATACCGTCCTATGGTAACCTCTGTACAGACGACTAAGCTGTGATACTGCACTGTTACATTTATACCGTCCTATGATAACCTCTGTACAGACTAAGCTGTGATACTGCACTGTTACATTTATACCGTCCTATGGTAACCTCTGTACAGACTAAGCTCTGATACTGCACTGTTACATTTATACCGTCCTATGATAACCTCTGTACAGACGACTAAGCTGTGATACTGCACTGTTACATTTATACCGTCCTATGGTAACCTCTGTACAGACGACTAAGCTGTGATACTGCACTGTTACATTTATACCGTCCTATGGTAACCTCTATACAGATTAAGCTGTGATACTACACTGTTACATTTATACCGTCCTATGATAACCTCTGTACAGACTAAGCTGTGATACCGCACTGTTACATTTATACCGTCCTATGATAACCTCTGTACAGACTAAGCTGTGATACTGCACTGTTACATTTATACCGTCCTATGATAACCTCTGTACAGACTAAGCTGTGATACTGCACTGTTACATTTATACCGTCCTATGATAACCTCTGTACAGACGACTAAGCTGTGATACTGCACTGTTACATTTATACCGTCCTATGATAACCTCTGTACAGACGACTAAGCTGTGATACCGCACTGTTACATTTATACCGTCCTATGACAACCTCTGTACAGACTAAGCTGTGATACCGCACTGTTACATTTATACCGCCCTATGATAACCTCTGTACAGACGACTAAGCTGTGATACTGCACTGTTACATTTATACCGTCCTATGATAACCTCTGTACAGACTAAGCTGTGATACTGCACTGTTACATTTATACCGTCCTATGATAACCTCTGTACAGACTAAGCTGTGATACTGCACTGTTACATTTATACCGCCCTATGATAACCTCTGTACAGACTAAGCTGTGATACTGCACTGTTACATTTATACCGTCCTATGATAACCTCTGTACAGACTAAGCTGTGATACTGCACTGTTACATTTATACCGTCCTATGATAACCTCTGTACAGACGACTAAGCTGTGATACCGCACTGTTACATTTATACCGTCCTATGATAACCTCTGTACAGACGACTAAGCTGTGATACTGCACTGTTACATTTATACCGTCCTATGGTAACCTCTGTACAGACGACTAAGCTGTGATACTGCACTGTTACATTTATACCGTCCTATGATAACCTCTGTACAGACTAAGCTGTGATACTGCACTGTTACATTTATACCGTCCTATGATAACCTCTGTACAGACTAAGCTGTGATACTGCACTGTTACATTTATACCGTCCTATGATAACCTCTGTACAGACTAAGCTGTGATACTGCACTGTTACATTTATACCGTCCTATGATAACCTCTGTACAGACGACTAAGCTGTGATACTGCACTGTTACATTTATACCGTACTATGATAACCTCTGTACAGACGACTAAGCTGTGATACTGCACTGTTACATTTATACCGTCCTATGATAACCTCTGTACAGACTAAGCTGTGATACTGCACTGTTACATTTATACCGTCCTATGATAACCTCTGTACAGACGACTAAGCTGTGATACTGCACTGTTACATTTATACCGTACTATGATAACCTCTGTACAGACGACTAAGCTGTGATACTGCACTGTTACATTTATACCGTCCTATGATAACCTCTGTACAGACTAAGCTGTGATACTGCACTGTTACATTTATACCGTCCTATGATAACCTCTGTACAGACGACTAAGCTGTGATACTGCACTGTTACATTTATACCGTACTATGATAACCTCTGTACAGACGACTAAGCTGTGATACTGCACTGTTACATTTATACCGTCCTATGATAACCTTTGTACAGACTAAGCTGTGATACTGCACTGTTACATTTATACCGTCCTATGATAACCTCTGTACAGACGACTAAGCTATGATACTGCACTGTTACATTTATACCGTCCTATGATAACCTCTGTACAGACGACTAAGCTGTGATACTGCACTGTTACATTTATACCGTCCTATGATAACCTCTGTACAGACGACTAAGCTGTGATACTGCACTGTTACATTTATACCGCCCTATGATAACCTCTGTACAGACTAAGCTGTGATACTGCACTGTTACATTTATACCGTCCTATGATAACCTCTGTACAGACGACTAAGCTGTGATACTGCACTGTTACATTTATACCGTCCTATGATAACCTCTGTACAGACTAAGCTGTGATACTGCACTGTTACATTTATACCGTCCTATGGTAACCTCTGTACAGACTAAGCTGTGATACTGCACTGTTACATTTATACCGTCCTATGATAACCTCTGTACAGACTAAGCTGTGATACTGCACTGTTACATTTATACCGTCCTATGATAACCTCTGTACAGACTAAGCTCTGATACTGCACTGTTACATTTATACCGTCCTATGATAACCTCTGTACAGACGACTAAGCTGTGATACTGCACTGTTACATTTATACCGCCCTATGATAACCTCTGTACAGACGACTAAGCTGTGATACTGCACTGTTACATTTATAACCGTCCCTATGATAACCTCTGTACAGACGACTAAGCTGTGATACTGCACTGTTACATTTATACCGTCCTATGATAACCTCTGTACAGACGACTAAGCTGTGATACTGCACTGTTACATTTATACCGTCCTATGATAACCTCTGTACAGACTAAGCTGTGATACTGCACTGTTACATTTATACCCGTCCTATGATAACCTCTGTACAGACTAAGCTGTGATACTGCACTGTTACATTTATACCGTCCTATGATAACCTCTGTACAGACGACTAAGCTGTGATACTGCACTGTTACATTTATACCGTCCTATGATAACCTCTGTACAGACGACTAAGCTGTGATACTGCACTGTTACATTTATACCGTCCTATGATAACCTCTGTACAGACGACTAAGCTGTGATACTGCACTGTTACATTTATACCGTCCTATGGTAACCTCTGTACAGACTAAGCTGTGATACTGCACTGTTACATTTATACCGTCCTATGGTAACCTCTGTACAGACTAAGCTGTGATACTGCACTGTTACATTTATACCGTCCTATGATAACCTCTGTACAGACTAAGCTGTGATACCGCACTGTTACATTTATACCGTCCTATGGTAACCTCTGTACAGACGACTAAGCTGTGATACTGCACTGTTACATTTATACCGTCCTATGATAACCTCTGTACAGACTAAGCTGTGATACCGCACTGTTACATTTATACCGTCCTATGATAACCTCTGTACAGACTAAGCTGTGATACTGCACTGTTACATTTATACCGTCCTATGATAACCTCTGTACAGACGACTAAGCTGTGATACTGCACTGTTACATTTATACCGTCCTATGATAACCTCTGTACAGACGACTAAGCTGTGATACTGCACTGTTACATTTATACCGTCCTATGATAACCTCTGTACAGACTAAGCTGTGATACTGCACTGTTACATTTATACCGTCCTATGATAACCTCTGTACAGACGACTAAGCTGTGATACTGCACTGTTACATTTATACCGTCCTATGATAACCTCTGTACAGACGACTAAGCTGTGATACTGCACTGTTACATTTATACCGTCCTATGATAACCTCTGTACAGACTAAGCTGTGATACTGCACTGTAACATTTATACCGCCCTATGATAACCTCTGTACAGACGACTAAGCTGTGATACTGCACTGTTACATTTATACCGTCCTATGATAACCTCTGTACAGACGACTAAGCTGTGATACTGCACTGTTACATTTATACCGTCCTATGATAACCTCTGTACAGACGACTAAGCTGTGATACTGCACTGTTACATTTATACCGTCCTATGATAACCTCTGTACAGACGACTAAGCTGTGATACTGCACTGTTACATTTATACCGTCCTATGGTAACCTCTGTACAGACGACTAAGCTGTGATACTGCACTGTTACATTTATACCGTCCTATGATAACCTCTGTACAGACGACTAAGCTGTGATACTGCACTGTTACATTTATACCGTCCTATGATAACCTCTGTACAGACGACTAAGCTGTGATACTGCACTGTTACATTTATACCGTCCTATGATAACCTCTGTACAGACGACTAAGCTGTGATACTGCACTGTTACATTAAAACCGTCCTATGATAACCTCTGTACAGACGACTAAGCTGTGATACTGCACTGTTACATTTATACCGTCCTATGATAACCTCTGTACAGACTAAGCTGTGATACTGCACTGTTACATTTATACCGTCCTATGATAACCTCTGTACAGACGACTAAGCTGTGATACTGCACTGTTACATTTATACCGTCCTATGATAACCTCTGTACAGACTAAGCTGTGATACTGCACTGTTACATTTATACCGTCCTATGATAACCTCTGTACAGACGACTAAGCTGTGATACTGCACTGTTACATTTATACCGTCCTATGATAACCTCTGTACAGACAACTAAGCTGTGATACTGCACTGTTACATTTATACCGTCCTATGATAACCTCTGTACAGACGACTAAGCTGTGATACTGCACTGTTACATTTATACCGTCCTATGATAACCTCTGTACAGACTAAGCTGTGATACTGCACTGTTACATTTATACCGTCCTATGATAACCTCTGTACAGACTAAGCTGTGATACTGCACTGTTACATTTATACCGCCCTATGATAACCTCTGTACAGACGACTAAGCTGTGATACTGCACTGTTACATTTATACCGTCCTATGGTAACCTCTGTACAGACGACTAAGCTGTGATACTGCACTGTTACATTTATACCGCCCTATGATAACCTCTGTACAGACTAAGCTGTGATACTGCACTGTTACATTTATACCGTCCTATGATAACCTCTGTACAGACGACTAAGCTGTGATACTGCACTGTTACATTTATACCGCCCTATGATAACCTCTGTACAGACTAAGCTGTGATACTGCACTGTTACATTTATACCGCCCTATGATAACCTCTGTACAGACTAAGCCGTGATACTGCACTGTTACATTTATACCGCCCTATGATAACCTCTGTACAGAAGACTAAGCTGTGATACTGCACTGTTACATTTATACCGTCCTATGATAACCTCTGTACAGACTAAGCTGTGATACCGCACTGTTACATTTATACCGCCCTATGATAACCTCTGTACAGAAGACTAAGCTGTGATACTGCACTGTTACATTTATACCGTCCTATGATAACCTCTGTACAGACTAAGCTGTGATACCGCACTGTTACATTTATACCGTCCTATGACAAAGATATATTTATGTTTTACCTGAGTGATTTTTAAAGAGTTTTCCCTGGAGACAGAAGGGCTCTGTGAGGGACCGAAGTCAGATGAACCAATGAAGCTGAGGCCTCTTTTCCTCTCTTTCAGACACGCCTGCTGATGTCTCTTCATTCTTTCCAGCTGTTCTTCCACAGTCATGCGGGGCCGGGGACTTTCTGAGAGACACAGATGTTCTACTGCACTTCGCGGTCTCTCCTATGAGAACAAAACTACATTAGGAAACAACCACACTACACACTTATATGCAGCAGAACATCTGGTGACTCTATAGGTGTCATACAGAGCCAGCGGGTGACTCTATAGGTGTCATACAGAGCCAGCGGGTGACTCTATAGGTGTCATACAGAGCCAGCGGGTGACTCTATAGGTGTCATACAGAGACAGCGGGTGACTCTATAGGTGTCATACAGAGACAGCGGGTGACTCTATAGGTGTCATACAGAGACAGCGGGTGACTCTATAGGTGTCATACAGAGCCAGCGGGTGACTCTATAGGTGTCATACAGAGCCAGCGGGTGACTCTATAGGTGTCATACAGAGCCAGCGGGTGACTCTATAGGTGTCATACAGAGCCAGCGGGTGACTCTATAGGTGTCATACAGAGCCAGCGGGTGACTCTATAGGTGTCATACAGAGCCAGCGGGTGACTCTATAGGTGTCATACAGAGCCAGCGGGTGACTCTATAGGTGTCATACAGAGCCAGCGGGTGACTCTATAGGTGTCATACAGAGCCAGCGGGTGACTCTATAGGTGTCATACAGAGCCAGCGGGTGACTCTATAGGTGTCATACAGAGCCAGCGGGTGACTCTATAGGTGTCATACAGAGCCAGCGGGTGACTCTATAGGTGTCATACAGAGCCAGCGGGTGACTCTATAGGTGTCATACAGAGCCAGCGGGTGACTCTATAGGTGTCATACAGAGCCAGCGGGTGACTCTATAGGTGTCATACAGAGCCAGCGGGTGACTCTATAGGTGTCATACAGAGACAGCGGGTGACTCTATAGGTGTCATACAGAGCCAGCGGGTGACTCTATAGGTGTCATACAGAGACAGCGGGTGACTCTATAGGTGTCATACAGAGGCAGCGGGTGACTCTATAGGTGTCATACAGAGACAGCGGGTGACTCTATAGGTGTCATACAGAGACAGCGGGTGACTCTATAGGTGTCATACAGAGCCAGCGGGTGACTCTATAGGTGTCATACAGAGACAGCGGGTGACTCTATAGGTGTCATACAGAGACAGCGGGTGACTCTATAGGTGTCATACAGAGACAGCGGGTGACTCTATAGGTGTCATACAGAGACAGCGGGTGACTCTATAGGTGTAATACAGAGCCAGCGGGTGACTCTATAGGTGTCATACAGAGACAGCGGGTGACTCTATAGGTGTCATACAGAGCCAGCGGGTGACTCTATAGGTGTCATACAGAGCCAGCGGTTGACTCTATAGGTGTCATACAGAGACAGCGGGTGACTCTATAGGTGTCATACAGAGACAGCGGGTGACTCTATAGCTCTATAGGTGTCATACAGAGCCAGCGGGTGACTCTATAGGTGTCATACAGAGCCAGCGGGTGACTCTATAGGTGTCATACAGAGCCAGCGGGTGACTCTATAGGTGTCATACAGAGCCAGCGGGTGACAATATAGGTGTCATACAGAGACAGCGGGTGACTCTATAGGTGTCATACAGAGACAGCGGGTGACTCTATAGGTGTCATACAGAGACAGCGGGTGACTCTATAGGTGTCATACAGAGACAGCGGGTGACTCTATAGGTGTCATACAGAGACAGCGGGTGACTCTATAGGTGTCATACAGAGATACAGAGCCAGCGGGTGACTCTATAGGTGTCATACAGAGCCAGCGGGTGACTCTATAGGTGTCATACAGAGCCAGCGGGTGACTCTATAGGTGTCATACAGAGCCAGCGGGTGACTCTATAGGTGTCATACAGAGCCAGCGGGTGACTCTATAGGTGTCATACAGAGCCAGCGGGTGACTCTATAGGTGTCATACAGAGCCAGCGGGTGACTCTATAGGTGTCATACAGAGCCAGCGGGTGACTCTATAGGTGTCATACAGAGCCAGCGGGTGACTCTACAGGTGTCATACAGAGCCAGCGGGTGACTCTATAGGTGTCATACAGAGCCAGCGGGTGACTCTATAGGTGTCATACAGAGCCAGCGGGTGACTCTATAGGTGTCATACAAAGACAGCGGGTGACTCTATAGGTGTCATGCAAAGACAGCGGGTGACTCTATAGGTGTCATACAGAGACAGCGGGTGACTCTATAGGTGTCATACAGAGCCAGCAGGTGACTCTATAGGTGTCATACAGGGCCAGCGGATGACTCTATAGGTGTCATACAGAGACAGCAGATGACTCTATAGGTGTCATACAGAGACAGCGGGTGACTCTATAGGTGTCATACAGAGACAGCGGGTGACTCTATAGGTGTCATACAGAGCCAGCGGGTGACTCTATAGGTGTCATACAGAGCCAGCGGGTGACTCTATAGGTGTCATACAGAGACAGCGGGTGACTCTATAGGTGTCATACAGAGACAGCGGGTGACTCTATAGGTGTCATACAGAGCCAGCAGGTGACTCTATAGGTGTCATACAGAGCCAGCGGGTGACTCTATAGGTGTCATACAGAGACAGCGGGTGACTCTATAGGTGTCATACAAAGACAGCGGGTGACTCTATAGGTGTCATACAGAGACAGCGGGTGACTCTATAGGTGTCATACAGAGACAGCGGGTGACTCTATAGGTGTCATACAGAGCCAGTACATCTCTCTTTGCCTACACAAACCATTCCTTTAAAATGTACTACAAAAAAAGACAAATAGTTTACATTTGAATATAGAAATTATTGACTACATCAATTCATCAACAATATCAACCTCTGTTTTCAGGATGACCAACAGAGATGCAGCCATAGCAGAAGTTTTAGACTGTGGTTATCCCGTGGCATTCTGGCGTTTCAACCAGTCTGTAGACTTGTTATAACTGTGTATACCGTAAGCACTAACAGGGCAGGTTTAGCTAGTGCAGACTGTAGACTTGTTATAACTGTGTATACCGTAAGCACTAACAGGACAGGTTTAGCTAGTGCAGTCTGTAGACTTGTTATAACTGTGTATACCGTAAGCACTAACAGGACAGGTTTAGCTAGTGCAGTCTGTAGACTTGTTATAACTGTGTATACCGTAAGCACTAACAGGGCAACTTTTTATGTTGGTGACACACTTTTCATGTTGGTGACACACTTTTCATGTTGGTGACACACTTTTTATGTTGGTGACACACTTTTCATGTTGGTGACACACTTTTCATGTTGGTGACACACTTTTCATGTTGGCGACACACTTTCTATGTTGGCGACACACTTTTCATGTTGGCGACACACTTTTCATGTTGGTGACACACTTTTCATGTTGGTGACACACTTTTCATGTTGGTGACACACTTTTCATGTTGGTGACACACTTTTCATGTTGGTGACACACTTTTCATGTTGGTGACACACTTTCTATGTTGGCGACACACTTTTCATGTTGGTGACACACTTTTCATGTTGGTGACACACTTTTCATGTTGGTGATTGGTGACACACTTTTTATGTTGGTGACACACTTTTCATGTTGGTGACACACTTTTTAGACCTACATCATTCCGTGACACAGTAATTCAGTTGTACCAGTAAACAGGAGGTTAAACTACCTTGTTTAAGAGATACGGACACATAAATGATAACTAAATGTATTTACAAGTAACAGTAAGTATGTGCAAGAATAACACCAATGGCTACTTACTAATTTAATAGGTGTATGAGGTGGATGGGATGAACACAGTTTCAGAATATTTGGTGGAATATTAGATAAAGACGCTCGCATTTCATCATCAAGCATTTTTAAGCTTCCACTTCCTATCCATAGATCAAGACCAGGAGCAGCAATGCACTACTGGGAGCTAGCTGCAAAAAAACAACACTTTGACTTCTGACTTCAGCTCAGCGTTTAAGCTACAGCACTCAGAGTTCTGCGAGTCCGACTGACTACTGCCTGCACTGCAAACTCACTTATTACATGTGCAGTCACAAGCCAATTGAGGATATTACACGTGCAGTCACGAGCCAATTGAGGATATTACACGTGCAGTCAGGAGTCAATGTGCTGCCAAAGCCGCCAATGGGAATAGTTTCAGTTCCGGCTGAGCTACGCCAAAAGGTTAAGATGATCTGTGACCCACTAGGTATCAATCACGTGTCAACCACGTGATCTGTAGCAGGCAGGCGGAAAGTCAGAAACCCAAAAAAAAATGTAATATAATACATAAAAATAATTTTAAATTCAAAAAAATTTGTGATGAAGCAGGGACAGACCTACACACTGCCACTGACACACTAACGTGTCACGACACACAGTTTGGAAAGCACTGCCGTAAGCACTAACAGGGCAGGTTTAACTAGTGTTGCAGCTATTTAGAGTAAGTACTGCATTTAAGATAATAGATTTCTCTGCTGTCAGAAACCAATTTGTCAGTAAAAAAAAAGAACACACAAGAGCAGTAGAACAAAATACCTGTGTGGATAACGTAAACAATACTCAATGTGAAATAGCAAAAACTTTACAAGGATGCATCTGGTACGTAGCGCTTCATAAACAGCTGAGCACACTGTGCCCCCTGCTACCCAGTAATAAGGAACTGACTGACAAGTGCAAATCTACGCTGAGAGACTAAGCTCTCACAAGGCAAAGCACACAAGCATTGCTAAAGGAAGACTGTTGAATCAATACTTGGAATTTGCTGAAGTTCTGTTCTCCTAGAGGGATCTCTTAGCAGCTGAGAATAAGAAAATGTATGCTTACCTGATAAATTTATTTCTTTTTAGACACAATGAGTCCATGGATTTCATCCTTACTTGTGGGATATTCACCTCCTGGTCAGCAGGAGGAGGCAAAGAGCACCATAGCAGAGCTGTATAAATAGCTCCTCCCTTCCCTTCCAATCCAGTCATTCAACCGAAGTTAGGAAGAGAAAGGAAAAGCCAAGGTGCAGAGGTGTCTGAAGTTTACAAAAATGAATAACCTTTCTCAGAGAACAGGGCGGGCCGTGGACTCATCGTGTCTAAAAAAGAAATACATTTATCAGGTAAGCATAAATTGTCTTTTCTTTTTAAAGACACGATGAGTCCATGGATTTTATCCTTATTTGTGGGATACAATACCAAAGCTAGAGTACACGGATAAGGGAGGGACAAGACAGGGAACCTAAACGGAAGGCACCACTGCTTGAAGAACCTTTCTCCCAAAAACAGCCTCAGCCGAGACAAAAGTACCAAATTTGTAAAATTTGGAAAAAGTGTGAAGAGAGGACCAAGTTGCAGCCTTGCAAATCTGTTCTACAGAAGCTTCATTTTTGAATGCCCATGAGGAAGCAACAGCCCTAGTGGAATGAGCCGTAACTCTTTTAGGAGGCTGCTGTCCAGCAGTCTCATATGCAAAACGGATGATACTCTTCAGACAAAAAGAAAGAGAGGGAGCCGTAACTTTCTGACCCTTATGTTTTCCAGAGAAAATTACAAACAAAGAAAAGAGACGGCTGATGAAAGTCCTTAGTCGCTTGTAAATAAAATTTCAGAGCACAGACCATGTCCAAATTGTGCAAAAGACGTTCCTTTTGAGAAGAAGGATTAGGACACAGGGAGGGAACAACAATCTCCTGATTAATGTTCCTGTCTGAAGCAACCTTAGGAAGAAATCCTAATTTAGAACGTAAAACTACCTTATCTGAATGTAAAAAAAGATAAGGAGACTTATACTGTAATGCCGAGAGCTCTGACACTCTCCGAGCAGAAGAAATAACAACAAGAAACAAAACCTTCCAAGATAACAACTTAATATCTAAGGAACGCATAAGCTCAAACGGAGCCCCTTGAAGAACTCTGAGAACTAAATTCAAACTCCATGGAGGAGCAACTGCTTTGAACACAGGCCTGATCCTGACCAAGGCCTGACAAAATGATTATAAATCTGGGACATCTTTCAGACGTTTGAGTAACAAAATAGATAAAGACAGAGATTTGATCCTATAAGGACCTCGACGATAAACCCTTCTCCAAACCCTCTTGGAGAAAAGACAAAATTCTAGGAATCCCAACTCTACTCCATGAGTAGCTCATGGATTCACACCAATAGAGATATTTACGCCATATCTTATGAAAAATCTTTCTAGTGACAGGCTTACGAGCCTGAATCATGGTCTCAATGACCGAGTCAGAAAAACCCTGCTTAAATAATATTAAGCGTTCCAAGCAGTCAGTTTAAAAAAAAAAAAAAAAAAAAAAAAAAAAAAAAAAAAACAGATTTGGGTGAAGGAGGGGCCCTTGACTTAAAAGGTCCTTCCTCAACAGAAATCTCCAAGGTGACAGAGATGACATGTCCACCAGATCTGCATACCAAATCCTGCGAGGCGAAGCCAGTGCTATGAGGATCACCGATGCCCTCTCCTGCTCCATTCGAGCAATGATCTGAGGAAAAAAACCCAATTGAGAGGTATGCCTGCTCAGGAAAACCGCCTCCCAGTTGTCCACCCCTGGGATGTGGATATCCGACCGGCAGCAAGAATGGGTCTATGCCAACTGAATCATTTTGGATACCTCCGTCATCACTAAGGAACTCCTCGTTCCTCCCTGATGAATGATGTAAGTCACTGACAATATTTTGTTCGACTGGAAGATGGTAAACTGGACCAAGGCTAACTGAGGCCAGGCCAGAAGAACATTGTAGATCGCTCGCAGCTCCAGAATGTTTATAGGAAGAACAGACTCTGGCTAATTCCAAACCCCCTGAGCCCTTAGGGAGCCCCAGACTGCTCCCCACCCTAGAAGGCTGGCGTCTTATCATAATCACCTGAGATGGTCTGTGAAAGCAGGTTCCCTGGGAGAGATGATCCAGAGAAAACCACTATTGAAGAGAATCCCTTGAATAGAGAAATCTGTATAATCTCCGATCCATCGCCTGAACATGCTTAACTGCAGAGGTCTGAGATGGAACTGAGCAAACTGGATGATGTCCATTGCCGTCACCATTAGCCCGATTACCTCCAAACACTGAACCACTGAAGGCCGAGGAGTGGACTGAATGACTAGACGAGAATCAATAATCTCTGATTTCCTGACATTTTGTCAGAAAAATCTTCATTGATATGGAATCTAATATGGTTCCTAAGAAAGTTACCCTTGAGTTTGGGACAAAGAAACTCAACTCCAAAGTTACCTTCCACCTGTGCGATCGCGGGAAGGATATGAAAACTCTGAGATTTGTGGCAAGACCGAATGGAAGAGCCACGAACTGGAAGCATTTGTCCAGAAAGGCAAACCTTAGAGCTTGAGACGATTCTTGCGAATGGCACGTGAAGGTACGCGTCCTGTAATCCACTGTTGTCATAGATGGACCCTCTTGGATCAAGGAAAGAAAGGAACGAATAGTTTCCATCTTGAAAACAAAACGGTAATCTAAGAAATTTGTTTAGACTGTTGAGATCCAACATTGGTCTGAAGGTTCCCTCCTTTTAGAGAACCTCAAACAGATTGGGATAAAAAAAAACCCGACCCTGTAACAGTATTTGAACTAGAACAATCACTCCCAGGTCTGAAATATCTCCTACGCAGTGTAAGAACACCTCACCTCATGTCAGATCTGCAGATAATCTTGAAAGCAGAGCCCAAGCCTGAGCGAAGATGGAAAGGTTGCCCCCTACAAGATCCGATACCGGATCGGGGGAATGTCCTTCATGCTGTCCTTGATTCAACAGCAGACTACTTGAATCCTGTGTTTTGGTTTTTTTTTTGTCGCCTTTTTTTGTTGTTGAAATTCTTTAAATTTCAAAAGGGATTATTTCTGTCAAGCCAGGTCCCAACAAGGTCTGTCCCTTGTAAGGAAACACTAAAAGCTTAGACTTAGAGCATACATCCGTAGAACAAGGCTCTAACCATAAGGTTCTGTGAGCTGGAACAGAGAAACCTGAAACTAACGCTCCCAGTTTGATAACTTGAAGGGAAACATTTGAAATAAAGGAATTAGCAAATCTGAAAGCCTTTATCCTATCCTGGATTTTATCCAGGGGAGTTTCTGACTTAGTAGCATCAGACAACGCATCAAACCAATAAGCCGTCGCAATAGTGACGGTAGCAAAGTACACAACTGATTGCCATTGTAAGCCCTGGTGTACATCCCTTTAATTTTTGCCCATAGGACCCTTGAAAAATTCCAACTATCCTTTAAAGGTATAGTAGTTCTCTTAGTTCGCCTCAGGAATAAATAAATATTATGCATCTGAGTCTGAGAAATTACTCTCAGATAATCCCGAAGTATCTTCCTCTTCCAGGTAACAGGGAAGAACCATTTGGAATACTGAATCAATCACCCTAAATGATTGAAAACAATTCCTCTAGTAATGCTTTCTTCCATGTGGAAAAAAACATATAATGCATGAAATGCAGAGTAACTCCGGGAGGAGTGCGAGAGGAAGACCAGGGTACTGCATGTGAGCCATACAATTTTGTGGGACACTATAGGAGAAATTTGTGGCATAGATTAACCATAGTCAACAGACTCCTAAACGGCAAACGGCTTAGGAGTAGGTTCATAAAAAAGTGACATTTTTAAGTAAAAAATGACACATAAAAAACGTTACTGTCTCTTTAAATTCTAAAAGAGAACCTTTTTTTGTGTGCTTTTGTTGCATCCTAAGGCACAAAGGGTGAATTAAACAAATAAACAGCTGAAATTCTTTTAATAAAAAACGTAACTGTCTCTTTAAGTTTTAAAAGTAATGCCTTATTTCTGTGTGCAGAAACAAGCAAATTAGCATGTCAACATTGCTGCCCATAAACATCGCCATACCATTAAGAAAACAATGTCTGGTGCCGCAATTCCAGATGGAAATAGCAAGGAACCGCAGGGCACTGCATGTGAGACCAATTGCAAAGAAAAACCAATATATAGCAAGTGATACTGTCACTTGAAATGATAAAAGTAAAACATTTTTATTTTTTACTAAATCATGAAGATGTATGAGGGATTTGTCAGCACACTATTAATACCTCAGCTTGACCCAGCTGAGGCGACAGAAGGCTTGTCTACAACAAACTGAACTCCCAAATCTTCCATATACATAAATAAACATGTAACATGTAATATCCCAGTCGCCATTGACCAACTATAGTCACCGGGATCAAGCAGACAGACTGAAAATGCATCTAATATCTAAACAACTGCTCAGTCCGACTCCACTGTAGCAGAGTCTCCACTGTGCATCTGATGTTACAGAAGAAGTCATCAGCCCCTTAGGCTTGGAGACAACTCCACATGGCTAAGCGCACACACCGCAATGCAAACCCATATGCAAATTTCTGTGTGCAGATAAAAAAAACGTTACTGACTCTGTTCTGTCCATATATTCATATGTACATCTTTAAATGCTATTTTAGTTCTTGTGCTCCCTCTAGTGTTATGTTTTATTATTGTATTCAATTTAATGTATATTCTCTGTTCTACCTCTGACCTTTTTGAGGTCACTTCCTGCCTCCATTTTGTTTCACTTGTGTGTGTAAATTAGTTTCACTTTCAATGTGTAAGTTTGCTAGAACTCTGCTAATAGCTTTGTAGAGGCAAATTCTTTTTAGCTGGCAATTACCACTTCTGGACTTTAGAATTCTTGTTTTGCAACAATAAAGCTTGAAGGATTCATAAATCTCTGCTGTGGAATTTGTCTGAGTTAAGCTACTCTGCTGGATTCTACTAATCTGTAAATTGGATTGCATGTTTAACTTTACATCATAAGGCATTGGGCAGTCATCTTGCAAATCAGTAAATGAAATCAGAATAGTAAAAAGAATACCTGCAGAGTTATTAATCTTCAATAGAAAGACTCATGTTTGGTAAACTGTACACAGCTCAGTGTGTAACTAAAGGACATTATATAAATGAGAAGCTGCACACAGCTCAGTGTGTAACTAAGGACTTTATATAATATAAATGAGAAGCTGCACACAGCTCAGTGTGTAACTAAAGGACATTATATAAATGAGAAGCTGCACACAGCTCAGTGTGTAACTAAGGACTTTATATAATATAAATGAGAAGCTGCACACAGCTCAGTGTGTAACTAAGGACTTTATATAATATAAATGAGAAGCTGCACACAGCTCAGTGTGTAACTAAAGGACATTATATAAATGAGAAGCTGCACACAGCTCAGTGTGTAACTAAAGGACTTTATATAATATACATGAGAAGCTGCACACAGCTCAGTGTGTAACTAAAGGACTTTATATAATATAAATGAGAAGCTGCACACAGCTCAGTGTGTAACTAAAGGACTTTATATAATATAAATGAGAAGCTGCACACAGCTCAGTGTGTAACTAAAGGACTTTATATAATATAAATGAGAAGCTGCACACAGCTCAGTGTGTAACTAAAGGACATTATATAATATAAATGAGAAGCTGCACACAGCTCAGTGTGTAACTAAGGACTTTATATAATATAAATGAGAAGCTGCACACAGCTCAGTGTGTAACTAAAGGACATTATATAAATGAGAAGCTGCACACAGCTCAGTGTGTAACTAAAGGACTTTATATAATATAAATGAGAAGCTGCACACAGCTCAGTGTGTAACTAAAGGACTTTATATAATATACATGAGAAGCTGCACACAGCTCAGTGTGTAACTAAGGACTTTATATAATATAAATGAGAAGCTGCACACAGCTCAGTGTGTAACTAAGGACTTTATATAATATAAATGAGAAGCTGCACACAGCTCAGTGTGTAACTAAAGGACTTTATATAATATAAATGAGAAGCTGCACACAGCTCAGTGTGTAACTAAAGGACTTTATATAATATAAATGAGAAGCTGCACACAGCTCAGTGTGTAACTAAAGGACATTATATAATATAAATGAGAAGCTGCACACAGCTCAGTGTGTAACTAAGGACTTTATATAATATAAATGAGAAGCTGCACACAGCTCAGTGTGTAACTAAAGGACATTATATAAATGAGAAGCTGCACACAGCTCAGTGTGTAACTAAAGGACTTTATATAATATAAATGAGAAGCTGCACACAGCTCAGTGTGTAACTAAAGGACTTTATATAATATAAATGAGAAGCTGCACACAGCTCAGTGTGTAACTAAAGGACTTTATATAATATAAATGAGAAGCTGCACACAGCTCAGTGTGTAACTAAGGACTTTATATAATATAAATGAGAAGCTGCACACAGCTCAGTGTGTAACTAAAGGACTTTATATAATATAAATGAGAAGCTGCACACAGCTCAGTGTGTAACTAAAGGACTTTATATAATATAAATGAGAAGCTGCACACAGCTCAGTGTGTAACTAAGGACTTTATATAATATAAATGAGAAGCTGCACACAGCTCAGTGTGTAACTAAGGACTTTATATAATATAAATGAGAAGCTGCACACAGCTCAGTGTGTAACTAAAGGACTTTATATAATATAAATGAGAAGCTGCACACAGCTCAGTGTGTAACTAAGGACTTTATATAATATAAATGAGAAGCTGCACACAGCTCAGTGTGTAACTAAGGACTTTATATAATATAAATGAGAAGCTGCACACAGCTCAGTGTGTAACTAAAGGACTTTATATAATATAAATGAGAAGCTGCACACAGCTCAGTGTGTAACTAAGGACTTTATATAATATAAATGAGAAGCTGCACACAGCTCAGTGTGTAACTAAAGGACTTATTAATATAAATGAGAAGCTGCACACAGCTCAGTGTGTAACTAAGGGAATTTATATAATATAAATGAGAAGCCTGCACACAGCTCAGTGTGTAACTAAGGACTTTATATAATATAAATGAGAAGCTGCACACAGCTCAGTGTGTAACTAAGGACTTTATATAATATAAATGAGAAGCTGCACACAGCTCAGTGTGTAACTAAGGACTTTATATAATATAAATGAGAAGCTGCACACAGCTCAGTGTGTAACTAAAGGACTTTATATAATATAAATGAGAAGCTGCACACAGCTCAGTGTGTAACTAAGGACTTTATATAATATAAATGAGAAGCTGCACACAGCTCAGTGTGTAACTAAAGGACTTTATATAATATAAATGAGAAGCTGCACACAGCTCAGTGTGTAACTAAAGGACTTTATATAATATAAATGAGAAGCTGCACACAGCTCAGTGTGTAACTAAGGACTTTATATAATATAAATGAGAAGCTGCACACAGCTCAGTGTGTAACTAAGGACTTTATATAATATAAATGAGAAGCTGCACACAGCTCAGTGTGTAACTAAGGACTTTATATAATATAAATGAGAAGCTGCACACAGCTCAGTGTGTAACTAAGGACTTTATATAAAATAAATGAGAAGCTGCACACAGCTCAGTGTGTAACTAAAGGACTTTATATAATATAAATGAGAAGCTGCACACAGCTCAGTGTGTAACTAAGGACTTTATATAATATAAATGAGAAGCTGCACACAGCTCAGTGTGTAACTAAAGGACTTTATATAATATAAATGAGAAGCTGCACACAGCTCAGTGTGTAACTAAGGACTTTATATAATATAAATGAGAAGCTGCACACAGCTCAGTGTGTAACTAAGGACTTTATATAATATAAATGAGAAGCTGCACACAGCTCAGTGTGTAACTAAGGACTTTATATAATATAAATGAGAAGCTGCACACAGCTCAGTGTGTAACTAAGGACTTTATATAATATAAATGAGAAGCTGCACACAGCTCAGTGTGTAACTAAGGACTTTATATAATATAAATGAGAAGCTGCACACAGCTCAGTGTGTAACTAAGGACTTTATATAATATAAATGAGAAGCTGCACACAGCTCAGTGTGTAACTAAGGACTTTATATAATATAAATGAGAAGCTGCACACAGCTCAGTGTGTAACTAAGGACTTTATATAATATAAATGAGAAGCTGCACACAGCTCAGTGTGTAACTAAGGACTTTATATAATATAAATGAGAAGCTGCACACAGCTCAGTGTGTAACTAAGGACTTTATATAATATAAATGAGAAGCTGCACACAGCTCAGTGTGTAACTAAGGACTTTATATAATATAAATGAGAAGCTGCACACAGCTCAGTGTGTAACTAAGGACTTTATATAATATAAATGAGAAGCTGCACACAGCTCAGTGTGTAACTAAAGGACTTTATATAATATAAATGAGAAGCTGCACACAGCTCAGTGTGTAACTAAAGGACTTTATATAATATAATGAGAAGCTGCACACAGCTCAGTGTGTAACTAAGGACTTTATTATAATATAAATGAGAAGCTGCACACAGCTCAGTGTGTAACTAAAGGACTTTATATAATATAAATGAGAAGCTGCACACAGCTCAGTGTGTAACTAAGGACTTTATATAATATAATGAGAAGCTGCACACAGCTCAGTGTGTAACTAAGGACTTTTATATAATATAAATGAGAAGCTGCACAACAGCTCAGTGTGTAACTAAAGGCTTTATATAATAGTAAATGAGAAGCTGCACACAGCTCAGTGTGTAACTAAGGACTTATATAATATAAATGAGAAGCTGCACACAGCACTCAGTGTGTAACTAAGGACTTTATATAATATAAATGAGAAGCTGCACACAGCTCAGTGTGTAACTAAGGACTTTATATAATATAAATGAGAAGCTGCACACAGCTCAGTGTGTAACTAAAGGACTTTATATAATATAAATGAGAAGCTGCACACAGCTCAGTGTGTAACTAAAGGACTTTATATAATATAAATGAGAAGCTGCACACAGCTCAGTGTGTAACTAAGGACTTTATATAATATAAATGAGAAGCTGCACACAGCTCAGTGTGTAACTAAAGGACTTTATATAATATAAATGAGAAGCTGCACACAGCTCAGTGTGTAACTAAGGACTTTATATAATATAAATGAGAAGCTGCACACAGCTCAGTGTGTAACTAAAGGACTTTATATAATATAAATGAGAAGCTGCACACAGCTCAGTGTGTAACTAAGGACTTTATATAATATAAATGAGAAGCTGCACACAGCTCAGTGTGTAACTAAGGACTTTATATAATATAAATGAGAAGCTGCACACAGCTCAGTGTGTAACTAAGGACTTTATATAATATAAATGAGAAGCTGCACACAGCTCAGTGTGTAACTAAGGACTTTATATAATATAAATGAGAAGCTGCACACAGCTCAGTGTGTAACTAAAGGACTTTATATAATATAAATGAGAAGCTGCACACAGCTCAGTGTGTAACTAAGGACTTTATATAATATAAATGAGAAGCTGCACACAGCTCAGTGTGTAACTAAAGGACTTTATATAATATAAATGAGAAGCTGAACAAAGATCAGTGTGTAAATAAGGACTTTATATAATATAAATGAGAAGCTGCACACAGCTCAGTGTGTAACTAAAGGACTTTATATAATATAAATGAGAAGCTGCACACAGCTCAGTGTGTAACTAAGGACTTTATATAATATAAATGAGAAGCTGCACACAGCTCAGTGTGTAACTAAAGGACTTTATATAATATAAATGAGAAGCTGCACACAGCTCAGTGTGTAACTAAGGACTTTATATAATATAAATGAGAAGCTGCACACAGCTCAGTGTGTAACTAAGGACTTTATATAATATAAATGAGAAGCTGCACACAGCTCAGTGTGTAACTAAAGGACTTTATATAATATAAATGAGAAGCTGCACACAGCTCAGTGTGTAACTAAGGACTTTATATAATATAAATGAGAAGCTGCACACAGCTCAGTGTGTAACTAAAGGACTTTATATAATATAAATGAGAAGCTGCACACAGCTCAGTGTGTAACTAAGGACTTTATATAATATAAATGAGAAGCTGCACACAGCTCAGTGTGTAACTAAGGACTTTATATAATATAAATGAGAAGCTGCACACAGCTCAGTGTGTAACTAAGGACTTTATATAATATAAATGAGAAGCTGCACACAGCTCAGTGTGTAACTAAGGACTTTATATAATATAAATGAGAAGCTGCACACAGCTCAGTGTGTAAATAAAGGACTTTATATAATATAAATGAGAAGCTGCACACAGCTCAGTGTGTAACTAAGGACTTTATATAATATAAATGAGAAGCTGCACACAGCTCAGTGTGTAACTAAAGGACTTTATATAATATAAATGAGAAGCTGCACACAGCTCAGTGTGTAACTAAGGACTTTATATAATATAAATGAGAAGCTGCACACAGCTCAGTGTGTAACTAAGGACTTTATATAATATAAATGAGAAGCTGCACACAGCTCAGTGTGTAACTAAAGGACTTTATATAATATACATGAGAAGCTGCACACAGCTCAGTGTGTAACTAAAGGACTTTATATAATATAAATGAGAAGCTGCACACAGCTCAGTGTGTAACTAAGGACTTTATATAATATAAATGAGAAGCTGCACACAGCTCAGTGTGTAACTAAGGACTTTATATAATATAAATGAGAAGCTGCACACAGCTCAGTGTGTAACTAAGGACTTTATATAATATAAATGAGAAGCTGCACACAGCTCAGTGTGTAACTAAGGACTTTATATAATATAAATGAGAAGCTGCACACAGCTCAGTGTGTAACTAAGGACTTTATATAATATAAATGAGAAGCTGCACACAGCTCAGTGTGTAACTAAGGACTTTATATAATATAAATGAGAAGCTGCACACAGCTCAGTGTGTAACTAAGGACTTTATATAATATAAATGAGAAGCTGCACACAGCTCAGTGTGTAACTAAGGACTTTATATAATAAATGAGAAGCTGCACACAGCTCAGTGTGTAACTAAGGACTTTATATAATATAAATGAGAAGCTGCACACAGCTCAGTGTGTAACTAAGGACTTTATATAATATAAATGAGAAGCTGCACACAGCTCAGTGTGTAACTAAGGACTTTATATAATATAAATGAGAAGCTGCACACAGCTCAGTGTGTAACTAAGGACTTTATATAATATAAATGAGAAGCTGCACACAGCTCAGTGTGTAACTAAGGACTTTATATAATATAAATGAGAAGCTGCACACAGCTCAGTGTGTAACTAAGGACTTTATATAATATACATGAGAAGCTGCACACAGCTCAGTGTGTAACTAAGGACTTTATATAATATACATGAGAAGCTGCACACAGCTCAGTGTGTAACTAAGGACTTTATATAATATAAATGAGAAGCTGCACACAGCTCAGTGTGTAACTAAGGACTTTATATAATATAAATGAGAAGCTGCACACAGCTCAGTGTGTAACTAAGGACTTTATATTATATAAATGAGAAGCTGCACACAGCTCAGTGTGTAACTAAGGACTTTATATAATATAAATGAGAAGCTGCACACAGCTCAGTGTGTAACTAAGGACTTTATATAATATAAATGAGAAGCTGCACACAGCTCAGTGTGTAACTAAGGACTTTATATAATATAAATGAGAAGCTGCACACAGCTCAGTGTGTAACTAAGGACTTTATATAATATACATGAGAAGCTGCACACAGCTCAGTGTGTAACTAAGGACTTTATATAATATAAATGAGAAGCTGCACACAGCTCAGTGTGTAACTAAGGACATTATATAATATAAATGAGAAGCTGCACACAGCTCAGTGTGTAACTAAGGACTTTATATAATATAAATGAGAAGCTGCACACAGCTCAGTGTGTAACTAAGGACTTTATATAATATAAATGAGAAGCTGCACACAGCTCAGTGTGTAACTAAGGACTTTATATAATATAAATGAGAAGCTGCACACAGCTCAGTGTGTAACTAAGGACTTTATATAATATAAATGAGAAGCTGCACACAGCTCAGTGTGTAACTAAGGACTTTATATAATATAAATGAGAAGCTGCACACAGCTCAGTGTGTAACTAAGGACTTTATATAATATAAATGAGAAGCTGCACACAGCTCAGTGTGTAACTAAGGACTTTATATAATATAAATGAGAAGCTGCACACAGCTCAGTGTGTAACTAAGGACTTTATATAATATAAATGAGAAGCTGCACACAGCTCAGTGTGTAACTAAAGGACTTTATATAATATAAATGAGAAGCTGCACACAGCTCAGTGTGTAACTAAGGACTTTATATAATATAAATGAGAAGCTGCACACAGCTCAGTGTGTAACTAAGGACTTTATATAATATAAATGAGAAGCTGCACACAGCTCAGTGTGTAACTAAAGGACTTTATATAATATAAATGAGAAGCTGCACACAGCTCAGTGTGTAACTAAAGGACTTTATATAATATAAATGAGAAGCTGCACACAGCTCAGTGTGTAACTAAGGACTTTATATAATATAAATGAGAAGCTGCACACAGCTCAGTGTGTAACTAAGGACTTTATATAATATAAATGAGAAGCTGCACACAGCTCAGTGTGTAACTAAGGACTTTATATAATATAAATGAGAAGCTGCACACAGCTCAGTGTGTAACTAAGGACTTTATATAATATAAATGAGAAGCTGCACACAGCTCAGTGTGTAACTAAGGACTTTATATAATATAAATGAGAAGCTGCACACAGCTCAGTGTGTAACTAAGGACTTTATATAATATAAATGAGAAGCTGCACACAGCTCAGTGTGTAACTAAAGGACTTTATAATATAAATGAGAAGCTGCACACAGCTCAGTGTGTAACTAAGGACTTTATATAATATAAATGAGAAGCTGCACACAGCTCAGTGTGTAACTAAGGACTTTATATAATATAAATGAGAAGCTGCACACAGCTCAGTGTGTAACTAAGGACTTTATATAATATAAATGAGAAGCTGCACACAGCTCAGTGTGTAACTAAGGACTTTATATAATATAAATGAGAAGCTGCACACAGCTCAGTGTGTAACTAAAGGACTTTATATAATATAAATGAGAAGCTGCACACAGCTCAGTGTGTAACTAAGGACTTTATATAATATAAATGAGAAGCTGCACACAGCTCAGTGTGTAACTAAGGACTTTATATAATATAAATGAGAAGCTGCACACAGCTCAGTGTGTAACTAAGGACTTTATATAATATAAATGAGAAGCTGCACACAGCTCAGTGTGTAACTAAGGACTTTATATAATATAAATGAGAAGCTGCACACAGCTCAGTGTGTAACTAAGGACTTTATATAATATAAATGAGAAGCTGCACACAGCTCAGTGTGTAACTAAGGACTTTATATAATATAAATGAGAAGCTGCACACAGCTCAGTGTGTAACTAAGGACTTTATATAATATAAATGAGAAGCTGCACACAGCTCAGTGTGTAACTAAGGACTTTATATAATATACATGAGAAGCTGCACACAGCTCAGTGTGTAACTAAGGACTTTATATAATATAAATGAGAAGCTGCACACAGCTCAGTGTGTAACTAAGGACTTTATATAATATAAATGAGAAGCTGCACACAGCTCAGTGTGTAACTAAGGACTTTATATAATATAAATGAGAAGCTGCACACAGCTCAGTGTGTAACTAAGGACTTTATATAATATAAATGAGAAGCTGCACACAGCTCAGTGTGTAACTAAGGACTTTATATAATATAAATGAGAAGCTGCACACAGCTCAGTGTGTAACTAAGGACTTTATATAATATAAATGAGAAGCTGCACACAGCTCAGTGTGTAACTAAGGACTTTATATAATATAAATGAGAAGCTGCACACAGCTCAGTGTGTAACTAAGGACTTTATATAATATAAATGAGAAGCTGCACACAGCTCAGTGTGTAACTAAGGACTTTATATAATATAAATGAGAAGCTGCACACAGCTCAGTGTGTAACTAAGGACTTTATATAATATAAATGAGAAGCTGCACACAGCTCAGTGTGTAACTAAGGACTTTATATAATATAAATGAGAAGCTGCACACAGCTCAGTGTGTAACTAAGGACTTTATATAATATAAATGAGAAGCTGCACACAGCTCAGTGTGTAACTAAGGACTTTATATAATATAAATGAGAAGCTGCACACAGCTCAGTGTGTAACTAAGGACTTTATATAATATAAATGAGAAGCTGCACACAGCTCAGTGTGTAACTAAGGACTTTATATAATATAAATGAGAAGCTGCACACAGCTCAGTGTGTAACTAAAGGACTTTATATAATATAAATGAGAAGCTGCACACAGCTCAGTGTGTAACTAAGGACTTTATATAATATAAATGAGAAGCTGCACACAGCTCAGTGTGTAACTAAGGACTTTATATAATATAAATGAGAAGCTGCACACAGCTCAGTGTGTAACTAAGGACTTTATATAATATAAATGAGAAGCTGCACACAGCTCAGTGTGTAACTAAGGACTTTATATAATATAAATGAGAAGCTGCACACAGCTCAGTGTGTAACTAAGGACTTTATATAATATAAATGAGAAGCTGCACACAGCTCAGTGTGTAACTAAGGACTTTATATAATATAAATGAGAAGCTGCACACAGCTCAGTGTGTAACTAAGGACTTTATATAATATAAATGAGAAGCTGCACACAGCTCAGTGTGTAACTAAGGACTTTATATAATATAAATGAGAAGCTGCACACAGCTCAGTGTGTAACTAAGGACTTTATATAATATAAATGAGAAGCTGCACACAGCTCAGTGTGTAACTAATGACTTTATATAATATAAATGAGAAGCTGCACACAGCTCAGTGTGTAACTAAGGACTTTATATAATATAAATGAGAAGCTGCACACAGCTCAGTGTGTAACTAAGGACTTTATATAATATAAATGAGAAGCTGCACACAGCTCAGTGTGTAACTAAGGACTTTATATAATATAAATGAGAAGCTGCACACAGCTCAGTGTGTAACTAAGGACTTTATATAATATAAATGAGAAGCTGCACACAGCTCAGTGTGTAACTAAGGACTTTATATAATATAAATGAGAAGCTGCACACAGCTCAGTGTGTAACTAAAGGACTTTATATAATATAAATGAGAAGCTGCACACAGCTCAGTGTGTAACTAAGGACTTTATATAATATAAATGAGAAGCTGCACACAGCTCAGTGTGTAACTAAGGACTTTATATAATATAAATGAGAAGCTGCACACAGCTCAGTGTGTAACTAAAGGACTTTATATAATATAAATGAGAAGCTGCACACAGCTCAGTGTGTAACTAAGGACTTTATATAATATAAATGAGAAGCTGCACACAGCTCAGTGTGTAACTAAAGGACTTTATATAATATACATGAGAAGCTGCACACAGCTCAGTGTGTAACTAAGGACTTTATATAATATAAATGAGAAGCTGCACACAGCTCAGTGTGTAACTAAGGACTTTATATAATATAAATGAGAAGCTGCACACAGCTCAGTGTGTAACTAAAGGACTTTATATAATATAAATGAGAAGCTGCACACAGCTCAGTGTGTAACTAAGGACTTTATATAATATAAATGAGAAGCTGCACACAGCTCAGTGTGTAACTAAGGACTTTATATAATATAAATGAGAAGCTGCACACAGCTCAGTGTGTAACTAAGGACTTTATATAATATAAATGAGAAGCTGCACACAGCTCAGTGTGTAACTAAGGACTTTATATAATATAAATGAGAAGCTGCACACAGCTCAGTGTGTAACTAAGGACTTTATATATAAATGAGAAGCTGCACACAGCTCAGTGTGTAACTAAGGACTTTATATAATATACATGAGAAGCTGCACACAGCTCAGTGTGTAACTAAGGACTTTATATAATATAAATGAGAAGCTGCACACAGCTCAGTGTGTAACTAAGGACTTTATATAATATAAATGAGAAGCTGCACACAGCTCAGTGTGTAACTAAGGACTTTATATAATATACATGAGAAGCTGCACACAGCTCAGTGTGTAACTAAAGGACTTTATATAATATAAATGAGAAGCTGCACACAGCTCAGTGTGTAACTAAAGGACTTTATATAATATAAATGAGAAGCTGCACACAGCTCAGTGTGTAACTAAGGACTTTATATAATATACATGAGAAGCTGCACACAGCTCAGTGTGTAACTAAGGACTTTATATAATATAAATGAGAAGCTGCACACAGCTCAGTGTGTAACTAAGGACTTTATATAATATAAATGAGAAGCTGCACACAGCTCAGTGTGTAACTAAGGACTTTATATAATATAAATGAGAAGCTGCACACAGCTCAGTGTGTAACTAAGGACTTTATATAATATAAATGAGAAGCTGCACACAGCTCAGTGTGTAACTAAGGACTTTATATTATATAAATGAGAAGCTGCACACAGCTCAGTGTGTAACTAAGGACTTTATATAATATAAATGAGAAGCTGCACACAGCTCAGTGTGTAACTAAGGACTTTATATAATATAAATGAGAAGCTGCACACAGCTCAGTGTGTAACTAAGGACTTTATATAATATACATGAGAAGCTGCACACAGCTCAGTGTGTAACTAAGGACTTTATATAATATAAATGAGAAGCTGCACACAGCTCAGTGTGTAACTAAGGACTTTATATAATATAAATGAGAAGCTGCACACAGCTCAGTGTGTAACTAAAGGACTTTATATAATATACATGAGAAGCTGCACACAGCTCAGTGTGTAACTAAGGACTTTATATAATATACATGAGAAGCTGCACACAGCTCAGTGTGTAACTAAGGACTTTATATAATATAAATGAGAAGCTGCACACAGCTCAGTGTGTAACTAAAGGACTTTATATAATATAAATGAGAAGCTGCACACAGCTCAGTGTGTAACTAAGGACTTTATATAATATAAATGAGAAGCTGCACACAGCTCAGTGTGTAACTAAGGACTTTATATAATATAAATGAGAAGCTGCACACAGCTCAGTGTGTAACTAAGGACTTTATATAATATAAATGAGAAGCTGCACACAGCTCAGTGTGTAACTAAGGACTTTATATAATATAAATGAGAAGCTGCACACAGCTCAGTGTGTAACTAAAGGACTTTATATAATATACATGAGAAGCTGCACACAGCTCAGTGTGTAACTAAGGACTTTATATAATATACATGAGAAGATGCACACAGCTCAGTGTGTAACTAAGGACTTTATATAATATAAATGAGAAGCTGCACACAGCTCAGTGTGTAACTAAAGGACTTTATATAATATAAATGAGAAGCTGCACACAGCTCAGTGTGTAACTAAAGGACTTTATATAATATAAATGAGAAGCTGCACACAGCTCAGTGTGTAACTAAGGACTTTATATAATATAAATGAGAAGCTGCACACAGCTCAGTGTGTAACTAAAGGACTTTATATAATATACATGAGAAGCTGCACACAGCTCAGTGTGTAACTAAGGACTTTATATAAATGAGAAGCTGCACACAGCTCAGTGTGTAACTAAGGACTTTATATAATATAAATGAGAAGCTGCACACAGCTCAGTGTGTAACTAAGGACTTTATATAAATGAGAAGCTGCACACAGCTCAGTGTGTAACTAAGGACTTTATATAAATGAGAAGCTGCACACAGCTCAGTGTGTAACTAAGGACTTTATATAATATAAATGAGAAGCTGCACACAGCTCAGTGTGTAACTAAGGACTTTATATAATATAAATGAGAAGCTGCACACAGCTCAGTGTGTAACTAAGGACTTTATATAATATAAATGAGAAGCTGCACACAGCTCAGTGTGTAACTAAAGGACTTTATATAATATAAATGAGAAGCTGCACACAGCTCAGTGTGTAACTAAGGACTTTATATAATATAAATGAGAAGCTGCACACAGCTCAGTGTGTAACTAAGGACTTTATATAAAATGAGAAGCTGCACACAGCTCAGTGTGTAACTAAAGGACTTTATATAATATAAATGAGAAGCTGCACACAGCTCAGTGTGTAACTAAAGGACTTTATATAATATACATGAGAAGCTGCACACAGCTCAGTGTGTAACTAAGGACTTTATATAATATACATGAGAAGCTGCACACAGCTCAGTGTGTAACTAAAGGACTTTATATAATATAAATGAGAAGCTGCACACAGCTCAGTGTGTAACTAAGGACTTTATATAATATACATGAGAAGCTGCACACAGCTCAGTGTGTAACTAAAGGACATTATATAAATGAGAAGCTGCACACAGCTCAGTGTGTAACTAAAGGACTTTATATAATATAAATGAGAAGCTGCACACAGCTCAGTGTGTAACTAAGGACTTTATATAATATACATGAGAAGCTGCACACAGCTCAGTGTGTAACTAAAGGACTTTATATAATATAAATGAGAAGCTGCACACAGCTCAGTGTGTAACTAAAGGACTTTATATAATATAAATGAGAAGCTGCACACAGCTCAGTGTGTAACTAAGGACTTTATATAATATACATGAGAAGCTGCACACAGCTCAGTGTGTAACTAAAGGACTTTATATAATATACATGAGAAGCTGCACACAGCTCAGTGTGTAACTAAGGACTTTATATAATATAAATGAGAAGCTGCACACAGCTCAGTGTGTAACTAAGGACTTTATATAAATGAGAAGCTGCACACAGCTCAGTGTGTAACTAAGGACTTTATATAATATACATGAGAAGCTGCACACAGCTCAGTGTGTAACTAAAGGACTTTATATAATATAAATGAGAAGCTGCACACAGCTCAGTGTGTAACTAAAGGACTTTATATAATATAAATGAGAAGCTGCACACAGCTCAGTGTGTAACTAAGGACTTTATATAATATACATGAGAAGCTGCACACAGCTCAGTGTGTAACTAAAGGACTTTATATAATATAAATGAGAAGCTGCACACAGCTCAGTGTGTAACTAAAGGACTTTATATAATATACATGAGAAGCTGCACACAGCTCAGTGTGTAACTAAGGACTTTATATAATATACATGAGAAGCTGCACACAGCTCAGTGTGTAACTAAAGGACTTTATATAATATAAATGAGAAGCTGCACACAGCTCAGTGTGTAACTAAAGGACTTTATATAATATAAATGAGAAGCTGCACACAGCTCAGTGTGTAACTAAGGACTTTATATAATATAAATGAGAAGCTGCACACAGCTCAGTGTGTAACTAAGGACTTTATATAATATAAATGAGAAGCTGCACACAGCTCAGTGTGTAACTAAGGACTTTATATAATATAAATGAGAAGCTGCACACAGCTCAGTGTGTAACTAAGGACTTTATATAATATAAATGAGAAGCTGCACACAGCTCAGTGTGTAACTAAGGACTTTATATAATATAAATGAGAAGCTGCACACAGCTCAGTGTGTAACTAAGGACTTTATATAATATACATGAGAAGCTGCACACAGCTCAGTGTGTAACTAAGGACTTTATATAATATAAATGAGAAGCTGCACACAGCTCAGTGTGTAACTAAGGACTTTATATAATATAAATGAGAAGCTGCACACAGCTCAGTGTGTAACTAAAGGACTTTATATAATATAAATGAGAAGCTGCACACAGCTCAGTGTGTAACTAAGGACTTTATATAATATAAATGAGAAGCTGCACACAGCTCAGTGTGTAACTAAGGACTTTATATAATATAAATGAGAAGCTGCACACAGCTCAGTGTGTAACTAAGGACTTTATATAATATAAATGAGAAGCTGCACACAGCTCAGTGTGTAACTAAGGACTTTATATAATATAAATGAGAAGCTGCACACAGCTCAGTGTGTAACTAAGGACTTTATATAATATAAATGAGAAGCTGCACACAGCTCAGTGTGTAACTAAAGGACTTTATATAATATAAATGAGAAGCTGCACACAGCTCAGTGTGTAACTAAGGACTTTATATAATATAAATGAGAAGCTGCACACAGCTCAGTGTGTAACTAAAGGACTTTATATAATATACATGAGAAGCTGCACACAGCTCAGTGTGTAACTAAGGACTTTATATAATATACATGAGAAGCTGCACACAGCTCAGTGTGTAACTAAAGGACTTTATATAATATAAATGAGAAGCTGCACACAGCTCAGTGTGTAACTAAAGGACTTTATATAATATAAATGAGAAGCTGCACACAGCTCAGTGTGTAACTAAAGGACTTTATATAATATAAATGAGAAGCTGCACACAGCTCAGTGTGTAACTAAGGACTTTATATAATATAAATGAGAAGCTGCACACAGCTCAGTGTGTAACTAAAGGACTTTATATAATATACATGAGAAGCTGCACACAGCTCAGTGTGTAACTAAGGACTTTATATAAATGAGAAGCTGCACACAGCTCAGTGTGTAACTAAGGACTTTATATAATATAAATGAGAAGCTGCACACAGCTCAGTGTGTAACTAAGGACTTTAATAATAAATGAGAAGCTGCACACAGCTCAGTGTGTAACTAAGGACTTTATATAAATGAGAAGCTGCACACAGCTCAGTGTGTAACTAAGGACTTTATATAATATAAATGAGAAGCTGCACACAGCTCAGTGTGTAACTAAGGACTTTATATAATATAAATGAGAAGCTGCACACAGCTCAGTGTGTAACTAAGGACTTTATATAATATAAATGAGAAGCTGCACACAGCTCAGTGTGTAACTAAAGGACTTTATATAATATACATGAGAAGCTGCACACAGCTCAGTGTGTAACTAAGGACTTTATATAATATACATGAGAAGCTGCACACAGCTCAGTGTGTAACTAAGGACTTTATATAATATACATGAGAAGCTGCACACAGCTCAGTGTGTAACTAAAGGACTTTATATAATATAAATGAGAAGCTGCACACAGCTCAGTGTGTAACTAAGGACTTTATATAATATAAATGAGAAGCTGCACACAGCTCAGTGTGTAACTAAGGACTTTATATAATATAAATGAGAAGCTGCACACAGCTCAGTGTGTAACTAAAGGACTTTATATAATATAAATGAGAAGCTGCACACAGCTCAGTGTGTAACTAAGGACTTTATATAATATAAATGAGAAGCTGCACACAGCTCAGTGTGTAACTAAGGACTTTATATAATATACATGAGAAGCTGCACACAGCTCAGTGTGTAACTAAAGGACTTTATATAATATAAATGAGAAGCTGCACACAGCTCAGTGTGTAACTAAGGACTTTATATAATATACATGAGAAGCTGCACACAGCTCAGTGTGTAACTAAAGGACTTTATATAATATACATGAGAAGCTGCACACAGCTCAGTGTGTAACTAAAGGACTTTATATAATATAAATGAGAAGCTGCACACAGCTCAGTGTGTAACTAAAGGACTTTATATAATATAAATGAGAAGCTGCACACAGCTCAGTGTGTAACTAAAGGACTTTATATAATATAAATGAGAAGCTGCACACAGCTCAGTGTGTAACTAAGGACTTTATATAATATAAATGAGAAGCTGCACACAGCTCAGTGTGTAACTAAAGGACTTTATATATAAATGAGAAGCTGCACACAGCTCAGTGTGTAACTAAGGACTTTATATAATATAAATGAGAAGCTGCACACAGCTCAGTGTGTAACTAAGGACTTTATATAATATAAATGAGAAGCTGCACACAGCTCAGTGTGTAACTAAGGACTTTATATAATATACATGAGAAGCTGCACACAGCTCAGTGTGTAACTAAAGGACTTTATATAATATAAATGAGAAGCTGCACACAGCTCAGTGTGTAACTAAGGACTTTATATAATATAAATGAGAAGCTGCACACAGCTCAGTGTGTAACTAAGGACTTTATATAATATAAATGAGAAGCTGCACACAGCTCAGTGTGTAACTAAGGACTTTATATAATATAAATGAGAAGCTGCACACAGCTCAGTGTGTAACTAAGGACTTTATATAATATAAATGAGAAGCTGCACACAGCTCAGTGTGTAACTAAGGACTTTATATAATATAAATGAGAAGCTGCACACAGCTCAGTGTGTAACTAAGGACTTTATATAATATAAATGAGAAGCTGCACACAGCTCAGTGTGTAACTAAGGACTTTATATAATATAAATGAGAAGCTGCACACAGCTCAGTGTGTAACTAAGGACTTTATATAATATAAATGAGAAGCTGCACACAGCTCAGTGTGTAACTAAGGACTTTATATAATATAAATGAGAAGCTGCACACAGCTCAGTGTGTAACTAAGGACTTTATATAATATACATGAGAAGCTGCACACAGCTCAGTGTGTAACTAAGGACTTTATATAATATAAATGAGAAGCTGCACACAGCTCAGTGTGTAACTAAGGACTTTATATAATATAAATGAGAAGCTGCACACAGCTCAGTGTGTAACTAAGGACTTTATATAATATAAATGAGAAGCTGCACACAGCTCTGTGTGTAACTAAGGACTTTATATAATATAAATGAGAAGCTGCACACAGCTCAGTGTGTAACTAAGGACTTTATATAATATACATGAGAAGCTGCACACAGCTCAGTGTGTAACTAAGGACTTTATATAATATAAATGAGAAGCTGCACACAGCTCAGTGTGTAACTAAAGGACTTTATATAATATAAATGAGAAGCTGCACACAGCTCAGTGTGTAACTAAGGACTTTATATAATATAAATGAGAAGCTGCACACAGCTCAGTGTGTAACTAAGGACTTTATATAATATAAATGAGAAGCTGCACACAGCTCAGTGTGTAACTAAGGACTTTATATAATATAAATGAGAAGCTGCACACAGCTCAGTGTGTAACTAAGGACTTTATATAATATACATGAGAAGCTGCACACAGCTCAGTGTGTAACTAAAGGACTTTATATAATATAAATGAGAAGCTGCACACAGCTCAGTGTGTAACTAAGGACTTTATATAATATAAATGAGAAGCTGCACACAGCTCAGTGTGTAACTAAAGGACTTTATATAATATAAATGAGAAGCTGCACACAGCTCAGTGTGTAACTAAGGACTTTATATAATATAAATGAGAAGCTGCACACAGCTCAGTGTGTAACTAAGGACTTTATATAATATAAATGAGAAGCTGCACACAGCTCAGTGTGTAACTAAGGACTTTATATAATATAAATGAGAAGCTGCACACAGCTCAGTGTGTAACTAAGGACTTTATATAATATAAATGAGAAGCTGCACACAGCTCAGTGTGTAACTAAAGGACTTTATATAATATAAATGAGAAGCTGCACACAGCTCAGTGTGTAACTAAGGACTTTATATAATATAAATGAGAAGCTGCACACAGCTCAGTGTGTAACTAAGGACTTTATATAATATAAATGAGAAGCTGCACACAGCTCAGTGTGTAACTAAAGGACTTTATATAATATAAATGAGAAGCTGCACACAGCTCAGTGTGTAACTAAGGACTTTATATAATATAAATGAGAAGCTGCACACAGCTCAGTGTGTAACTAAGGACTTTATATAATATAAATGAGAAGCTGCACACAGCTCAGTGTGTAACTAAGGACTTTATATAATATAAATGAGAAGCTGCACACAGCTCAGTGTGTAACTAAGGACTTTATATAATATAAATGAGAAGCTGCACACAGCTCAGTGTGTAACTAAAGGACTTTATATAATATAAATGAGAAGCTGCACACAGCTCAGTGTGTAACTAAGGACTTTATATAATATAAATGAGAAGCTGCACACAGCTCAGTGTGTAACTAAGGACTTTATATAATATAAATGAGAAGCTGCACACAGCTCAGTGTGTAACTAAGGACTTTATATAATATAAATGAGAAGCTGCACACAGCTCAGTGTGTAACTAAGGACTTTATATAATATAAATGAGAAGCTGCACACAGCTCAGTGTGTAACTAAGGACTTTATATAATATAAATGAGAAGCTGCACACAGCTCAGTGTGTAACTAAGGACTTTATATAATATAAATGAGAAGCTGCACACAGCTCAGTGTGTAACTAAGGACTTTATATAATATAAATGAGAAGCTGCACACAGCTCAGTGTGTAACTAAGGACTTTATATAATATAAATGAGAAGCTGCACACAGCTCAGTGTGTAACTAAGGACTTTATATAATATAAATGAGAAGCTGCACACAGCTCAGTGTGTAACTAAAGGACTTTATATAATATAAATGAGAAGCTGCACACAGCTCAGTGTGTAACTAAGGACTTTATATAATATAAATGAGAAGCTGCACACAGCTCAGTGTGTAACTAAGGACTTTATATAATATAAATGAGAAGCTGCACACAGCTCAGTGTGTAACTAAGGACTTTATATAATATAAATGAGAAGCTGCACACAGCTCAGTGTGTAACTAAGGACTTTATATAATATAAATGAGAAGCTGCACACAGCTCAGTGTGTAACTAAAGGACTTTATATAATATAAATGAGAAGCTGCACACAGCTCAGTGTGTAACTAAGGACTTTATATAATATAAATGAGAAGCTGCACACAGCTCAGTGTGTAACTAAGGACTTTATATAATATAAATGAGAAGCTGCACACAGCTCAGTGTGTAACTAAGGACTTTATATAATATAAATGAGAAGCTGCACACAGCTCAGTGTGTAACTAAGGACTTTATATAATATAAATGAGAAGCTGCACACAGCTCAGTGTGTAACTAAGGACTTTATATAATATAAATGAGAAGCTGCACACAGCTCAGTGTGTAACTAAGGACTTTATATAATATAAATGAGAAGCTGCACACAGCTCAGTGTGTAACTAAGGACTTTATATAATATAAATGAGAAGCTGCACACAGCTCAGTGTGTAACTAAGGACTTTATATAATATAAATGAGAAGCTGCACACAGCTCAGTGTGTAACTAAGGACTTTATATAATATAAATGAGAAGCTGCACACAGCTCAGTGTGTAACTAAGGACTTTATATAATATAAATGAGAAGCTGCACACAGCTCAGTGTGTAACTAAGGACTTTATATAATATAAATGAGAAGCTGCACACAGCTCAGTGTGTAACTAAGGACTTTATATAATATAAATGAGAAGCTGCACACAGCTCAGTGTGTAACTAAAGGACTTTATATAATATAAATGAGAAGCTGCACACAGCTCAGTGTGTAACTAAGGACTTTATATAATATAAATGAGAAGCTGCACACAGCTCAGTGTGTAACTAAGGACTTTATATAATATAAATGAGAAGCTGCACACAGCTCAGTGTGTAACTAAGGACTTTATATAATATAAATGAGAAGCTGCACACAGCTCAGTGTGTAACTAAGGACTTTATATAATATAAATGAGAAGCTGCACACAGCTCAGTGTGTAACTAAAGGACTTTATATAATATAAATGAGAAGCTGCACACAGCTCAGTGTGTAACTAAGGACTTTATATAATATAAATGAGAAGCTGCACACAGCTCAGTGTGTAACTAAGGACTTTATATAATATAAATGAGAAGCTGCACACAGCTCAGTGTGTAACTAAGGACTTTATATAATATAAATGAGAAGCTGCACACAGCTCAGTGTGTAACTAAGGACTTTATATAATATAAATGAGAAGCTGCACACAGCTCAGTGTGTAACTAAGGACTTTATATAATATAAATGAGAAGCTGCACACAGCTCAGTGTGTAACTAAAGGACTTTATATAATATAAATGAGAAGCTGCACACAGCTCAGTGTGTAACTAAGGACTTTATATAATATAAATGAGAAGCTGCACACAGCTCAGTGTGTAACTAAGGACTTTATATAATATAAATGAGAAGCTGCACACAGCTCAGTGTGTAACTAAGGACTTTATATAATATAAATGAGAAGCTGCACACAGCTCAGTGTGTAACTAAGGACTTTATATAATATAAATGAGAAGCTGCACACAGCTCAGTGTGTAACTAAGGACTTTATATATAAATGAGAAGCTGCACACAGCTCAGTGTGTAACTAAGGACTTTATATAATATAAATGAGAAGCTGCACACAGCTCAGTGTGTAACTAAGGACTTTATATAATATAAATGAGAAGCTGCACACAGCTCAGTGTGTAACTAAGGACTTTATATAATATAAATGAGAAGCTGCACACAGCTCAGTGTGTAACTAAGGACTTTATATATAAATGAGAAGCTGCACACAGCTCAGTGTGTAACTAAGGACTTTATATAATATAAATGAGAAGCTGCACACAGCTCAGTGTGTAACTAAGGACTTTATATAATATAAATGAGAAGCTGCACACAGCTCAGTGTGTAACTAAGGACTTTATATAATATAAATGAGAAGCTGCACACAGCTCAGTGTGTAACTAAGGACTTTATATAATATAAATGAGAAGCTGCACACAGCTCAGTGTGTAACTAAAGGACTTTATATAATATAAATGAGAAGCTGCACACAGCTCAGTGTGTAACTAAGGACTTTATATAATAGAAATGAGAAGCTGCACACAGCTCAGTGTGTAACTAAGGACTTTATATAATATAAATGAGAAGCTGCACACAGCTCAGTGTGTAACTAAGGACTTTATATAATATAAATGAGAAGCTGCACACAGCTCAGTGTGTAACTAAGGACTTTATATAATATAAATGAGAAGCTGCACACAGCTCAGTGTGTAACTAAGGACTTTATATAATATAAATGAGAAGCTGCACACAGCTCAGTGTGTAACTAAGGACTTTATATAATATAAATGAGAAGCTGCACACAGCTCAGTGTGTAACTAAGGACTTTATATAATATAAATGAGAAGCTGCACACAGCTCAGTGTGTAACTAAGGACTTTATATAATATAAATGAGAAGCTGCACACAGCTCAGTGTGTAACTAAGGACTTTATATAATATAAATGAGAAGCTGCACACAGCTCAGTGTGTAACTAAGGACTTTATATAATATAAATGAGAAGCTGCACACAGCTCAGTGTGTAACTAAAGGACTTTATATAATATAAATGAGAAGCTGCACACAGCTCAGTGTGTAACTAAGGACTTTATATAATATAAATGAGAAGCTGCACACAGCTCAGTGTGTAACTAAAGGACTTTATATAATATAAATGAGAAGCTGCACACAGCTCAGTGTGTAACTAAGGACTTTATATAATATAAATGAGAAGCTGCACACAGCTCAGTGTGTAACTAAGGACTTTATATAATATAAATGAGAAGCTGCACACAGCTCAGTGTGTAACTAAGGACTTTATATAATATAAATGAGAAGCTGCACACAGCTCAGTGTGTAACTAAGGACTTTATATAATATAAATGAGAAGCTGCACACAGCTCAGTGTGTAACTAAGGACTTTATATAAAATAAATGAGAAGCTGCACACAGCTCAGTGTGTAACTAAAGGACTTTATATAATATAAATGAGAAGCTGCACACAGCTCAGTGTGTAACTAAGGACTTTATATAATATAAATGAGAAGCTGCACACAGCTCAGTGTGTAACTAAGGACTTTATATAATATAAATGAGAAGCTGCACACAGCTCTGTGTGTAACTAAGGACTTTATATAATATAAATGAGAAGCTGCACACAGCTCAGTGTGTAACTAAGGACTTTATATAATATAAATGAGAAGCTGCACACAGCTCAGTGTGTAACTAAGGACTTTATATAATATAAATGAGAAGCTGCACACAGCTCAGTGTGTAACTAAGGACTTTATATAATATAAATGAGAAGCTGCACACAGCTCAGTGTGTAACTAAGGACTTTATATAATATAAATGAGAAGCTGCACACAGCTCAGTGTGTAACTAAGGACTTTATATAATATAAATGAGAAGCTGCACACAGCTCAGTGTGTAACTAAGGACTTTATATAATATAAATGAGAAGCTGCACACAGCTCAGTGTGTAACTAAGGACTTTATATAATATAAATGAGAAGCTGCACACAGCTCAGTGTGTAACTAAGGACTTTATATAATATAAATGAGAAGCTGCACACAGCTCAGTGTGTAACTAAGGACTTTATATAATATAAATGAGAAGCTGCACACAGCTCAGTGTGTAACTAAGGACTTTATATAATATAAATGAGAAGCTGCACACAGCTCAGTGTGTAACTAAGGACTTTATATAATATAAATGAGAAGCTGCACACAGCTCAGTGTGTAACTAAGGACTTTATATAATATAAATGAGAAGCTGCACACAGCTCAGTGTGTAACTAAGGACTTTATATAATATAAATGAGAAGCTGCACACAGCTCAGTGTGTAACTAAGGACTTTATATAATATAAATGAGAAGCTGCACACAGCTCAGTGTGTAACTAAGGACTTTATATAATATAAATGAGAAGCTGCACACAGCTCAGTGTGTAACTAAGGACTTTATATAATATAAATGAGAAGCTGCACACAGCTCAGTGTGTAACTAAGGACTTTATATAATATAAATGAGAAGCTGCACACAGCTCAGTGTGTAACTAAGGACTTTATATAATATAAATGAGAAGCTGCACACAGCTCAGTGTGTAACTAAGGACTTTATATAATATAAATGAGAAGCTGCACACAGCTCAGTGTGTAACTAAGGACTTTATATAATATAAATGAGAAGCTGCACACAGCTCAGTGTGTAACTAAGGACTTTATATAATATAAATGAGAAGCTGCACACAGCTCAGTGTGTAACTAAGGACTTTATATAATATAAATGAGAAGCTGCACACAGCTCAGTGTGTAACTAAGGACTTTATATAATATAAATGAGAAGCTGCACACAGCTCAGTGTGTAACTAAGGACTTTATATAATATAAATGAGAAGCTGCACACAGCTCAGTGTGTAACTAAGGACTTTATATAATATAAATGAGAAGCTGCACACAGCTCAGTGTGTAACTAAGGACTTTATATAATATAAATGAGAAGCTGCACACAGCTCAGTGTGTAACTAAGGACTTTATATAATATAAATGAGAAGCTGCACACAGCTCAGTGTGTAACTAAGGACTTTATATAATATAAATGAGAAGCTGCACACAGCTCAGTGTGTAACTAAGGACTTTATATAATATAAATGAGAAGCTGCACACAGCTCAGTGTGTAACTAAGGACTTTATATAATATAAATGAGAAGCTGCACACAGCTCAGTGTGTAACTAAGGACTTTATATAATATAAATGAGAAGCTGCACACAGCTCAGTGTGTAACTAAGGACTTTATATAATATAAATGAGAAGCTGCACACAGCTCAGTGTGTAACTAAGGACTTTATATAATATAAATGAGAAGCTGCACACAGCTCAGTGTGTAACTAAGGACTTTATATAATATAAATGAGAAGCTGCACACAGCTCAGTGTGTAACTAAGGACTTTATATAATATAAATGAGAAGCTGCACACAGCTCAGTGTGTAACTAAGGACTTTATATAATATAAATGAGAAGCTGCACACAGCTCAGTGTGTAACTAAGACTTTATATAATGAGAAGCTGCACACAGCTCAGTGTGTAACTAAGGACATTATATATATAAATGAGAAGCTGCACACAGCTCAGTGTGTAACTAAGGACTTTAATAATATAAATGAGAAGCTGCACACAGCTCAGTGTGTAACTAAGGACTTTATATAATATAAATGAGAAGCTGCACACAGCTCAGTGTGTAACTAAAGGACTTTATATAATATAAATGAGAAGCTGCACACAGCTCAGTGTGTAACTAAAGGACTTTATATAATATAAATGAGAAGCTGCACACAGCTCAGTGTGTAACTAAGGACTTTATATAATATAAATGAGAAGCTGCACACAGCTCAGTGTGTAACTAAGGACTTTATATAATATAAATGAGAAGCTGCACACAGCTCAGTGTGTAACTAAGGACTTTATATAATATAAATGAGAAGCTGCACACAGCTCAGTGTGTAACTAAGGACTTTATATAATATAAATGAGAAGCTGCACACAGCTCAGTGTGTAACTAAGGACTTTATATAATATAAATGAGAAGCTGCACACAGCTCAGTGTGTAACTAAGGACTTTATATAATATAAATGAGAAGCTGCACACAGCTCAGTGTGTAACTAAGGACTTTATATAATATAAATGAGAAGCTGCACACAGCTCAGTGTGTAACTAAAGGACTTTATATAATATAAATGAGAAGCTGCACACAGCTCAGTGTGTAACTAAGGACTTTATATAATATAAATGAGAAGCTGCACACAGCTCAGTGTGTAACTAAGGACTTTATATAATATAAATGAGAAGCTGCACACAGCTCAGTGTGTAACTAAAGGACTTTATATAATATAAATGAGAAGCTGCACACAGCTCAGTGTGTAACTAAGGACTTTATATAATATAAATGAGAAGCTGCACACAGCTCAGTGTGTAACTAAGGACTTTATATAATATAAATGAGAAGCTGCACACAGCTCAGTGTGTAACTAAGGACTTTATATAATATAAATGAGAAGCTGCACACAGCTCAGTGTGTAACTAAGGACTTTATATAATATAAATGAGAAGCTGCACACAGCTCAGTGTGTAACTAAGGACTTTATATAATATAAATGAGAAGCTGCACACAGCTCAGTGTGTAACTAAGGACTTTATATAATATAAATGAGAAGCTGCACACAGCTCAGTGTGTAACTAAGGACTTTATATAATATAAATGAGAAGCTGCACACAGCTCAGTGTGTAACTAAAGGACTTTATATAATATAAATGAGAAGCTGCACACAGCTCAGTGTGTAACTAAGGACTTTATATAATATAAATGAGAAGCTGCACACAGCTCAGTGTGTAACTAAGGACTTTATATAATATAAATGAGAAGCTGCACACAGCTCAGTGTGTAACTAAAGGACTTTATATAATATAAATGAGAAGCTGCACACAGCTCAGTGTGTAACTAAGGACTTTATATAATATAAATGAGAAGCTGCACACAGCTCAGTGTGTAACTAAGGACTTTATATAATATAAATGAGAAGCTGCACACAGCTCAGTGTGTAACTAAAGGACTTTATATAATATAAATGAGAAGCTGCACACAGCTCAGTGTGTAACTAAGGACTTTATATAATATAAATGAGAAGCTGCACACAGCTCAGTGTGTAACTAAGGACTTTATATAATATAAATGAGAAGCTGCACACAGCTCAGTGTGTAACTAAGGACTTTATATAATATAAATGAGAAGCTGCACACAGCTCAGTGTGTAACTAAAGGACTTTATATAATATAAATGAGAAGCTGCACACAGCTCAGTGTGTAACTAAAGGACTTTATATAATATAAATGAGAAGCTGCACACAGCTCAGTGTGTAACTAAGGACTTTATATAATATAAATGAGAAGCTGCACACAGCTCAGTGTGTAACTAAGGACTTTATATAATATAAATGAGAAGCTGCACACAGCTCAGTGTGTAACTAAGGACTTTATATAATATAAATGAGAAGCTGCACACAGCTCAGTGTGTAACTAAGGACTTTATATAATATAAATGAGAAGCTGCACACAGCTCAGTGTGTAACTAAGGACTTTATATAATATAAATGAGAAGCTGCACACAGCTCAGTGTGTAACTAAGGACTTTATATAATATAAATGAGAAGCTGCACACAGCTCAGTGTGTAACTAAGGACTTTATATAATATAAATGAGAAGCTGCACACAGCTCAGTGTGTAACTAAGGACTTTATATAATATAAATGAGAAGCTGCACACAGCTCAGTGTGTAACTAAGGACTTTATATAATATAAATGAGAAGCTGCACACAGCTCAGTGTGTAACTAAGGACTTTATATAATATAAATGAGAAGCTGCACACAGCTCAGTGTGTAACTAAAGGACTTTATATAATATAAATGAGAAGCTGCACACAGCTCAGTGTGTAACTAAGGACTTTATATAATATAAATGAGAAGCTGCACACAGCTCAGTGTGTAACTAAGGACTTTATATAATATAAATGAGAAGCTGCACACAGCTCAGTGTGTAACTAAAGGACTTTATATAATATAAATGAGAAGCTGCACACAGCTCAGTGTGTAACTAAGGACTTTATATAATATAAATGAGAAGCTGCACACAGCTCAGTGTGTAACTAAGGACTTTATATAATATAAATGAGAAGCTGCACACAGCTCAGTGTGTAACTAAGGACTTTATATAATATAAATGAGAAGCTGCACACAGCTCAGTGTGTAACTAAGGACTTTATATAATATAAATGAGAAGCTGCACACAGCTCAGTGTGTAACTAAGGACTTTATATAATATAAATGAGAAGCTGCACACAGCTCAGTGTGTAACTAAGGACTTTATATAATATAAATGAGAAGCTGCACACAGCTCAGTGTGTAACTAAGGACTTTATATAATATAAATGAGAAGCTGCACACAGCTCAGTGTGTAACTAAGGACTTTATATAATATAAATGAGAAGCTGCACACAGCTCAGTGTGTAACTAAGGACTTTATATAATATAAATGAGAAGCTGCACACAGCTCAGTGTGTAACTAAGGACTTTATATAATATAAATGAGAAGCTGCACACAGCTCAGTGTGTAACTAAGGACTTTATATAATATAAATGAGAAGCTGCACACAGCTCAGTGTGTAACTAAGGACTTTATATAATATAAATGAGAAGCTGCACACAGCTCAGTGTGTAACTAAGGACTTTATATAATATAAATGAGAAGCTGCACACAGCTCAGTGTGTAACTAAGGACTTTATATAATATAAATGAGAAGCTGCACACAGCTCAGTGTGTAACTAAGGACTTTATATAATATAAATGAGAAGCTGCACACAGCTCAGTGTGTAACTAAGGACTTTATATAATATAAATGAGAAGCTGCACACAGCTCAGTGTGTAACTAAAGGACTTTATATAATATAAATGAGAAGCTGCACACAGCTCAGTGTGTAACTAAGGACTTTATATAATATAAATGAGAAGCTGCACACAGCTCAGTGTGTAACTAAGGACTTTATATAATATAAATGAGAAGCTGCACACAGCTCAGTGTGTAACTAAGGACTTTATATAATATAAATGAGAAGCTGCACACAGCTCAGTGTGTAACTAAGGACTTTATATAATATAAATGAGAAGCTGCACACAGCTCAGTGTGTAACTAAGGACTTTATATAATATAAATGAGAAGCTGCACACAGCTCAGTGTGTAACTAAGGACTTTATATAATATAAATGAGAAGCTGCACACAGCTCAGTGTGTAACTAAGGACTTTATATAATATAAATGAGAAGCTGCACACAGCTCAGTGTGTAACTAAGGACTTTATATAATATAAATGAGAAGCTGCACACAGCTCAGTGTGTAACTAAGGACTTTATATAATATAAATGAGAAGCTGCACACAGCTCAGTGTGTAACTAAGGACTTTATATAATATAAATGAGAAGCTGCACACAGCTCAGTGTGTAACTAAGGACTTTATATAATATAAATGAGAAGCTGCACACAGCTCAGTGTGTAACTAAAGGACTTTATATAATATAAATGAGAAGCTGCACACAGCTCAGTGTGTAACTAAAGGACTTTATATAATATAAATGAGAAGCTGCACACAGCTCAGTGTGTAACTAAGGACTTTATATAATATAAATGAGAAGCTGCACACAGCTCAGTGTGTAACTAAGGACTTTATATAATATAAATGAGAAGCTGCACACAGCTCAGTGTGTAACTAAGGACTTTATATAATATAAATGAGAAGCTGCACACAGCTCAGTGTGTAACTAAGGACTTTATATAATATAAATGAGAAGCTGCACACAGCTCAGTGTGTAACTAAGGACTTTATATAATATAAATGAGAAGCTGCACACAGCTCAGTGTGTAACTAAGGACTTTATATAATATAAATGAGAAGCTGCACACAGCTCAGTGTGTAACTAAGGACTTTATATAATATAAATGAGAAGCTGCACACAGCTCAGTGTGTAACTAAGGACTTTATATAATATAAATGAGAAGCTGCACACAGCTCAGTGTGTAACTAAGGACTTTATATAATATAAATGAGAAGCTGCACACAGCTCAGTGTGTAACTAAGGACTTTATATAATATAAATGAGAAGCTGCACACAGCTCAGTGTGTAACTAAAGGACTTTATATAATATAAATGAGAAGCTGCACACAGCTCAGTGTGTAACTAAGGACTTTATATAATATAAATGAGAAGCTGCACACAGCTCAGTGTGTAACTAAGGACTTTATATAATATAAATGAGAAGCTGCACACAGCTCAGTGTGTAACTAAGGACTTTATATAATATAAATGAGAAGCTGCACACAGCTCAGTGTGTAACTAAGGACTTTATATAATATAAATGAGAAGCTGCACACAGCTCAGTGTGTAACTAAGGACTTTATATAATATAAATGAGAAGCTGCACACAGCTCAGTGTGTAACTAAAGGACTTTATATAATATAAATGAGAAGCTGCACACAGCTCAGTGTGTAACTAAGGACTTTATATAATATAAATGAGAAGCTGCACACAGCTCAGTGTGTAACTAAGGACTTTATATAATATAAATGAGAAGCTGCACACAGCTCAGTGTGTAACTAAGGACTTTATATAATATAAATGAGAAGCTGCACACAGCTCAGTGTGTAACTAAGGACTTTATATAATATAAATGAGAAGCTGCACACAGCTCAGTGTGTAACTAAGGACTTTATATAATATAAATGAGAAGCTGCACACAGCTCAGTGTGTAACTAAGGACTTTATATAATATAAATGAGAAGCTGCACACAGCTCAGTGTGTAACTAAGGACTTTATATAATATAAATGAGAAGCTGCACACAGCTCAGTGTGTAACTAAAGGACTTTATATAATATAAATGAGAAGCTGCACACAGCTCAGTGTGTAACTAAGGACTTTATATAATATAAATGAGAAGCTGCACACAGCTCAGTGTGTAACTAAGGACTTTATATAATATAAATGAGAAGCTGCACACAGCTCAGTGTGTAACTAAGGACTTTATATAATATAAATGAGAAGCTGCACACAGCTCAGTGTGTAACTAAGGACTTTATATAATATAAATGAGAAGCTGCACACAGCTCAGTGTGTAACTAAGGACTTTATATAATATAAATGAGAAGCTGCACACAGCTCAGTGTGTAACTAAGGACTTTATATAATATAAATGAGAAGCTGCACACAGCTCAGTGTGTAACTAAGGACTTTATATAATATAAATGAGAAGCTGCACACAGCTCAGTGTGTAACTAAGGACTTTATATAATATAAATGAGAAGCTGCACACAGCTCAGTGTGTAACTAAGGACTTTATATAATATAAATGAGAAGCTGCACACAGCTCAGTGTGTAACTAAGGACTTTATATAATATAAATGAGAAGCTGCACACAGCTCAGTGTGTAACTAAGGACTTTATATAATATAAATGAGAAGCTGCACACAGCTCAGTGTGTAACTAAGGACTTTATATAATATAAATGAGAAGCTGCACACAGCTCAGTGTGTAACTAAGGACTTTATATAATATAAATGAGAAGCTGCACACAGCTCAGTGTGTAACTAAGGACTTTATATAATATAAATGAGAAGCTGCACACAGCTCAGTGTGTAACTAAGGACTTTATATAATATAAATGAGAAGCTGCACACAGCTCAGTGTGTAACTAAGGACTTTATATAATATAAATGAGAAGCTGCACACAGCTCAGTGTGTAACTAAGGACTTTATATAATATAAATGAGAAGCTGCACACAGCTCAGTGTGTAACTAAGGACTTTATATAATATAAATGAGAAGCTGCACACAGCTCAGTGTGTAACTAAGGACTTTATATAATATAAATGAGAAGCTGCACACAGCTCAGTGTGTAACTAAGGACTTTATATAATATAAATGAGAAGCTGCACACAGCTCAGTGTGTAACTAAGGACTTTATATATATAAATGAGAAGCTGCACACAGCTCAGTGTGTAACTAAGGACTTTATATAATATAAATGAGAAGCTGCACACAGCTCAGTGTGTAACTAAGGACTTTATATAATATAAATGAGAAGCTGCACACAGCTCAGTGTGTAACTAAGGACTTTATATAATATAAATGAGAAGCTGCACACAGCTCAGTGTGTAACTAAGGACTTTATATAATATAAATGAGAAGCTGCACACAGCTCAGTGTGTAACTAAGGACTTTATATAATATAAATGAGAAGCTGCACACAGCTCAGTGTGTAACTAAGGACTTTATATAATATAAATGAGAAGCTGCACACAGCTCAGTGTGTAACTAAGGACTTTATATAATATAAATGAGAAGCTGCACACAGCTCAGTGTGTAACTAAGGACTTTATATAATATAAATGAGAAGCTGCACACAGCTCAGTGTGTAACTAAGGACTTTATATATATAAATGAGAAGCTGCACACAGCTCAGTGTGTAACTAAGGACTTTATATAATATAAATGAGAAGCTGCACACAGCTCAGTGTGTAACTAAGGACTTTATATAATATAAATGAGAAGCTGCACACAGCTCAGTGTGTAACTAAGGACTTTATATAATATAAATGAGAAGCTGCACACAGCTCAGTGTGTAACTAAGGACTTTATATAATATAAATGAGAAGCTGCACACAGCTCAGTGTGTAACTAAGGACTTTATATAATATAAATGAGAAGCTGCACACAGCTCAGTGTGTAACTAAGGAATTTATATAATAAAAATGAGAAGCGGCACACAGCTCAGTGTGTAACTAAGGACTTTATATAATATAAATGAGAAGCTGCACACAGCTCAGTGTGTAACTAAGGACTTTATATAATATAAATGAGAAGCTGCACACAGCTCAGTGTGTAACTAAGGACTTTATATAATATAAATGAGAAGCTGCACACAGCTCAGTGTGTAACTAAGGACTTTATATAATATAAATGAGAAGCTGCACACAGCTCAGTGTGTAACTAAGGACTTTATATAATATAAATGAGAAGCTGCACACAGCTCAGTGTGTAACTAAGGACTTTATATAATATAAATGAGAAGCTGCACACAGCTCAGTGTGTAACTAAGGACTTTATATAATATAAATGAGAAGCTGCACACAGCTCAGTGTGTAACTAAGGACTTTATATAATATAAATGAGAAGCTGCACACAGCTCAGTGTGTAACTAAGGACTTTATATAATATAAATGAGAAGCTGCACACAGCTCAGTGTGTAACTAAGGACTTTATATAATATAAATGAGAAGCTGCACACAGCTCAGTGTGTAACTAAGGACTTTATATAATATAAATGAGAAGCTGCACACAGCTCAGTGTGTAACTAAGGACTTTATATAATATAAATGAGAAGCTGCACACAGCTCAGTGTGTAACTAAGGACTTTATATAATATAAATGAGAAGCTGCACACAGCTCAGTGTGTAACTAAGGACTTTATATAATATAAATGAGAAGCTGCACACAGCTCAGTGTGTAACTAAGGACTTTATATAATATAAATGAGAAGCTGCACACAGCTCAGTGTGTAACTAAGGACTTTATATAATATAAATGAGAAGCTGCACACAGCTCAGTGTGTAACTAAGGACTTTATATAATATAAATGAGAAGCTGCACACAGCTCAGTGTGTAACTAAGGACTTTATATAATATAAATGAGAAGCTGCACACAGCTCAGTGTGTAACTAAGGACTTTATATAATATACATGAGAAGCTGCACACAGCTCAGTGTGTAACTAAAGGACTTTATATAATATAAATGAGAAGCTGCACACAGCTCAGTGTGTAACTAAGGACTTTATATAATATAAATGAGAAGCTGCACACAGCTCAGTGTGTAACTAAGGACTTTATATAATATAAATGAGAAGCTGCACACAGCTCAGTGTGTAACTAAGGACTTTATATAATATAAATGAGAAGCTGCACACAGCTCAGTGTGTAACTAAGGACTTTATATAATATAAATGAGAAGCTGCACACAGCTCAGTGTGTAACTAAGGACTTTATATAATATAAATGAGAAGCTGCACACAGCTCAGTGTGTAACTAAGGACTTTATATAATATAAATGAGAAGCTGCACACAGCTCAGTGTGTAACTAAGGACTTTATATAATATAAATGAGAAGCTGCACACAGCTCAGTGTGTAACTAAGGACTTTATATAATATAAATGAGAAGCTGCACACAGCTCAGTGTGTAACTAAGGACTTTATATAATATAAATGAGAAGCTGCACACAGCTCAGTGTGTAACTAAGGACTTTATATAATATAAATGAGAAGCTGCACACAGCTCAGTGTGTAACTAAGGACTTTATATAATATAAATGAGAAGCTGCACACAGCTCAGTGTGTAACTAAGGACTTTATATAATATAAATGAGAAGCTGCACACAGCTCAGTGTGTAACTAAGGACTTTATATAATATAAATGAGAAGCTGCACACAGCTCAGTGTGTAACTAAGGACTTTATATAATATAAATGAGAAGCTGCACACAGCTCAGTGTGTAACTAAGGACTTTATATAATATAAATGAGAAGCTGCACACAGCTCAGTGTGTAACTAAGGACTTTATATAATATAAATGAGAAGCTGCACACAGCTCAGTGTGTAACTAAGGACTTTATATAATATAAATGAGAAGCTGCACACAGCTCAGTGTGTAACTAAGGACTTTATATAATATAAATGAGAAGCTGCACACAGCTCAGTGTGTAACTAAGGACTTTATATAATATAAATGAGAAGCTGCACACAGCTCAGTGTGTAACTAAGGACTTTATATAATATACATGAGAAGCTGCACACAGCTCAGTGTGTAACTAAGGACTTTATATAATATAAATGAGAAGCTGCACACAGCTCAGTGTGTAACTAAGGACTTTATATAATATAAATGAGAAGCTGCACACAGCTCAGTGTGTAACTAAGGACTTTATATAATATAAATGAGAAGCTGCACACAGCTCAGTGTGTAACTAAGGACTTTATATAATATAAATGAGAAGCTGCACACAGCTCAGTGTGTAACTAAGGACTTTATATAATATAAATGAGAAGCTGCACACAGCTCAGTGTGTAACTAAGGACTTTATATAATATAAATGAGAAGCTGCACACAGCTCAGTGTGTAACTAAGGACTTTATATAATATAAATGAGAAGCTGCACACAGCTCAGTGTGTAACTAAGGACTTTATATAATATAAATGAGAAGCTGCACACAGCTCAGTGTGTAACTAAGGACTTTATATAATATAAATGAGAAGCTGCACACAGCTCAGTGTGTAACTAAGGACTTTATATAATATAATGAGAAGCTGCACACAGCTCAGTGTGTAACTAAGGACTTTATATAATATAAATGAGAAGCTGCACACAGCTCAGTGTGTAACTAAGGACTTTATATAATATAAATGAGAAGCTGCACACAGCTCAGTGTGTAACTAAGGACTTTATATAATATAAATGAGAAGCTGCACACAGCTCAGTGTGTAACTAAGGACTTTATATAATATAAATGAGAAGCTGCACACAGCTCAGTGTGTAACTAAAGGACTTTATATAATATAAATGAGAAGCTGCACACAGCTCAGTGTGTAACTAAAGGACTTTATATAATATAAATGAGAAGCTGCACACAGCTCAGTGTGTAACTAAGGACTTTATATAATATAAATGAGAAGCTGCACACAGCTCAGTGTGTAACTAAGGACTTTATATAATATAAATGAGAAGCTGCACACAGCTCAGTGTGTAACTAAGGACTTTATATAATATAAATGAGAAGCTGCACACAGCTCAGTGTGTAACTAAGGACTTTATATAATATAAATGAGAAGCTGCACACAGCTCAGTGTGTAACTAAGGACTTTATATAATATAAATGAGAAGCTGCACACAGCTCAGTGTGTAACTAAGGACTTTATATAATATAAATGAGAAGCTGCACACAGCTCAGTGTGTAACTAAGGACTTTATATAATATAAATGAGAAGCTGCACACAGCTCAGTGTGTAACTAAGGACTTTATATAATATAAATGAGAAGCTGCACACAGCTCAGTGTGTAACTAAGGACTTTATATAATATAAATGAGAAGCTGCACACAGCTCAGTGTGTAACTAAGGACTTTATATAATATAAATGAGAAGCTGCACACAGCTCAGTGTGTAACTAAGGACTTTATATAATATAAATGAGAAGCTGCACACAGCTCAGTGTGTAACTAAAGGACTTTATATAATATAAATGAGAAGCTGCACACAGCTCAGTGTGTAACTAAGGACTTTATATAATATAAATGAGAAGCTGCACACAGCTCAGTGTGTAACTAAGGACTTTATATAATATAAATGAGAAGCTGCACACAGCTCAGTGTGTAACTAAGGACTTTATATAATATAAATGAGAAGCTGCACACAGCTCAGTGTGTAACTAAGGACTTTATATAATATAAATGAGAAGCTGCACACAGCTCAGTGTGTAACTAAGGACTTTATATAATATAAATGAGAAGCTGCACACAGCTCAGTGTGTAACTAAGGACTTTATATAATATAAATGAGAAGCTGCACACAGCTCAGTGTGTAACTAAGGACTTTATATAATATAAATGAGAAGCTGCACACAGCTCAGTGTGTAACTAAGGACTTTATATAATATAAATGAGAAGCTGCACACAGCTCAGTGTGTAACTAAGGACTTTATATAATATAAATGAGAAGCTGCACACAGCTCAGTGTGTAACTAAGGACTTTATATAATATAAATGAGAAGCTGCACACAGCTCAGTGTGTAACTAAGGACTTTATATAATATAAATGAGAAGCTGCACACAGCTCAGTGTGTAACTAAAGGACTTTATATAATATAAATGAGAAGCTGCACACAGCTCAGTGTGTAACTAAGGACTTTATATAATATAAATGAGAAGCTGCACACAGCTCAGTGTGTAACTAAGGACTTTATATAATATAAATGAGAAGCTGCACACAGCTCAGTGTGTAACTAAGGACTTTATATAATATAAATGAGAAGCTGCACACAGCTCAGTGTGTAACTAAGGACTTTATATAATATAAATGAGAAGCTGCACACAGCTCAGTGTGTAACTAAGGACTTTATATAATATAAATGAGAAGCTGCACACAGCTCAGTGTGTAACTAAGGACTTTATATAATATAAATGAGAAGCTGCACACAGCTCAGTGTGTAACTAAAGGACTTTATATAATATAAATGAGAAGCTGCACACAGCTCAGTGTGTAACTAAGGACTTTATATAATATAAATGAGAAGCTGCACACAGCTCAGTGTGTAACTAAGGACTTTATATAATATAAATGAGAAGCTGCACACAGCTCAGTGTGTAACTAAGGACTTTATATAATATAAATGAGAAGCTGCACACAGCTCAGTGTGTAACTAAGGACTTTATATAATATAAATGAGAAGCTGCACACAGCTCAGTGTGTAACTAAGGACTTTATATAATATAAATGAGAAGCTGCACACAGCTCAGTGTGTAACTAAGGACTTTATATAATATAAATGAGAAGCTGCACACAGCTCAGTGTGTAACTAAGGACTTTATATAATATAAATGAGAAGCTGCACACAGCTCAGTGTGTAACTAAGGACTTTATATAATATAAATGAGAAGCTGCACACAGCTCAGTGTGTAACTAAGGACTTTATTTAAATGAGCCCCAGGGAACTAAGGACTTTATATATAAATGAGAAGCTGCACACAGCTCAGTGTGTAACTAAGGACTTTATATAATATAAATGAGAAGCTGCACACAGCTCAGTGTGTAACTAAGGACTTTATATAATATAAATGAGAAGCTGCACACAGCTCAGTGTGTAACTAAAGGACTTTATATAATATAAATGAGAAGCTGCACACAGCTCAGTGTGTAACTAAGGACTTTATATAATATAAATGAGAAGCTGCACACAGCTCAGTGTGTAACTAAGGACTTTATATAATATAAATGAGAAGCTGCACACAGCTCAGTGTGTAACTAAGGACTTTATATAATATAAATGAGAAGCTGCACACAGCTCAGTGTGTAACTAAGGACTTTATATAATATAAATGAGAAGCTGCACACAGCTCAGTGTGTAACTAAGGACTTTATATAATATAAATGAGAAGCTGCACACAGCTCAGTGTGTAACTAAGGACTTTATATAATATAAATGAGAAGCTGCACACAGCTCAGTGTGTAACTAAGGACTTTATATAATATAAATGAGAAGCTGCACACAGCTCAGTGTGTAACTAAGGACTTTATATAATATAAATGAGAAGCTGCACACAGCTCAGTGTGTAACTAAGGACTTTATATAATATAAATGAGAAGCTGCACACAGCTCAGTGTGTAACTAAGGACTTTATATAATATAAATGAGAAGCTGCACACAGCTCAGTGTGTAACTAAGGACTTTATATAATATAAATGAGAAGCTGCACACAGCTCAGTGTGTAACTAAGGACTTTATATAATATAAATGAGAAGCTGCACACAGCTCAGTGTGTAACTAAGGACTTTATATAATATAAATGAGAAGCTGCACACAGCTCAGTGTGTAACTAAGGACTTTATATAATATAAATGAGAAGCTGCACACAGCTCAGTGTGTAACTAAGGACTTTATATAATATAAATGAGAAGCTGCACACAGCTCAGTGTGTAACTAAGGACTTTATATAATATAAATGAGAAGCTGCACACAGCTCAGTGTGTAACTAAGGACTTTATATAATATAAATGAGAAGCTGCACACAGCTCAGTGTGTAACTAAGGACTTTATATAATATAAATGAGAAGCTGCACACAGCTCAGTGTGTAACTAAGGACTTTATATAATATAAATGAGAAGCTGCACACAGCTCAGTGTGTAACTAAGGACTTTATATAATATAAATGAGAAGCTGCACACAGCTCAGTGTGTAACTAAAGGACTTTATATAATATAAATGAGAAGCTGCACACAGCTCAGTGTGTAACTAAGGACTTTATATAATATAAATGAGAAGCTGCACACAGCTCAGTGTGTAACTAAGGACTTTATATAATATAAATGAGAAGCTGCACACAGCTCAGTGTGTAACTAAGGACTTTATATAATATAAATGAGAAGCTGCACACAGCTCAGTGTGTAACTAAGGACTTTATATAATATAAATGAGAAGCTGCACACAGCTCAGTGTGTAACTAAGGACTTTATATAATATAAATGAGAAGCTGCACACAGCTCAGTGTGTAACTAAGGACTTTATATAATATAAATGAGAAGCTGCACACAGCTCAGTGTGTAACTAAAGGACTTTATATAATATAAATGAGAAGCTGCACACAGCTCAGTGTGTAACTAAAGGACTTTATATAATATAAATGAGAAGCTGCACACAGCTCAGTGTGTAACTAAAGGACTTTATATAATATAAATGAGAAGCTGCACACAGCTCAGTGTGTAACTAAAGGACTTTATATAATATAAATGAGAAGCTGCACACAGCTCAGTGTGTAACTAAGGACTTTATATAATATAAATGAGAAGCTGCACACAGCTCAGTGTGTAACTAAGGACTTTATATAATATAAATGAGAAGCTGCACACAGCTCAGTGTGTAACTAAAGGACTTTATATAATATAAATGAGAAGCTGCACACAGCTCAGTGTGTAACTAAAGGACTTTATATAATATAAATGAGAAGCTGCACACAGCTCAGTGTGTAACTAAAGGACTTTATATAATATAAATGAGAAGCTGCACACAGCTCAGTGTGTAACTAAAGGACTTTATATAATATAAATGAGAAGCTGCACACAGCTCAGTGTGTAACTAAGGACTTTATATAATATAAATGAGAAGCTGCACACAGCTCAGTGTGTAACTAAAGGACTTTATATAATATAAATGAGAAGCTGCACACAGCTCAGTGTGTAACTAAAGGACTTTATATAATATAAATGAGAAGCTGCACACAGCTCAGTGTGTAACTAAGGACTTTATATAATATAAATGAGAAGCTGCACACAGCTCAGTGTGTAACTAAGGACTTTATATAATATAAATGAGAAGCTGCACACAGCTCAGTGTGTAACTAAGGACTTTATATAATATAAATGAGAAGCTGCACACAGCTCAGTGTGTAACTAAAGGACTTTATATAATATAAATGAGAAGCTGCACACAGCTCAGTGTGTAACTAAGGACTTTATATAATATAAATGAGAAGCTGCACACAGCTCAGTGTGTAACTAAGGACTTTATATAATATAAATGAGAAGCTGCACACAGCTCAGTGTGTAACTAAAGGACTTTATATAATATAAATGAGAAGCTGCACACAGCTCAGTGTGTAACTAAGGACTTTATATAATATAAATGAGAAGCTGCACACAGCTCAGTGTGTAACTAAGGACTTTATATAATATAAATGAGAAGCTGCACACAGCTCAGTGTGTAACTAAGGACTTTATATAATATAAATGAGAAGCTGCACACAGCTCAGTGTGTAACTAAGGACTTTATATAATATAAATGAGAAGCTGCACACAGCTCAGTGTGTAACTAAGGACTTTATATAATATAAATGAGAAGCTGCACACAGCTCAGTGTGTAACTAAGGACTTTATATAATATAAATGAGAAGCTGCACACAGCTCAGTGTGTAACTAAGGACTTTATATAATATAAATGAGAAGCTGCACACAGCTCAGTGTGTAACTAAGGACTTTATATAATATAAATGAGAAGCTGCACACAGCTCAGTGTGTAACTAAGGACTTTATATAATATAAATGAGAAGCTGCACACAGCTCAGTGTGTAACTAAGGACTTTATATAATATAAATGAGAAGCTGCACACAGCTCAGTGTGTAACTAAGGACTTTATATAATATAAATGAGAAGCTGCACACAGCTCAGTGTGTAACTAAGGACTTTATATAATATAAATGAGAAGCTGCACACAGCTCAGTGTGTAACTAAGGACTTTATATAATATAAATGAGAAGCTGCACACAGCTCAGTGTGTAACTAAGGACTTTATATAATATAAATGAGAAGCTGCACACAGCTCAGTGTGTAACTAAGGACTTTATATAATATAAATGAGAAGCTGCACACAGCTCAGTGTGTAACTAAAGGACTTTATATAATATAAATGAGAAGCTGCACACAGCTCAGTGTGTAACTAAGGACTTTATATAATATAAATGAGAAGCTGCACACAGCTCAGTGTGTAACTAAAGGACTTTATATAATATAAATGAGAAGCTGCACACAGCTCAGTGTGTAACTAAGGACTTTATATAATATAAATGAGAAGCTGCACACAGCTCAGTGTGTAACTAAGGACTTTATATAATATAAATGAGAAGCTGCACACAGCTCAGTGTGTAACTAAGGACTTTATATAATATAAATGAGAAGCTGCACACAGCTCAGTGTGTAACTAAGGACTTTATATAATATAAATGAGAAGCTGCACACAGCTCAGTGTGTAACTAAGGACTTTATATAATATAAATGAGAAGCTGCACACAGCTCAGTGTGTAACTAAAGGACTTTATATAATATAAATGAGAAGCTGCACACAGCTCAGTGTGTAACTAAGGACTTTATATAATATAAATGAGAAGCTGCACACAGCTCAGTGTGTAACTAAGGACTTTATATAATATAAATGAGAAGCTGCACACAGCTCAGTGTGTAACTAAAGGACTTTATATAATATAAATGAGAAGCTGCACACAGCTCAGTGTGTAACTAAGGACTTTATATAATATAAATGAGAAGCTGCACACAGCTCAGTGTGTAACTAAAGGACTTTATATAATATAAATGAGAAGCTGCACACAGCTCAGTGTGTAACTAAGGACTTTATATAATATAAATGAGAAGCTGCACACAGCTCAGTGTGTAACTAAGGACTTTATATAATATAAATGAGAAGCTGCACACAGCTCAGTGTGTAACTAAGGACTTTATATAATATAAATGAGAAGCTGCACACAGCTCAGTGTGTAACTAAGGACTTTATATAATATAAATGAGAAGCTGCACACAGCTCAGTGTGTAACTAAGGACTTTATATAATATAAATGAGAAGCTGCACACAGCTCAGTGTGTAACTAAGGACTTTATATAATATAAATGAGAAGCTGCACACAGCTCAGTGTGTAACTAAAGGACTTTATATAATATAAATGAGAAGCTGCACACAGCTCAGTGTGTAACTAAAGGACTTTATATAATATAAATGAGAAGCTGCACACAGCTCAGTGTGTAACTAAAGGACTTTATATAATATAAATGAGAAGCTGCACACAGCTCAGTGTGTAACTAAGGACTTTATATAATATAAATGAGAAGCTGCACACAGCTCAGTGTGTAACTAAAGGACTTTATATAATATAAATGAGAAGCTGCACACAGCTCAGTGTGTAACTAAAGGACTTTATATAATATAAATGAGAAGCTGCACACAGCTCAGTGTGTAACTAAGGACTTTATATAATATAAATGAGAAGCTGCACACAGCTCAGTGTGTAACTAAAGGACTTTATATAATATAAATGAGAAGCTGCACACAGCTCAGTGTGTAACTAAGGACTTTATATAATATAAATGAGAAGCTGCACACAGCTCAGTGTGTAACTAAGGACTTTATATAATATAAATGAGAAGCTGCACACAGCTCAGTGTGTAACTAAGGACTTTATATAATATAAATGAGAAGCTGCACACAGCTCAGTGTGTAACTAAGGACTTTATATAATATAAATGAGAAGCTGCACACAGCTCAGTGTGTAACTAAGGACTTTATATAAATGAGAAGCTGCACACAGCTCAGTGTGTAACTAAGGACTTTATATAATATAAATGAGAAGCTGCACACAGCTCAGTGTGTAACTAAGGACTTTATATAATATAAATGAGAAGCTGCACACAGCTCAGTGTGTAACTAAGGACTTTATATAATATACATGAGAAGCTGCACACAGCTCAGTGTGTAACTAAATGACTTTATATAATATAAATGAGAAGCTGCACACAGCTCAGTGTGTAACTAAGGACTTTATATAATATAAATGAGAAGATGCACACAGCTCAGTGTGTAACTAAAGGACTTTATATAATATAAATGAGAAGCTGCACACAGCTCAGTGTGTAACTAAAGGACTTTATATAATATAAATGAGAAGCTGCACACAGCTCAGTGTGTAACTAAAGGACTTTATATAATATAAATGAGAAGCTGCACACAGCTCAGTGTGTAACTAAGGACTTTATATAATATAAATGAGAAGCTGCACACAGCTCAGTGTGTAACTAAAGGACTTTATATAATATAAATGAGAAGCTGTACACAGCTCAGTTTGTAACTAAGGACTTTATATAATATAAATGAGAAGCTGCACACAGCTCAGTGTGTAACTAAAGGACTTTATATAATATAAATGAGAAGCTGCACACAGCTCAGTGTGTAACTAAGGACTTTATATAATATAAATGAGAAGCTGTACACAGCTCAGTGTGTAACTAAAGGACTTTATATAATATAAATGAGAAGCTGCACACAGCTCAGTGTGTAACTAAGGACTTTATATAATATAAATGAGAAGCTGCACACAGCTCAGTGTGTAACTAAGGACTTTATATAATATACATGAGAAGCTGCACACAGCTCAGTGTGTAACTAAGGACTTTATATAATATACATGAGAAGCTGCACACAGCTCAGTGTGTAACTAAAGGACTTTATATAATATAAATGAGAAGCTGCACACAGCTCAGTGTGTAACTAAGGACTTTATATAATATAAATGAGAAGCTGCACACAGCTCAGTGTGTAACTAAGGACTTTATATAATATAAATGAGAAGCTGCACACAGCTCAGTGTGTAACTAAGGACTTTATATAATATAAATGAGAAGCTGCACACAGCTCAGTGTGTAACTAAGGACTTTATATAATATAAATGAGAAGCTGCACACAGCTCAGTGTGTAACTAAAGGACTTTATATAATATAAATGAGAAGCTGCACACAGCTCAGTGTGTAACTAAGGACTTTATATAATATAAATGAGAAGCTGCACACAGCTCAGTGTGTAACTAAGGACTTTATATAATATAAATGAGAAGCTGCACACAGCTCAGTGTGTAACTAAAGGACTTTATATAATATAAATGAGAAGCTGCACACAGCTCAGTGTGTAACTAAAGGACTTTATATAATATAAATGAGAAGCTGCACACAGCTCAGTGTGTAACTAAGGACTTTATATAAATGAGAAGCTGCACACAGCTCAGTGTGTAACTAAGGACTTTATATAATATAAATGAGAAGCTGCACACAGCTCAGTGTGTAACTAAGGACTTTATATAATATAAATGAGAAGCTGCACACAGCTCAGTGTGTAACTAAGGACTTTATATAATATAAATGAGAAGCTGCACACAGCTCAGTGTGTAACTAAGGACTTTATATAAATGAGAAGCTGCACACAGCTCAGTGTGTAACTTAGGACTTTATATAATATACATGAGAAGCTGCACACAGCTCAGTGTGTAACTTAGGACTTTATATAATATACATGAGAAGCTGCACACAGCTCAGTGTGTAACTAAGGACTTTATATAATATAAATGAGAAGCTGCACACAGCTCAGTGTGTAACTAAGGACTTTATATAAATGAGAAGCTGCACACAGCTCAGTGTGTAACTAAAGGACTTTATATAATATACATGAGAAGCTGCACACAGCTCAGTGTGTAACTAAGGACTTTATATAATATAAATGAGAAGCTGCACACAGCTCAGTGTGTAACTAAGGACTTTATATAATATAAATGAGAAGCTGCACACAGCTCAGTGTGTAACTAAGGACTTTATATAATATAAATGAGAAGCTGCACACAGCTCAGTGTGTAACTAAGGACTTTATATAATATAAATGAGAAGCTGCACACAGCTCAGTGTGTAACTAAGGACTTTATATAATATAAATGAGAAGCTGCACACAGCTCAGTGTGTAACTAAGGACTTTATATAATATAAATGAGAAGCTGCACACAGCTCAGTGTGTAACTAAAGGACTTTATATAATATAAATGAGAAGCTGCACACAGCTCAGTGTGTAACTAAAGGACTTTATATAATATAAATGAGAAGCTGCACACAGCTCAGTGTGTAACTAAGGACTTTATATAATATACATGAGAAGCTGCACACAGCTCAGTGTGTAACTAAGGACTTTATATAATATAAATGAGAAGCTGCACACAGCTCAGTGTGTAACTAAAGGACTTTATATAATATAAATGAGAAGCTGCACACAGCTCAGTGTGTAACTAAGGACTTTATATAATATAAATGAGAAGCTGCACACAGCTCAGTGTGTAACTAAAGGACTTTATATAATATAAATGAGAAGCTGCACACAGCTCAGTGTGTAACTAAGGACTTTATATAATATAAATGAGAAGCTGCACACAGCTCAGTGTGTAACTAAGGACTTTATATAATATAAATGAGAAGCTGCACACAGCTCAGTGTGTAACTAAGGACTTTATATAATATAAATGAGAAGCTGCACACAGCTCAGTGTGTAACTAAGGACTTTATATAATATAAATGAGAAGCTGCACACAGCTCAGTGTGTAACTAAGGACTTTATATAATATAAATGAGAAGCTGCACACAGCTCAGTGTGTAACTAAAGACTTTATATAATATAAATGAGAAGCTGCACACAGCTCAGTGTGTAACTAAGGACTTTATATAATATAAATGAGAAGCTGCACACAGCTCAGTGTGTAACTAAAGGACTTTATATAATATAAATGAGAAGCTGCACACAGCTCAGTGTGTAACTAAGGACTTTATATAATATAAATGAGAAGCTGCACACAGCTCAGTGTGTAACTAAAGGACTTTATATAATATAAATGAGAAGCTGCACACAGCTCAGTGTGTAACTAAGGACTTTATATAATATAAATGAGAAGCTGCACACAGCTCAGTGTGTAACTAAGGACTTTATATAATATACATGAGAAGCTGCACACAGCTCAGTGTGTAACTAAAGGACTTTATATAATATAAATGAGAAGCTGCACACAGCTCAGTGTGTAACTAAAGGACTTTATATAATATAAATGAGAAGCTGCACACAGCTCAGTGTGTAACTAAAGGACTTTATATAATATAAATGAGAAGCTGCACACAGCTCAGTGTGTAACTAAGGACTTTATATAATATAAATGAGAAGCTGCACACAGCTCAGTGTGTAACTAAAGGACATTATATAATATAAATGAGAAGCTGCACACAGCTCAGTGTGTAACTAAGGACTTTATATAATATACATGAGAAGCTGCACACAGCTCAGTGTGTAACTAAAGGACTTTATATTATATAAATGAGAAGCTGCACACAGCTCAGTGTGTAACTAAAGGACTTTATATAATATAAATGAGAAGCTGCACACAGCTCAGTGTGTAACTAAAGGACTTTATATAATATAAATGAGAAGCTGCACACAGCTCAGTGTGTAACTAAAGGACTTTATATAATATACATGAGAAGCTGCACACAGCTCAGTGTGTAACTAAAGGACTTTATATAATATAAATGAGAAGCTGCACACAGCTCAGTGTGTAACTAAAGGACTTTATATAATATAAATGAGAAACTGCACACAGCTCAGTGTGTAACTAAAGGACTTTATATAATATAAATGAGAAGCTGCACACAGCTCAGTGTGTAACTAAGGACTTTATATAATATAAATGAGAAGCTGCACACAGCTCAGTGTGTAACTAAAGGACTTTATATAATATAAATGAGAAGCTGCACACAGCTCAGTGTGTAACTAAGGACTTTATATAATATAAATGAGAAGCTGCACACAGCTCAGTGTGTAACTAAAGGACTTTATATAATATAAATGAGAAGCTGCACACAGCTCAGTGTGTAACTAAAGGACTTTATATAATATAAATGAGAAGCTGAACACAGCTCAGTGTGTAACTAAGGACTTTATATAATATAAATGAGAAGCTGCACACAGCTCAGTGTGTAACTAAGGACTTTATATAATATAAATGAGAAGCTGCACACAGCTCAGTGTGTAACTAAGGACTTTATATAATATACATGAGAAGCTGCACACAGCTCAGTGTGTAACTAAGGACTTTATATAATATAAATGAGAAGCTGCACACAGCTCAGTGTGTAACTAAGGACTTTATATAATATAAATGAGAAGCTACACACAGCTCAGTGTGTAACTAAGGACTTTATATAATATAAATGAGAAGCTGCACACAGCTCAGTGTGTAACTAAGGACTTTATATAATATAAATGAGAAGCTGCACACAGCTCAGTGTGTAACTAAAGGACTTTATATAATATAAATGAGAAGCTGCACACAGCTCAGTGTGTAACTAAGGACTTTATATAATATAAATGAGAAGCTGCACACAGCTCAGTGTGTAACTAAAGGACTTTATATAATATAAATGAGAAGCTGCACACAGCTCAGTGTGTAACTAAGGACTTTATATAATATACATGAGAAGCTGCACACAGCTCAGTGTGTAACTAAAGGACTTTATATAATATACATGAGAAGCTGCACACAGCTCAGTGTGTAACTAAGGACTTTATATAATATAAATGAGAAGCTGCACACAGCTCAGTGTGTAACTAAAGGACTTTATATAATATAAATGAGAAGCTGCACACAGCTCAGTGTGTAACTAAAGACTTTATATAATATAAATGAGAAGCTGCACACAGCTCAGTGTGTAACTAAGGACTTTATATAATATAAATGAGAAGCTGCACACAGCTCAGTGTGTAACTAAAGGACTTTATATAATATAAATGAGAAGCTGCACACAGCTCAGTGTGTAACTAAAGGACTTTATATAATATAAATGAGAAGCTGCACACAGCTCAGTGTGTAACTAAAGGACTTTATATAATATACATGAGAAGCAGCACACAGCTCAGTGTGTAAACTAAGGACTTTTATAAATATAAATGAGAGCTGCACACAGCTCAGTGTGTAACTAAAGGACTCTTATATAATATAAATGAGAAGCTGCACACAGCTCAGTGTGTAACTAAGGACTTTATATAATATAAATGAGAAGCTGCACACAGCTCAGTGTGTAACTAAAGGACTTTATATAATATACATGAGAAGCTGCACCACAGCTCAGTGTGTAACTAAGGACTTTATATAATATAAATGAGAAGCTGCACACAGCTCAGTGTGTAACTAAAGGACTTTATATAATATAAATGAGAAGCAGCAATCAGCTCAGTGTGTAAACTAAAGGACTTTATATAATATAAATGAGAAGCTGCACACAGCTCAGTGTGTAACTAAGGACTTTATAAATATAAATGAGAAGCTGCACACAGCTCAGTGTGTAAACTAAGGACTTTATATAATATAAATGAGAAGCTGCACACAGCTCAGTGTGTAACTAAGGACTTTATATAATATAAATGAGAAGCTGCACACAGCTCAGTGTGTAACTAAGGACTTTATATAATATAAATGAGAAGCTGCACACAGATCAGTGTGTAACTAAGGACTTTATATAATATAAATGAGAAGCTGCACACAGCTCAGTGTGTAACTAAGGACTTTATATAATATAAATGAGAAGCTGCACACAGCTCAGTGTGTAACTAAGGACTTTATATAATATAAATGAGAAGCTGCACACAGCTCAGTGTGTAACTAAGGACTTTATATAAATGAGAAGCTGCACACAGCTCAGTGTGTAACTAAGGACTTTATATAATATACATGAGAAGCTGCACACAGCTCAGTGTGTAACTAAAGGACTTTATATAATATAAATGAGAAGCTGCACACAGCTCAGTGTGTAACTAAGGACTTTATATAATATACATGAGAAGCTGCACACAGCTCAGTGTGTAACTAAAGGACTTTATATAATATAAATGAGAAGCTGCACACAGCTCAGTGTGTAACTAAGGACTTTATATAATATAAATGAGAAGCTGCACACAGCTCAGTGTGTAACTAAGGACTTTATATTATATAAATGAGAAGCTGCACACAGCTCAGTGTGTAACTAAAGGACTTTATATAATATAAATGAGAAGCTGCACACAGCTCAGTGTGTAACTAAAGGACTTTATATAATATAAATGAGAAGCTGCACACAGCTCAGTGTGTAACTAAAGGACTTTATATAATATACATGAGAAGCTGCACACAGCTCAGTGTGTAACTAAAGGACTTTATATAATATAAATGAGAAGCTGCACACAGCTCAGTGTGTAACTAAGGACTTTATATAATATAAATGAGAAGCTGCACACAGCTCAGTGTGTAACTAAAGGACTTTATATAATATAAATGAGAAGCTGCACACAGCTCAGTGTGTAACTAAGGACTTTATATAATATAAATGAGAAGCTGCACACTGCTCAGTGTGTAACTAAAGGACTTTATATAATATATAATGGAGAAGCTGCACACGAGCTCAGTGTGTAACTAAGGGACTTTATATAATATAAATGAGAAGCTGCACACAGCTCAGTGTGTAAGCTAAAGGACTTTATATAATATAAATGAGAAGCTGCACACAGCTCAGTGTGTAACTACAGGACTTTATATAATATAAATGAGAAGCTGCACACAGCTCAGTGTGTAACTAAGGATTTATATAATATTACATGAGAAGCTGCACACAGCTCAGTGTGTAAATAAAGGACTTTATATAATATAAATGAGAAAGCTGCACACAGCTCAGTGTGTAACTAAGGACTTATATAATATAAATGAGAAGCTGCACACAGCTCAGTAGTGTAAACTAAACGGGACTTTATAGTAATATAAATGAGAAGCTGCACACAGCTCAGTGTGTAACTAAAGGACTTTATATAAATATAACATGAGAAGCTGCACACAGCTCAGTGTGTAACTAAAGGACTTTATATAATATAAATGAGAAGCTGCACACAGCTCAGTGTGTAACTAAGGACTTTATATAATATACATGAGAAGCTGCACACAGCTCAGTGTGTAACTAAGGACTTTATATAATATACATGAGAAGCTGCACACAGCTCAGTGTGTAACTAAGGACTTTATATAATATACATGAGAAGCTGCACACAGCTCAGTGTGTAACTAAAGGACTTTATATAATATACATGAGAAGCTGCACACAGCTCAGTGTGTAACAAAGGACTTTATATATATATACATGAGAAGCTGCACACAGCTCAGTGTGTAACTAAAGGACTTTATATAATATACATGAGAAGCTGCACACAGCTCAGTGTGTAACTAAAGTACTTATATAATATACATGAGAAGCTGCACCACAGCTCAGTGTGTAACTAAAGGACTTTATATAATATACATGAGAAGCTGCACACAGCTCAGTGTGTAACTAAAGGACATTTATATAATATAAATGAGAAGCTGCACACAGCTCAGTGTGTAACTAAAGGACTTTATATAATATAAATGAGAAGGCTGCACACAGCTCAGTGTGTAACTAAAGGACTTTATATAATATACATGAGAAGCTGCACACAGCTCAGTGTGTAAACTAAGGACTTTATATAATATAATGAGAAGCTGCACACAGCCTCAGTGTGTAACTAAGGACTTTATATAATATAATGAGAAGCTGCACACAGCTCAGTGTGTAACTAAAGGACTTTATATAATAATAATGAGAAGCTGCACACAGCTCAGTGTGTAACTAAAGGACTTTATATAATATAAATGAGAAGCTGCACACAGCCTCAGTGTGTAACTAAAGGACTTTATATAATATAAATGAGAAGCTGCAACAGCTCAGTGTGTAACTAAAGGACTTTATATAATATTAAATGAGAAGCTGCACACAGCTCAGTGTGTAACTAAGGACTTTATATAATATAAATGAGAAGCTGCACACAGCTCAGTGTGTAACTAAGGACTTTATATAATATAAATGAGAAGCTGCCACACAGCTCAGTGTGTTACTAAAGGACTTTATATAATATAAATGAGAAGCTGCACACAGCTCAGTGTGTAACTAAAGGACTTTATATAATATAAATGAGAAGCTGCACACAGCTCAGTGTGTAACTAAGGACTTTATATAATATAAATGAGAAGCTGCACACAGCTCAGTGTGTAACTAAGGACTTTATATAATATAAATGAGAAGCTGCACACAGCTCAGTGTGTAACTAAGGACTTTATATAATATAAATGAGAAGCTGCACACAGCTCAGTGTGTAACTAAGGACTTTATATAATATAAATGAGAAGCTGCACACAGCTCAGTGTGTAACTAAGGACTTTATATAATATAAATGAGAAGCTGCACACAGCTCAGTGTGTAACTAAGGACTTTATATAATATAAATGAGAAGCTGCACACAGCTCAGTGTGTAACTAAGGACTTTATATAATATAAAATGAGAAGCTGCACACAGCTCAGTGTGTAACTAAGGACTTTATATAATATAAATGAGAAGCTGCACACAGCTCAGTGTGTAACTAAAGGACTTTATATAATATAAATGAGAAGCTGCACACAGCTCAGTGTGTAACTAAGGACTTTATATAATATAAATGAGAAGCTGCACACAGCTCAGTGTGTAACTAAAGGACTTTATATAATATAAATGAGAAGCTGCACACAGCTCAGTGTGTAACTAAGGACTTTATATAATATACATGAGAAGCTGCACACAGCTCAGTGTGTAACTAAAGGACTTTATATAATATACATGAGAAGCTGCACACAGCTCAGTGTGTAACTAAGGACTTTATATAATATACATGAGAAGCTGCACACAGCTCAGTGTGTAACTAAGGACTTTATATAATATAAATGAGAAGCTGCACACAGCTCAGTGTGTAACTAAAGGACTTTATATAATATAAATGAGAAGCTGCACACAGCTCAGTGTGTAACTAAAGACTTTATATAATATAAATGAGAAGCTGCACACAGCTCAGTGTGTAACTAAGGACTTTATATAATATAAATGAGAAGCTGCACACAGCTCAGTGTGTAACTAAAGGACTTTATATAATATAAATGAGAAGCTGCACACAGCTCAGTGTGTAACTAAAGGACTTTATATAATATAAATGAGAAGCTGCACACAGCTCAGTGTGTAACTAAAGGACTTTATATAATATACATGAGAAGCTGCACACAGCTCAGTGTGTAACTAAAGGACTTTATATAATATAAATGAGAAGCTGCACACAGCTCAGTGTGTAACTAAGGACTTTATATAATATAAATGAGAAGCTGCACACAGCTCAGTGTGTAACTAAGGACTTTATATAATATAAATGAGAAGCTGCACACAGCTCAGTGTGTAACTAAGGACTTTATATAATATAAATGAGAAGCTGCACACAGCTCAGTGTGTAACTAAAGGACTTTATATAATATAAATGAGAAGCTGCACACAGCTCAGTGTGTAACTAAGGACTTTATATAATATAAATGAGAAGCTGCACACGCCTCAGTGTGTAAACTAAGGACTTTAATATAACTATAAATGAGAAGCTGCACACAGCTCAGTGTGTAACTAAGGACCTTTATATAATATAAATGAGAAGCTGCACACAGCTCAGTGTGTATACTAAGGACTTTATATAATATAAATGAGAAGCTGACACAGCTCAGTGTGTAAATAAGGACTTTATATAATATAAATGAGAAGCTGCACACAGCTAGTGGTGTAACTAAAGGACTTTATATAATATAAATGAGAAGCTGCACACAGCTCAGTGTGTAAACTAAGGACTCTTATATAATATAAATGAGAAGCTGCACACAGCTCAGTGTGTAACTAAAGGACTTTATATAATATAATGAGAAGCTGCACACAGCTCAGTGTGTAACCTAAAGGACTCTAATATAATATAAATGAGAAGCTGCACACAGCTCAGTGTGTAACTAACGGACTTTATATACTATAACTGAGAAGCTGCACACCAGCTCAGTGTGTAAACTAAGGACTTTATATAATATAAATGAGAAGCTGCACACAGCTCAGTGTGTAACTAAAGGACTTTATATAATATAAATGAGAAGCTGCACACAGCTCAGTGTGTAACTAAAGGACTTTATATAATATAAATGAGAAGCTGCACACAGCTCAGTGTGTAACTAAGGACTTTATATAATATACATGAGAAGCTGCACACAGCTCAGTGTGTAACTAAGGACTTTATATAATATAAATGAGAAGCTGCACACAGCTCAGTGTGTAACTAAAGGACTTTATATAATATAAATGAGAAGCTGCACACAGCTCAGTGTGTAACTAAGGACTTTATATAATATAAATGAGAAGCTGCACACAGCTCAGTGTGTAACTAAAGGACTTTATATAAATGAGAAGCTGCATTGCTTGCTGCACACAGCTCAGTAAATGTTTCTGCATTTAACAAGGAAGATTCCATTAAGCATCTGCACTGTCTCACACAAGATAATCTGCAACAGAGAAGTTTACACTGAACTTTTGTATAATCTGTCAGTTTCCTCAGAGAAATTTATGACTGCAGTTAAAGTTACTTAAAATGTCTGAAAAAGAACTTGCAATACAAGATACACTGTCACAGGAGATAGAGCAGAGCATTAGACCACAGCGTACAATAAAACCCACTGAGAAAGTCATACAAAGTTATCAAGCTGAGAAAGATGAATTAGTGGATGCATTGGATGAAATGTGGGAGAAGCTTAGAAAATGTGTATCTTTAGCAAATGAAACTATTAATGATAAAGAACAGTTAAACAAGATTGCTGACAGACTTAAAGGGACACTGAACCCACATTTTTTCTTTCATGATTCAGATAGAGCATGCAATTTTAAACCACTTTCTAATTTATTCCAATTATCAATTTTTCTTCGTTCTCTTGCTATCTTTATTTTAAAAAGAAGATATCTAAGCTTTTTTTTTAATTCAGAACTATGGACAGCACTTTTTTATTGGTGGATGAATTTTTCCACCAATCAGCAAGGACAACCCAGGTTGATCACCAAAAATGGGCCGGCATCTAAACTTACTTTCTTGCATTTCAAATAAAGATACCAAATGAATGAAGAAAATTTGATAATAGGAGTAAATTAGAAAGTTGCTTAAAATGTCATGCTCTATCTGAATCACGAAAGAAAAAAATTGGGTACAGTGTCCCTTTAATGCTTGTTATGAAAATTATGAAAGGTTGTCACGCAAATATTTTAATCTGCTATCAAAAACTAATGTTGAGGAAACTGTGCAAATTCAAACCCAGTTTAATGAATCTAATCTGCAGCGCAAGAAACAAGTGCAAAGCACATTAGCAACAGTTGAAAGCAGGATTGCAGACTTGCTAGAATCCAGATCACAGCGTGCTGCCTCAACAATTCGCTCTGCTAAATCTAGAAGTACTTCCTCTTCATCTATAAGCTCCGCCATTATCAAAGCACGTGCAGAAGCAGAAGCTGCAATGGTGCGCGCCTCTTTTAGCAAAAAAGAAGCAACACTGAAAATGGAGGCAGCAAAACAGGAGAAGGAAAAAGAATTAGAAGCAGCAAAATGGGAGAAGGAAAAAGAATTAGAAGCAGCGAAAAAAAACAGAATTTATGTTTACCTGATAAATTTCTTTCTCCAACGGTGTGTCCGGTCCACGGCGTCATCCTTACTTGTGGGATATTCTCTTCCCCAACAGGAAATGGCAAAGAGCCCAGCAAAGCTGGTCACATGATCCCTCCTAGGCTCCGCCTACCCCAGTCATTCGACCGACGTTAAGGAGGAATATTTGCATAGGAGAAACCATATGGTACCGTGGTGACTGTAGTTAAAGAAAATAAAATATCAGACCTGATTAAAAAAAACCAGGGCGGGCCGTGGACCGCACACACCGTTGGAGAAAGAAATTTATCTGGTAAACATAATTTCTGTTTTCTCCAACATAGGTGTGTCCGGTCCACGGCGTCATCCTTACTTGTGGGAACCAATACCAAAGCTTTAGGACACGGATGAAGGGAGGGAGCAAATCAGGTCACCTAAATGGAAGGCACCACGGCTTGCAAAACCTTTCTCCCAAAAATAGCCTCAGAAGAAGCAAAGTATCAAACTTGTAAAATTTGGTAAAAGTGTGCAGTGAAGACCAAGTCGCTGCCCTACATATCTGATCAACAGAAGCCTCGTTCTTGAAGGCCCATGTGGAAGCCACAGCCCTAGTGGAATGAGCCGTGATTCTTTCGGGAGGCTGCCGTCCGGCAGTCTCGTAAGCCAATCTGATGATGCTTTTAATCCAAAAAGAGAGAGAGGTAGAAGTTGCTTTTTGACCTCTCCTTTTACCTGAATAAACAACAAACAAGGAAGATGTTTGTCTAAAATCCTTTGTAGCATCTAAATAGAATTTTAGAGCGCGAACAACATCCAAATTGTGCAACAACGTTCCTTCTTTGAAACTGGTTTTGGACACAGAGAAGGTACGATAATCTCCTGGTTAATGTTTTTGTTAGAAACAACTTTTGGAAGAAAACCAGGTTTAGTACGTAAAACCACCTTATCTGCATGGAACACCAGATAAGGAGGAGAACACTGCAGAGCAGATAATTCTGAGACTCTTCTAGCAGAAGAAATCGCAACTAAAAACAAAACTTTCCAAGATAATAACTTAATATCAACGGAATGTAAGGGTTCAAACGGAAACCCCCTGAAGAACTGAAAGAACTAAATTGAGACTCCAAGGAGGAGTCAAAGGTTTGTAAACAGGCTTGATTCTAACCAGAGCCTGAACAAAGGCTTGAACATCTGGCACAGCTGCCAGCTTTTTGTGAAGTAATACCGACAAGGCAGAAATCTGTCCCTTCAGGGAACTTGCAGATAATCCTTTTTCCAATCCTTCTTGAAGGAAGGATAGAATCCTAGGAATCTTAACCTTGTCCCAAGGGAATCCTTTAGATTCACACCAACAGATATATTTTTTCCAAATTTTGTGGTAAATCTTTCTAGTCACAGGCTTTCTGGCCTGAACAAGAGTATCGATCACAGAATCTGAGAATCCTTGCTTCGATAAAATCAAGCGTTCAATCTCCAAGCAGTCAGCTGGAGTGAAACCAGATTCGGATGTTCGAACGGACCCTGAACAAGAAGGTCTCGTCTCAAAGGTAGCTTCCAAGGTGGAGCCGATGACATATTCACCAGATCTGCATACCAAGTCCTGCGTGGCCACGCAGGAGCTATCAAGATCACCGACGCCCTCTCCTGCTTGATCCTGGCTATCAGCCTGGGGATGAGAGGAAATGGCGGGAACACATAAGCTAGATTGAAGGTCCAAGGTGCTACTAGTGCATCCACTAGAGCCGCCTTGGGATCCCTGGATCTGGCCCCGTAGCAAGGAACTTTGAAGTTCTGACGAGAGGCCATCAGATCCATGTCTGGAATGCCCCCCAAGGTGAGTGACTTGGGCAAAGATTTCCGGATGGAGTTCCCACTCCCCCGGATGCAATGTCTGACGACTCAGAAATCCGCTTCCCAATTTTCCCACTCCTGGGATGTGGATAGCAGACAGGTGGCAGGAGTGAGACTCCGCCCAAAGAATAATTTTGGTTACTTCTTCCATCGCTAGGGAACTCCTTGTTCCCCCCCTGATGGTTGATGTACGCAACAGTCGTCATGTTGTCTGATTGAAACCGTATGAACCTGGTCCTCGCAAGCTGGGGCCAGGCCTGGAGCGCCCTTGAATATCGCTCTCAGTTCCAGAATATTTATCGGTAGAAGAGATTCTTCCCGAGACCAAAGACCCTGAGCTTTCAGGGATCCCCAGACCGCGCCCCCCAGCCTATCAGACTGGCGTCGGTCGTGACAATGACCCACTCTGGTCTGTGGAACATCATCCCTTGAGACAGATTGTCCAGGGACAGCCACCAACGGAGTGAGTCTCTGGTCCTCTGATTTACTTGTATCTTCGGAGACAAGTCTGTATAGTCCCCATTCCACTGACTGAGCATGCACAGTTGTAATGGTCTTAGATGAATGCGCGCAAAAGGAACTATGCTCATCGCCGCCACCATCAACCCGATCACTTCCATGCACTGAGCTATGGAAGGAAGAGGAACGGAATGAAGTATCCGACAAGAGTCCAGAAGCTTTGTTTTTCTGGCCTCTGTTAGAAGATCCTCATTTCTAAGGAGTCTATAATTGTTCCCAAGAAGGGAACCCTTGTTGACGGGGATAGAGAACTCTTTTCCCACGTTCACTTTCCAGCCGTGAGATCTGAAGAAAGGCCAGGACAATGTCCCGTGTGAGCCTTTGCTTGAGGAAGGGACGACGCTTGAATCAGAATGTCGTCCAGGTAAGGTACTACCTGCAATGCCCCTTGGTCTTAGCACCGCTAGAAGGGGACCTAGTACCTTTGTGAAAATCTTGGAGCAGTGGCTAATCCGAAAGGAAGCGCCACGAACTGGTAATGTTTGTCCAGGAATGCAAACCTTAGGAAACGATGATGTTCCTTGTGGATAGGAATATGTAGATACGCATCCTTTAAATCCACCGTGGTCATAAATTGACCTTCCTGGATGGAAGGAAGGATAGTTCGAATGGTTTCCATCTTGAACGATGGGACCTTGAGAAATTTGTTTAAGATCTTGAGATCTAGGATTGGTCTGAACGTTCCCAACTTTTTTGGGAACTATGAACAGATTGGAGTAGAACCCCCATCCCTTGTTCTCTTAATGGAACAGGATGAATCACTCCCATTTTTAACAGGTCTTCTACACAATGTAAGAACGCCTGTCTTTTTATGTGGTCTGAAGACAACTGCGACCTGTGGAACCTCCCCCTTGGGGGAAGTCCCTTGAATTCCAGAAGATAACCCTGGGAGACTATTTCTAGCGCCCAAGGATCCAGAACATCTCTTGCCCAAGCCTGAGCGAAGAGAGAGAGTCTGCCCCCCACCAGATCCGGTCCCGGATCGGGGGCCAATATTTCATGCTGTCTTGGTAGCAGTGGCAGGTTTCTTGACCTGCTTTCCCTTGTTCCAGCCTTGCATTGGTCTCCAAGCTGGCTTGGCCCTGAGAAGTATTACCCTCTTGCTTAGAGGACGTAACACCTTGGGCTGGTCCGTTTTTACGAAAGGGACGAAAATTAGGTCTATTTTTTTGCCTTGAAGGGCCGATCCTGAGGAAGGGCGTGGCCCTTACCCCAGTGATATCAGAGATAATCTCTTTCAAGTCAGGACCAAACAGCGTTTTCCCCTTGAAAGGAATGTTTAGTAGCTTGTTCTTGGAAGACGCATCAGCCGACCAAGATTTCAACCAAAGCGCTCTGCGCGCCACACAATAGCAAACCCAGAGTTCTTAGCCGCTAACTTAGCCAATTGCAAAGAGGCGTCTAGAGTGAAAGAATTAGCCAATTTGAGAGCATTGATTCTGTCCATAATCTCCTCATAAGGAGGAGAGTCACTATCGAGCACCTTAAGCAGTTCATCAAACCAGAAATATGCGGCAGTAGTGACAGGGACAATGCATGAAATGGGTTGTAGAAGGTAACCCTGCTGAACAAACATCTTTTTAAGCAAACCTTCTAATTTTTTTTATCCATAGGATCTTTGAAAGCACAACTATCCTCTATGGGAATAGTGGTGCGTTTGTTTAAGTAGAAACCGCTCCCTCGACCTTGGGGACTGACTGCCATAAGTCCTTTCTGGGGTCGACCATAGGAAACAATTTTTTAAATATGGGGGGAGGGACGAAAGGAATACCGGGCCTTTCCCATTCTTTATTAACAATGTCCGCCACCCGCTTGGGTATAGGAAAAGCTTCTGGGAGCCCCGGCACCCTCTAGGAACTTGTCCCATTTTACATAGTTTCTCTGGGATGACTAAATTTTCACAATCATCCAGAGTGGATAATACCTCCTTAAGCAAAATGCGGAGATGTTCCAATTTAAATTTAAATGTAATCACATCAGATTCAGCCCTGCTGAGAAATGTTCCCTAAATCAGTAATTTCTCCCTCAGACAAAACCTCCCTGGCCCCCTCAGATTGGGTTAGGGGCCCTTCAGAGATATTAATATCAGCGTCGTCATGCTCTTCAGTAACTAAAACAGAGCAGCCACGCTTACGCTGACAAGGGTTCATTTTGGCTAAAATGTTTTTGACAGAATTATCCATTACAGCCGTTAATTGTTGCATAGTAAGGAGTATTGGCGCGCTAGATGTACTAGGGGCCTCCTGAGTGGGCAAGACTCGTGTAGACGAAGGAGGGAATGATGCAGTACCATGCTTACTCCCCTCACTTGAGGAATCATCTTGGGCATCATTGTCATTATCACATAAATCACATTTATTTAAATGAATAGGAATTCTGGCTTCCCCACATTCAGAACACAGTCTATCTGGTAGTTCAGACATGTTAAACAGGCATAAACTTGATCAGAAAGTACAAAAAACGTTTTAAAATAAAACCGTTACTGTCACTTTAAATTTTAAACTGAACACACTTTATTACTGCAATTGCGAAAAAACATGAAGGAATTGTTCAAAATTCACCAAATTTTCACCACAGCGTCTTAAAGCCTTGAAAATATTGCACACCAATTTTGGAAGCTTTAACCCTTAAAATAACGGAACCGGAGCCGTTTTAAGCTTTAAACCCCTTTACAGTCCCTGGTATCTGCTTTGCTGAGACCCAACCAAACCCAAAGGGGAATACGATACCAAATGACGCCTTCAGAAGTCTTTTATAAGTATCAGAGCTCCTCTCACATGCGACTGCATGCCATGCCTCTCAAAACAAGTGCGCAACACCGGCGCGCGAAAATGAGACTCTGCCTATGCTTTGGGAAAGCCCCTAAAGAATAAGGTGTCTAAAACAGTGCCTGCCGATATTATTAAATCAAAATACCCAGAATAAATGATTCCTCAAGGCTAAATAAGTGTTAATATCAATCGATTTAGCCCAAAAAAGTCTACAGTTTAAATAAGCCCTTGTGAAGCCCTTATTTACAATCGTAATAAACATGGCTTACCGGATCCCATAGGGAAAATGACAGCTTCCAGCATTACATCGTCTTGTTAGAATGTGTCATACCTCAAGCAGCAAGAGACTGCAAACTGTTCCCCCAACTGAAGTTAATTGCTCTCAACAGTCCTGTGTGGAACAGCCATGGATTTTAGTTACGGTTGCTAAAATCATTTTCCTCATACAAACAGAATTCTTCATCTCTTTTCTGTTTTGAGTAAATAGTACGTACCAGCACTATTTTAAAATAACAAACTCTTGATTGAATAATGAAAAACTACAGTTAAACACTAAAAAACTCTAAGCCATCTCCGTGGAGATGTTGCCTGTACAACGGCAAAGAGAATGACTGGGGTAGGCGGAGCCTAGGAGGGATCATGTGACCAGCTTTGCTGGGCTCTTTGCCATTTCCTGTTGGGGAAGAGAATATCCCACAAGTAAGGATGACGCCGTGGACCGGACACACCTATGTTGGAGAAAGAAACAGATTTAGAAATACTGCAAAATGAAAAAGAAGTAGCTGTTGCCATGGCAAGATTAAAGGAACTTGAGGCAGCCAATACAGAAGAGCTCCTAGAATATTCTGTCAGTCTGGTGGGATCAGACTACCCAGAGAAGAGAACATGTGATTATGTTCTTAACCAGAGTGGAAAACACTACAACTCCTTTGAAGAGGAAGAAGGAGGCAATGCTCATAAAGACAGAGGTTGGAATGATGTGCACCCTACCACAAATGATTTACATCTCAATAGCTATCCAATTGCTCCAGCCAGAACAGATGCAATTCAGCGGATAAGCAGCTCAGGTGTCAATGCACAAATCACACAACCTCTTGTAAACAAACAAGTATGGGGTCCATCACAGACAGCTCCATTAAGATCAGTGAAAGAAAAGGCTTCAGCTGGATTAAATGTATCAGCGAACCCATACTATCCCTCAGCATTCAATTCCTATTACCCAAGTGATCTTCAGGCACCTCCAGTAACAAAGACTGAAAGGTTAGAGATGTCTGAGTTTGCAAGGTATATGATTCGACGTGAGCTTACTAATACAAGTCTTACAAAATTTGATGATCTGCCAGAGAACTACAGATCTTGGAAGTCTACATTCAAGACTGCTGTTGAAGATTTAGGTATATCTGCTAGAGAAGAGCTTGATCTGCTGGTAAAGTGGTTAGGTGCTGAATCTGCAGAACGTGTCAAGAGGCTCAGAGCTGTCCCATGTAGACAACCCAGTTGCAGGTTTAAAAATGATTTGGGAACGTTTGGATCAGACTTATGGTAGTCCAGAAGTAATTGAAAATGCCCTTTTAAAGAAAATACAAAAATTTCCAAAAGTCACAGTTAGGGACAATCGCAAGCTACAAGAGTTAAGTGATCTTCTGCTGGAACTAGAAGCAGCTAAAGCAGATCCATGTCTATCAGGACTGTGTTATCTTGATACTGCACAAGGTGTAAATCCAATTGTGGCGAAGTTACCTCATGCTTTTCAAGATAAATGGGCAACTCAAGGATCAAGATACAAGCAAGAGAATAATGTATCATTCCCTCCCTTTTCCTTTTTTAGTAAGTTCATCCAAGACATAGCAAAAACAAAAAATTATCCAAGTTTCTCTTTAACCGAATTAAATCAGTGGGCGGTGACTTCTCCAGAACATGAGAAAGAAACTTCAAGATTCAAGAACTCAAAGAAATCAGTATTTGTCCAAAAGACAGATGTAGCACCTTCCAGACAGGAAACGCAAAGTGAGAAATTAAAGAATTTAATTCAAGAATGCCCATTGCACAAGAAGCCTCACCCACTTAAGAAATGTCGTAGCTTTAGAGAAAAACCTTTGCAAGAACGCATAGAGCTTCTTAAAAATTATGGACTATGCTTCAGGTGCTGTGCTTCAACAGATCATCTTTCTAGAAACTGTAAAGCCAATATTAGATGTTCAGAATGCAATAGTGACAGACATGTGTTTGCTCTCCACCCAGAGTCTTCAAGTTCCCTTCCACTTGAAAGTATTGCCCCTACTGAAAAGCATGGCAGGGAGAAAGCAGAAGAGACAACAAACAAAACATCTGTTGCTTCAAAATGTACTGAAATATGCGGTGAAGGACTTAGTGGAAGGTCCTGCTCTAAAATATGTCTTGTTAAAGTGTATCCTAAGGGAGAGCCTGATAAATCAGTAAGAATGTATGCAATTCTGGATGATCAAAGCAATCGATCACTGGCTAGAACTGAATTCTTCAACATATTCAACGTAAATGGTAATCCTTCATCTTACACCCTTGGTACATGTGCAGGTCAGTTTGAAACAAAAGGAAGAAGAGCTAGTGATTTCATAATAGCTTCTATTACAGATGGTATACAGTTGCCTTTACCTACACTTATTGAATGCAATCAAATTCCAGATAACAGGGATGAGATTCCTAGCCAGAAATAGCACATTACCATCCTCACATGAAACACATAGCTAGTTGCATACCAGCTCTAGAGAAGAATGCCCAGATATTGCTTTTACTTGGTAGAGACATTCTAAGAATACACAAGGTACGCCCAGCAATGTAATGGACCTCATAATTCTCCATACGCTCAGAGACTTGACCTTGGCTGGGTAATAGTTGGAGATGCCTGTATAGGAAAAATCTACAGAACAGATATTACTAACTCCTTGAAAACTAATGTGTTAATTAATGGACGTCCATCTTACTTTGAGCCATGCCCAAATCACTACCATGTAAAGGAGAAACCTGGAATCTATGAACATTCATACTATGCCAGTCAAGATGATATAGTTACTCCCTTACCAGATGATGACAACATTGGAAGTACAGTGTTCCACACAACACAGCATGACAATAAACTAGCTCCTTCTATCGAAGATAAAGAATTTCTCAAGTTAATGGACAAAGAGTTTTACAAGGATGACTCAAACAGTTGGGTAGCCCCTCTGCCATTTCGCAATCCAAGACAAAGGTTACCCAACAACAGAGTTCAAGCACTCTCTAGACTTTCTTCCTTACAACGTACTCTAAAGAAAGATCCGAAGATAAAAGAACACTTTGTATCATTCATGCAGAAGATATTTGAAAATAAGCATGCAGAGCCAGCTCCTCCACTAAAAGAAGGTGAAGAATGTTGGTATCTTCCTTCATTTAGCGTCTATCATCCACGCAAACCAGGTCAAATAAGGGTTGTGTTTGATTCAAGTGCACAGTATGAAGGCATGTCACTCAATAGTGTTCTTCTTACTGGACCTAACCTTACTAACAGTCTCTTAGGAGTATTGATCAGGTTCAGGAAAGAACCTGTAGCATTCATGGCTGACATACAACAGATGTTCTATTGTTTCATTGTTAGAGAAGACAATAGGAATTACCTCAGGTTTTTGTGGCATCACAACAATGATACTAGTGCTGAGATAATAGATTATCGCATGAGAGTGCATGTCTTCGGCAACAGTCCATCACCTGCAGTGGCAATATATGGACTAAGAAGAACAGCTCAAGAAGGTGAAATGGAATATGGAACAGATGCCAGACAATATGTAGAAAGAGACTTCTATGTGGATGATGGAATCAAGTCTGTACCGACAGATGAAGAAGCCATTGATCTGCTTAAAAGAACACAAAAGATGCTATCTGTAGCAAACCTAAGGCTTCATAAAATAGTCTCAAACAGCAGCAAGGTGTTGAAAGCCTTTCCTCCAGCAGACCATGCAACGGACCTCAAAGACTTAGATCTAGGTACAGATACACCACCTGTACAACGAAGTCTTGGTCTACATTGGAACATATCAACTGATGAATTTGTTTTCAAGTTTCTACTGATGAAAAGCCATACACTAGACGTAGGTGTTTTATCAATTATTAACAGTCTTTATAACCCACTGGGGTTTGTAGCTCCAGTGACTATACAAGGAAAGTCTCTGCTTAGACAGCTTTCATCTGAGTCAAAATCCTGGGATACTTTACTACCTATAGAGAAACTTCAGATGTGGGAAAAGTGGAAGGATTCTTTGAAGGATCTAGAAAAGCTCTGTATTCCACGGTGTTATTCTTCTATATCTCTATCAACAGCAACAGTAACAGAGATCTACATCTTCTCAGATGCATCTACAGAAGCTATTGCAGCAGTGGCCTACCTAATAGTGACAGACATTGAAGGAAAACCACATGTAGGATTTATTCTCGGCAAGGCTAAGTTGGCACCTAGACCTGAACACACAATTCCTAGACTTGAATTATGTGCAGCTGTTTTAGCAGTCGAAATAGCTGATCTTATACTAAGTGAAATAGACATCAAACCTGATGCTGTTAACTTCTACACAGACAGCAGAGTGGTGTTGGGATACATAAACAACCTAAACAGAAGATTCTATGTATATGTCAATAACCGGGTAGAACGCATCAGGAGATCTACAAAACCAGAGCAATGGTATTACGTACCTACTGACCAAACTACTGCAGATCTTGCAACCAGGTCATTAACTTCAGCACAATTCATGAAATTGACATGGTTGACAGGACCCGCATTCTTGTTAAACGCTACAGATACAACATCAACCAGTACTACATTTCAGTTTGTGGGACCTGATAAAGAGAACCATCTTCAAGCTACTACACTTCTTACCAGTGTACCTGGTCTTGGATTACAGAAGTTGTACTTCTATTTCACATGGACTGTGATTATAAACATAGACACTGGTTGACAATTTGTAAGGATTACAATAGAGAGATGACTACAGAGGACAGTGCCAGCCCTGCTTCTCTTCAAGAATTATCATGTGAAAACAACATGGACTTATGTTTGCAATTGCATTTTGTATGTTTTCTCTCTTTCTTTGTCTTGCAGATCTCATGAATAAAGAGACTTCAATCAACATTTTTATGTTTATTGTTTGATTTATATAGTGGTATCTACAGATACCAGACGGGGAGTGTTCTGTCCATATATTCATATGTAAATCTTTAAATGCTATTTTAGTTCTTGTGCTCCCTCTAGTGTCATGTTTTATTATTGTATTCAATTTAATGTATATTCTCTGTTCTACCTCTGACCTTTTTGAGGTCACTTCCTGCCTCCATTTTGTTTCACTTGTGTGTGTAAATTAGTTTCACTTTCAATGTGTAAGTTTGCTAGAACTCTCTGCTAATAGCTTTGTAGAGGCAAATTCTTTTTACCTGGCAATTACCACTTCTGGAACTTCAGAATTCTTGTTTGCAACAATAAAGCTTGAAGGATTCATAAATCTCTGCTGTGGAATTTGTCTGAGTTAAGCTACTCTGCTGGATTCTACTAATCTGTAAGTTGGATTGCATGTTTAACTTTACATCATAAGGCATTGGGCAGTCATCTTGCAAATCAGTAAATGAAATCAGAATAAACTCTTTCACCCAGGCAGCCTTATTAATAGACCTGGGAATGAAAGACATGCCAATCATGACTGCCTTAATGTCCCCTACTAAAACTAGGAGATTCTGATCCGAATATAATGAGGCTAGATGGAAATTTAATAAAGTGCCCAAACTCTATCTGAGATCCTTACTCCCAGAAAAAAGTTAGCACTTACCTCATTGTCTGCCTGGCAGCAAGGCAGTACCCGGGTTTAAGAGGTGCTCTCCCTCCCATAGACCTGGAAAGAAACAAAAGTCCTGAGTAAAATTCCTTCAGGTTTTCTTAGTCAGGGCAGCATTAGTATGGGAGGCGCAGTGAGAATTATGTCCCACCAGTTCCCATTGCTTTAAAGCCACCAAAGCTCTACTGTAGAGACTGATATGGACTATGGCTACACCCTAGAACAAAGCAGCATACTCTGGCACTACTTTAAAAATAATAAACTCTTGATTGAAGAATCTTTTCTAACACCTCACTTTACCTCTTCCTATCACTAACGTAGGCAAAGAGAATGACTGGAGTGGGAGGGAAGGGAGGAGCTATATGTGGCATCTCTGCTGTGGTGCTCTTTGCCTCCTCCTGCTGACCAGGAGGTGAATATCCCACAAGTAAGGATGAAATCCATGGACTCATCATGTCTAAAAAGAAATCTTCCTAAAAACTTCTCATCCCTGAAAGAAGAACTGCTGCCATGAATAGGAGATGCCTTCCTGCATCATCTGAAAATGTTATGGGTCTTTTTAAAGTATGATGTAAAGCATGGCTGTTGTATTGTAAGAGCATTTCACTGCCAGTTTCTTCAGGCTAATTATGGGATGGGTGTTATGGAAGTAGTAGGCTATAGCAGCTTCAGTAATAGGCTGTTAGCAGCTGTACACAGCTTCAGAAGCATAATGTGGGCAACAGAACCTGGATTTAGCAGCGTTCTTTGGACAAGCTTTATCAACCAGGCTTCAGCATTATACTATGGACATCAGTACTTGGTTTCAGGGGTATACTGAGAACATCAGTAGCTACTGTGGACATCAGCACCTTGTTATGGTACTATAGTCTTGTTTCAACTGTATACTGTGGACATCACTATCTGGTTTCAGTAGTATACTGTAGACATCAGTACCTGGTTTCAGTAGTATACTGTAGACATCAGTACCTGGTTTCAGTAGTATACTGTAGACATCAGTACCTGGTTTCAGTAGTATACTGTAGACATCAGTACCTGGTTTCAGTAGTATACTGTAGACATCAGTACCTGGTTTCAGTAGTATACTGTAGACATCAGTACCTGGTTTCAGTAGTATACTGTAGACATCAGTACCTGGTTTCAGTAGTATACTGTAGACATCAGTACCTGGTTTCAGTAGCATTCTGTGGACATCAGTACCTGGTTTCAGTAGTATACTGTAGACATCAGTACCTGGTTTCAGTAGTATACTGTAGACATCAGTACCTGGTTTCAGTAGCATTCTGTGGACATCAGTACCTGGTTTCAGTAATATACTGTAGAAATCAGTACCTGGTTTCAGTAGCATTCTGTAGACATCAGTACCTGGTTACAGTAGTATACTGTGGATATCAGTATCTGGTTTCAGTAGTATACTGTGGACATCAGTATCTGGTTTCAGTAGTATACTGTGGATATCAGTACCTGGTTTCAGTAGTATACTGTGGATATCAGTACCTGGTTTCAGTAGTATACTGTTGACATCAGTACCTGGTTTCAGTAGTATACTGTGGACATCAGTAAGTCGTGGTTTCAGTAGTATACTGTTGACATCAGTACCTGGTTTCAGTAGTATACTGTGGACATCAGTACGTCGTTTCAGTAGTATACTGTGGATATCAGTACCTGGTTTCAGTAGTATACTGTTGACATCAGTACCTGGTTTCAGTAGTATACTGTGGACATCAGTACGTCGTTTCAGTAGTATACTGTGGATATCAGTACCTGGTTTCAGTAGTATACTGTGGACATCAGTACGTCGTTTCAGTAGTATACTGTAGACATCAGTACCTGGTTTCAGTAGTTTACTGTGGACATCAGTACGTCGTTTCAGTAGTATACTGTGGATATCAGTACCTGGTTTCAGTAGTATACTGTGGATATCAGTAAGTATCTGGTATCAGTAGTATTCTGTAGACATCAGTACCTGGTTACAGTAGTATACTGTGGACATCAGAACCTGGTTTCAGTAGTATACTGTGGCATCAGTGCCTGGTTTCAGTAGTATACTGTGGACATCAGTGCCTGGTTTCAGTAGTATACTGTGGACATCAGTGCCTGGTTTCAGTAGTATACTGTGGACATCAGTGCCTGGTTTCAGTAGTATACTGTGGACATCAGTGCCTGGTTTCAGTAGTATACTGTGGACATCAGTACCTGGTTTCAGTAGTATACTGTGGATATCAGTACCTGGTTTCAGTAGTATACTGTGGATATCAGTACCTGGTTTCAGAAGTATACTGTGGACATCAGTGCCTGGTTTCAGTAGTATACTGTGGACATCAGTGCCTGGTTTCAGTAGTATACTGTGGACATCAATATCTGGTTTCAGTAGTATTCTGTGGATATCAGTACTTGGTTTCAGTAGTATACTGTAGACATCAGTACTTGGTTTCAGTAGTATTCTGTGGACATCAGTACTTGGTTTAAGTAGTATTCTGTGGATATCAGTACCTAGTTTCAGTAGTATACTGTGGATATCAGTACCTGGTTTCAGTAGTATACTGTGGACATCAGTACCTGGTTTCAGTAGTATACTGTAGACATCACTACCTGATTTCAGTAGTATACTGTAGACATCAATACCTGGTTTCAGTAGTATACTGTGGACATCAGTACCTGGTTTCAGTAGTATACTGTAGACATCACTACCTGGTTTCAGTAGTATACTGTAGACATCAGTACCTGGATTCAGTAGTATACTGTAGACATCAGTACCAGGTTTCAGTAGTATACTGTGGACATCAGTACCTGGTTTCAGTAGTATACTGTAGACATTAGTACCAGGTTTCAGTAGTATACTGGGGGCATCAGTACCTGGTTTCAATGGTATACTGTGGACATCAGTACCTGGTTTCGGTAGTATACTGTGGACATCAGTACCTAGTTTTGTTAGTATACTGTGGACATCAGTACCTGGTTTCAGCAGTATTCTATGGACATCAGTACCTGATTTTGGTAGTATACTGTGGACATCAGTACCTAGTTTTGGTAGTATACTGTGGACATCAGTACCTAGTTTTGGAAGTATACTGTGGACATCAGTATCTGGTTTCAGTAGTATACTGTAGACATCAGTACCAGGTTTCAGTAGTATACTGTAGACATAAGTACCAGGTTTCAGTAGTATACTGTGGGCATCAGTACCTGGTTTCAGTATTATACTGGGGGCATCAGTACCTGGTTACAGTAGTATACTGTGGGCATCAGTACCTGGTTTCAGTAGTATACTGTGGGCATCAGTACCTGGTTTCAGTAGTATACTGGGGGCATCAGTAACTGGTTACAGTAGTATACTGTGGATATCAGTACCTGGTTTCAGTAGTATACTGTGGATATCAGTACCTGGTTTCAGTAGTATACTGTGGACATCAGTACCTGGTTTCAGTAGTATACTGTAGACATCAGTACCAGGTTTCAGTAGTATACTGTAGACATAAGTACCAGGTTTCAGTAGTATACTGTGGACATCAGTACCTGGTTTCAGTAGTATACTGTGGATATCGGTATCTGGTTTCAGTAGTATACTGTGGATATCAGTACCTGGTTTCGGTAGTATACTGTGGACATCAGTACCAGGTTTCAGTAGTATACTGGGGGCATCAGTACCTGGTTTCAGCAGTATACTATGGACATCAGTATCTGGTTTCAATGGTATACTGTGGACATCAGTACCTGGTTTTGGTAGTATACTGCGGACATCAGTACCTAGTTTTGGTAGTATACTGTGGACATCAGTACCTGGTTTCAGCAGTATTCTATGGACATCAGTACCTGGTTTTGGTAGTATACTGTGGACATCAGTACCTAGTTTTGGTAGTATACTGTGGACATCAGTACATGGTTTCAGTAGTATACTGTAGACATCAGTACCAGGTTTCAGTAGTATACTGTAGACATCAGTACCTGGTTTCAGTAGTATACTGTAGACATCAGTACCAGGTTTCAGTAGTATACTGGGGGCATCAGTACCTGGTTTCAGCAGTATACTATGGACATCAGTATCTGGTTTCAATGGTATACTGTGGACATCAGTACCTGGTTTTGGTAGTATACTGTGGACATCAGTACCTAGTTTTGGTAGTATACTGTGGACATCAGTACCTGGTTTCAGCAGTATTCTATGGACATCAGTACCTGGTTTTGGTAGTATACTGTGGACATCAGTACCTAGTTTTGGTAGTATACTGTGGACATCAGTACCTAGTTTTGGTAGTATACTGTGGACATCAGTACCTGGTTTCGGTAGTAGACTCTAGACATCAGTACCTGGTTTCAGTAGTATACTGTGGGCACCAGTACCTGGTTTCAGCAGTATACTATGGACATCAGTACCTGGTTTCAGTAGTATACTGTGGACATCAGTACCTGGTTTTGGTAGTATACTGTGGACATCAGTACCTGGTTTTGGTAGTATACTGTAGACATCAGTACCTGGTTTTGGTAGTATACTGTGGACATCAGTACCTGGTTTTGGTAGTATACTGTAGACATCAGTACCTGGTTTTGGTAGTATATTGTGGACATCAGTACCTGGTTTTGGTAGTATACTGTGGACATCAGTACCTAGTTTTGGTAGTATACTGTGGACATCAGTACCTAGTTTTGGTAGTATACTGTGGACATCAGTACCTAGTTTTGGTGGTATACTGTGGATATCAGTACCAAGTTTTGGTAGTATATTGTGGACATCAGTAGCTAGTTTCATTAGTGGGATGTTGACATATGCACCTTGTTCTAATCTAATCTGTTCAATTAGCCACACTGCCACAATCTGAGACATGCAGATTCCCAGGGTCACAAAACCAAGATCATATAGAACCAAGTAACAAAATAATGCAGAGCGATTTACCGTCTTTGACTCCAGCTTCTTATTTTTTCGTAAAGTTACATAGGAAGCTATTGTAGTGGATTCAAGAGGTGGTGACTTGGTTCTCGGCGGCACAACTCCAACAGGAAAGTGTGAGCCTGCAAACAAAGTGAGAGCAGTGTATTAGTTTAACTAGCGTTTAGTAAAATCACATTATAGGCTTCCCCAGCTCCATACAGACACCGGCTAAAGCTTGCTCACCTGTACACAGGCACCTGCTAAAGCTTGCTCACCTGTACACAGGCACCTGCTAAAGCTTGCTCATCTGTACACAGGCACCTGCTAAAGCTTGCTCACCTGTACACAGACACCGGCTAAAGCTTGCTCATCTGTACACAGACACCAGCTAAAGCTTGCTCACCTGTACACAGACACCGGCTAAAGCTTGCTCACCTGTACACAGACACCGGCTAATGCTTGCTCACCTGTACACAAGCACCGGCTAAAGCTTGCTCACCTGTGCACAGACACCGGCTAAAGCTTGCTCACCTGTACACAGACACCGGCTAAAGCTTGCTCACCTGTACACAGGCACCGGCTAAAGCTTGCTCACCTGTACACAGACACCGGCTAAAGCTTGCTCACCTGTACACAGACACCGGCTAAAGCTTGCTCATCTGTACACAGACACCGGCTAAAGCTTCCTCATCTGTGCACAAGCACCAGCTAAAGCTTGCTCATCTGACACAGACACCGGCTAAAGCTTGCTCACCTGTACACAGGCACCAGCTAAAGCTTGCCTCACCTGTACAGAACACCGGCTAAAGCTCGCTCACCTGTACACAGACACCCGGCTAAAGCTTGCTCACCTGTACACAGACACCGGCTAAAGCTCGCTCACCTGTACACAGACACCGGCTAAAGCTCGCTCACCTGTACACAGACACCGGCTAAAGCTTGCTCACCTGTACACAAGCACCGGCTAAAGCTCACTCACCTGTACACAGACACCGGCTAAAGCTTGCTCACCTGTACACAGACACCGGCTAAAGCTTGCTCACCTGTACACAAGCACTGGCTAAAGCTTGCTCACCTGTGCACAGACACGGGCTAAAGCTTGCTCACCTGTACACAAGCACTGGCTAAAGCTTGCTCACCTGTGCACAGACACGGGCTAAAGCTTGCTCACCCTGTACACAGACACCGGCTAAAGCTTGCTCATCTGTACACAGACACCGGCTAAAGCTTGCTCATCTGTACACAGACACCCGGCTAAAGCTTGCTCATCTGTACACAGACACCGGCCTAAAGCTTGCTCACCTGTACACAGACACCGGCTAAAAGCTTGCTCACCTGTACACAGACACCGGCTAAAGCTTGCTCACCTGTACACAAGCACCGGCTAAAGCTTGCTCACCTGTGCACAGACACGGGCTAAAGCTTGCTCACCTGTACACAGACACCGGCTAAAGCTTGCTCACCTGTACACAGGCACCGGCTAAAGCTTGCTCACCTGTACACAGACACCGGCTAAAGCTTGCTCACCTGTACACAGACACCGGCTAAAGCTTGCTCATCTGTACACAGACACCGGCTAAAGCTTCCTCATCTGTGCACAAGCACCAGCTAAAGCTTGCTCATCTGACACAGACACCGGCTAAAGCTTGCTCACCTGTACACAGACACCGGCTAAAGCTTGCTCACCTGTACACAGGCACCGGCTAAAGCTTGCTCACCTGTACACAGGCACCGGCTAAAGCTTGCTCATCTGTACACAAGCACTGGCTAAAGCTTGCTCATCTGTACACAGGCACCGGCTAAAACATAATTTATGTAAGAACTTACCTGATAAATTCATTTCTTTCATATTAGCAAGAGTCCATGAGCTAGTGACGTATGGGATATACATTCCTACCAGGAGGGGCAAAGTTTCCCAAACCTCAAAATGCCTACAAATACACCCCTCACCACACCCACAAATCAGTTTAACGAATAGCCAAGAAGTGGGGTGATAAGAAAAAAGTGTGAAAGCATATAAAATAAGGAATTGGAATAATTGTGCTTTATACAAAAAAATCATAACCACCACAAAAAAGGGCAAAAGGGCGGGCCTCATGGACTCTTGCTAATATGAAAGAAATGAATTTATCAGGTAAGTTCTTACATAAATTATGTTTTCTTTCATGTAATTAGCAAGAGTCCATGAGCTAGTGACGTATGGGATAATGACTACCCAAGATGTGGATCTTTCCACGCAAGAGTCACTAGAGAGGGAGGGATAAAATAAAGACAGCCAATTCCTGCTGAAAATAATCCACACCCAAAATAAAGTTTAATGAAAAACATAAACAGAAGATTCAAACTGAAACCGCTGCCTGAAGTACTTTTCTACCAAAAACTGCTTCAGAAGAAGAAAATACATCAAAATGGTAGAATTTAGTAAAAGTATGCAAAGAGGACCAAGTTGCTGCTTTGCAAATCTGATCAACCGAAGCTTCATTCTTAAACGCCCAGGAAGTAGAAACTGACCTAGTAGAATGAGCTGTAATCCTTTGAGGCGGAGTTTTACCCGACTCGACATAGGCATGATGAATTAAAGATTTCAACCAAGATGCCAAAGAAACGGCAGAAGCTTTTTGGCCTTTTCTAGAACCGGAAAAGATAACAAATAGACTAGAAGTCTTTCGGAAAGACGTAGTAGCTTCAACATAATATTTCAAAGCTCTAACAACATCCAAAGAATGCAACGATTTCTCCTTAGAATTCTTAGGATTAGGACATAATGAGGGAACCACAATTTCTTTACTAATGTTGTTGGAATTCACAACCTTAGGTAAAAATTCAAAAGAAGTTCGCAACACCGCCTTATCCTGATGAAAAATCAGAAAAGGAGACTCACAAGAAAGAGCAGATAATTCAGAGACTCTTCTGGCAGAAGAGATCGCCAAAAGGAACAAAACTTTCCAAGAAAGTAATTTAATGTCCAATGAATGCATGGGTTCAAAAGGAGGAGCTTGAAGAGCCCCCAGAACCAAATTCAAACTCCAAGGAGGAGAAATTGACTTAATGACAGGTTTTATACGAACCAAAGCTTGTACAAAACAATGAATATCAGGAAGATTAGCAATCTTTCTGTGAAAAAGAATAGAAAGAGCAGAGATTTGTCCTTTCAAAGAACTTGCGGATAAACCTTTATCTAAACCATCCTGAAGAAACTGTAAAATTCTCGGAATTCTAAAAGAATGCCAAGAAAAATGATGAGAAAGACACCAAGAAATATAAGTCTTCCAGACTCTATAATATATCTCTCTAGATACAGATTTACGAGCCTGTAACATAGTATTAATCACAGAGTCAGAGAAACCTCTTTGACCAAGAATCAAGCGTTCAATCTCCATACCTTTAAATTTAAGGATTTGAGATCCTGATGGAAAAAAGGACCTTGCGGCAGAAGGTCTGGTCTTAGCGGAAGAGTCCACGGATGGCAAGAGGCCATCCGGACAAGATCCGCATACCAAAACCTGTGAGGCCATGCCGGAGCTACCAGCAGAACAAACGAGCATTCCTTCAGAATCTTGGAGATTACTCTTGGAAGAAGAACTAGAGGCGGAAAGATATAGGCAGGATGATACTTCCAAGGAAGTGATAATGCATCCACTGCTTCCGCCTGAGGATCCCGGGATCTGGACAGATACCTGGGAAGTTTCTTGTTTAGATGAGACGCCATCAGATCTATTTCTGGAAGTTCCCACATTTGAACAATCTGAAGAAATACCTCTGGGTGAAGAGACCATTCGCCCGGATGCAACGTTTGGCGACTGAGATAATCCGCTTCCCAATTGTCTATACCTGGGATATGAACCGCAGAGATTAGACAGGAGCTGGATTCCGCCCAAACCAGAATTCGAGATACTTCTTTCATAGCCAGAGGACTGTGAGTCCCTCCTTGATGATTGATGTATGCCACAGTTGTGACATTGTCTGTCTGAAAAACAAATGAACGATTCTCTCTTCAGAAGAGGCCAAGACTGAAGAGCTCTGAAAATTGCACGGAGTTCCAAAATATTGATCGGTAATCTCACCTCCTGAGATTCCCAAACTCCTTGTGCCGTCAGAGATCCCCACACAGCTCCCCAACCTGTGAGACTTGCATCTGTTGAAATTACAGTCCAGGTCGGAAGAACAAAAGAAGCCCCCCTGAATTAAACGATGGTGATCTGTCCACCATGTTAGAGAGTGTCGAACAATCGGTTTTAAAGATATTAATTGAGATATCTTCGTGTAATCCCTGCACCATTGATTCAGCATACAGAGCTGAAGAGGTCGCATGTGAAAACGAGCAAAGGGGATAAAAGATTTTTTGCGTCAAAAAAGTACGCGCCAAGAATGACGCAATAAAATGAAGCATTTTCAGCCCCCGCGAGCCTAACAGCCCACAGGGAAAAAAGTCAAATTTTTAAGGTAAGAAAAATAATTGATTCAAGTGCATTATCCCAAATATGAAACTGAATGTCTGAAAATAAGGAATGTTGAACATCTTGAGTCAAGGCAAATAAATGTTTGAATACATATATTTAGAACTTTATTAAAAAAGTGCCCAACCATAGCTTAGAGTGTCACAGAAAATAAGACTTACTTACCCCAGGACACTCATCTACATGTTTGTAGAAAGCCAAACCAGTACTGAAACGAAAATCAGCAGAGGTAATGGTATATATATAAGAGTATATAGTCGATCTGAAAAGGGAGGTAAGAGATGAATCTCTACGACCGATAACAGAGAACCTATGAAATAGACCCCGTAGAAGGAGATCACTGCATTCAAAATAGGCAATACTCTCCTCACATCCCTCTGACATTCACTGCACAATGAGAGGAAAACCGGGCTCCAACCTGCTGCGGAGCGCATATCAACGTAGAATCTAGCACAAACTTACTTCACCACCTCCATAGGAGGCAAAGTTTGTAAAAACTGATTTGTGGGTGTGGTGAGGGGTGTATTTGTAGGCATTTTGAGGTTTGGGAAACTTTGCCCCTCCTGGTAGGAATGTATATCCCATACGTCACTAGCTCATGGACTCTTGCTAATTACATGAAAGAAAGCTTGCTTACCTGTACACAGACACCGGCTAAAGCTTGCTCATCTGTACACAAGCACTGGCTAAAGCTTGCTCATCTGTACACAGGCACCGGCTAAAGCTTGCTTACCTGTACACAGGCACCGGCTAAAGCTTGCTCATCTGTACACAAGCACCGGCTAAAGCGTGCTCACCTGTACACAGGCACCGGCTAAAGCTTGCTCACCTGTACACAGACACCGGCTAAAGCTTGCTCATCTGTACACAGACACCGGCTAAAGCTTGCTCATCTGTACACAAGCACCGGCTAAAGCTTGCTCATCTGTACACAGGCACCGGCTAAAGCTTGCTCACCTGTACACAGGCACCGGCTAAAGCTTGCTCATCTGTACACAGACACCGGCTAAAGCTTGCTCATCTGTACACAGACACCGGCTAAAGCTTGCTCATCTGTACACAAGCACTGGCTAAAGCTTGCTCATCTGTACACAGGCACCGGCTAAAGCTTGCTTACCTGTACACAGACACCGGCTAAAGCTTGCTTACCTGTACACAGACACCGGCTAAAGCTTGCTCACCTGTACACAGGCACCGGCTAAAGCTTGCTCATCTGTACACAGGCACCGGCTAAAGCTTGCTCATCTGTACATAGACACCGGCTAAAGCTTGCTTACCTGTACACAGACACCAGCTAAAGCTTGCTCACCTGTACACAGGTACCGGCTAAAGTTTGCTCACCTGTACACAGACACCGGCTAAAACTTGCTCATCAGACCCGGCCCCCCGGCTAAAGCTTGCTCATCTGTACACAAGCACTGGCTAAAGCTTGCTCATCTGTACACAGGCACCGGCTAAAGCTTGCTTACCTGTACACAGGCACCGGCTAAAGCTTGCTTACCTGTACACAGACACCGGCTAAAGCTTGCTCACTTGTACACAGACACCGGCTAAAGCTTGCTCATCTGTACACAGGCACCGGCTAAAGCTAGCTCATCTGTACACAGGCACCGGCTAAAGCTGGCTCACCTGTACCATCTATATATAAGCAAATAAAAGTTTTTGTACAGTCTGCAGTACACACGCAGATACATGTATACACACACAGATACATGTATGTATACACACACACACACAGATACATGTATACACACACAGATACATGTATATACACAGATACATGTATACACAGAGATACATGTATACACACACAGAGATACATGTATACACACACAGAGATACATGTATACACACACACAGATACATGTATACACACACACAGATACATGTATACACACACACAGATACATGTATACACACACACAGATACATGTATACACACACACACAGATACATGTATACACACACACAGAGATACATGTATACACACACACAGAGATACATGTATACACACACACACACACACACATATACATGTATACACAGATACATGTATACACAGATACATGTATACACACACATAGATACAGGTATACACATACAGAGATACATGTATACACATACAGAGATACATGTATACACACACACAGATACATGTATACACACACAGATACATGTATACACACACACAGATACATGTATACACACACACAGATACATGTATACACACAGATACATGTATACACACACAGATACATGTATACACACACAGATACATGTATATACACACACACAGATACATGTATACACACAGAGATACATGTACACACATACATGAACACACACAAAGATACATGAACACACACACAGATACATGTACACACACAGATACATGAACACACACACAGATACATGTACACACACATACACGTATACACACACATACACATATACACACATATACACAGACATACACGTGTGCACACACAGATACATGTATACACACACACGTATACACACATATACACACATACACGTATACACACACACAGATACATGTATACACACATATACACACACATACACACACATATACACACACATACACGTGTGCACACACAGATACATGTATAGACACACACCTATACACACATATACACACATACACGTGTGCACACACAGATACATGTATACACACACACACATATACATGTATACACACATATACACACACATGTATACACACACGCACATGTATACACACACAAAGATACATGTATACACACAGATACATGTAAAAAACACACACATATACATGTATACACACACACAGATACATGTACAAACACACACAGATACATGTATACACACACAGATACATGTATACACACACAGATACATGTATACACACACATATACATGTACACACACATGGATACATGTATACACACACATGTATACACACATATACATGTATACACAGAGATACATGTATACACACACAGAGATACATGTATACACACACAGAAATACATGTATACACACACAGATACATGTATACACACACGTATACACACACATGTATACACACACACATACATGTATACACACACAGATACATGTATACACACACAGATACATGTATACACACACACAGATACATGTATACACACAGAGATACATGTACACACACACAGATACATGAACACACACAAAGATACATGAACACACACACACAGATACATGTATACACACACGTATACACACATATACATACACGTATATACACACACATACACGTATACACACACAGATACATGTATACACACACATACACGTATACACACATACACACGTATACACAAACACACATGTATACACACACAGATAAATGTACACACACAGATACATGTATACACAAATACACAGATACATGTATACACACATACACAGATACATGTATACACACACACACAGATACATGTATACACAGACACATGTATACACACACAGATACATGTATACACACACACAGATACATGTATACACACACAGATACATGTATACACACACACAGATACATGTATGCACACACACAGATACATGTATGCACACACAGATACATGTATACACACACACAGATACATGTATATACACACACACAGATACATGTATGCACACACAGATACATGTATACACAGACACATGTATACACACACAGATACATGTATACACACACACAGATACATGTATACACACACACACAGATACATGTATGCACACACACAGATACATGTATGCACACACACAGATACATGTATGCACACACAGATACATGTATACACACACAGATACATGTATACACACACACAGATACATGTATACACACACACAGATACATGTATGCACACACACAGATACATGTATGCACACACAGATACATGTATACACACACAGACACATGTATACACACACAGATACATGTACACACACACAGATACATGAACACACACACAGATACATGTATACACACACACAGATACATGTATACACACACACAGATACATGTATACACACACATATACACACACATATACACGTATACACACACACACAGATACATGTATACACACGTATACACACATATATAAACACACATACACATATACACACACATACACATGTATAAACACACATACACATATACACACACATACACGTGTGCACACACAGATACATGTATACACACACACACACACACACACACACACGTATACACACATATGCACACACATACACCTGTGCACACACAGATACATGTATACACACACACACACACACACACACATACATGTATACACACGTATACACACACACAGATACATGTATACACACACAGATACATGTATACAGACACAGATACATGTATACACACATACACATGTATACACACATACACAGATACATGTATACACACATACACATGTATACACACATACACAGATACATGTATACACACAGATACATGTACACACACACACAGATGCATGTATACACACACAGATACATGTACACACACAGATACATGTACACACACACAGATGCATGTATACACACACAGATACATGTATACACACACAGATACATGTATACACACACAGATACATGTATAAACACACAGATACATGTACACACACAGATACATGTACACACAGATACATGTATACACACACACACATATACATGTATTCACACACAGATACATGTAAACACACACACAGATACATGTATACACAGATACATGTACACACACACGCATACATGTATACACACACATAGATACATGTATACACACAGATACATGTATACACACATATACACACATATACACACACATACACACACACATACACGTGTGCACACACAGATACATGTATAGACACACACCTATACACACATATACACACATACACGTGTGCACACACAGATACATGTACACACACACACACACATATACATGTATACACACATATACACACACAGATACATGTACACACACACACACACATATACATGTATACACACATATACACACACATGTATACACACACGCACATGTATACACACACAAAGATACATGTATACACACAGATACATGTAAAAAACACACACATATACATGTATACACACACACAGATACATGTACAAACACACACAGATACATGTATACACACACAGATACATGTATACACACACAGATACATGTATACACACACATATACATGTACACACACATAGATACATGTATACACACACAGATACATGTATACACACACGTATACACACATGTATACACACATACATGTATACACACATACATGTATACACACACAGATACATGTATACACACACAGATACATGTATACACACACACACACAGATACATGTATACACACAGAGATACATGTACACACACACACAGATACATGAACACACACAAAGATACATGAACACACACACAGATACACGAACACACACACACAGATACATGTATACACACACGTATACACACATATACATACACGTATACACACACAGATACATGTATACACACACATACACGTATACACACATACACACGTATACACAAACACACATGTATACACACACAGATAAATGTACACACACAGATACATGTATACACAAATACACAGATACATGTATACACACATACACAGATACATGTATACACACACACACACAGATACATGTATACACACACACAGATACATGTATACACACACACAGATACATGTATACACACACACACAGATACATGTATACACACACAGATACATGTATACACACACACAGATACATGTATACACACACACAGATACATGTATGCACACACACAGATACATGTATGCACACACAGATACATGTATACACACACACATATACATGTATACACACACACACAGATACATGTATGCACACACAGATACATGTATACACACACACAGATACATGTACACACACACACATACATGAACACACACAGATACATGAACACACACACAGATACATGAACACACACACAGATACATGTATACACACACACACACACAGATACATGTATACACACACATATACACACACATATACACGTATACACACACACAGATACATGTATACACACGTATACACACATATACACACACATACACATGTATAAACACACATACACATATACACATGTATAAACACACATACACATAGACACACACATACACGTGTGCACACACAGATACATGTATACACACACACACACGTATACACACATATGCACACACATACACCTGTGCACACACAGATACATGTATACACACACACATACATGTATACACACGTATACACACACACACAGATACATGTATACACACACAGATACATGTATACAGACACAGATACATGTATACACACATACACATGTATACACACATACACAGATACATGTATACACACATACACATGTATACACACATACACAGATACATGTATACACACAGATACATGTACACACACAGATGTATGTATACACACACAGATACATGTACACACACAGATGCATGTATACACACACAGATACATGTATACACACACAGATGCATGTATACACACACAGATACATGTATACACACACAGATACATGTACACACACAGATACATGTACACACACAGATACATGTATACACACACACACATATACATGTATTCACACACAGATACATGTAAACACACACACAGATACATGTATACACAGATACATGTACACACACACGCATACATGTATACACACACACAGATACATGTATACACACACAGATACATGTATACACACGTATACACAGATACATGTATAGTATACACAAACACAGATACATGTATACACACACACAGATACATGTATACACACACACAGATACATGTATACACACATGTATACACACTCACACACATATACATGTACACACACACACACATATACATGTATACACACACAGATACATGTATACACACAGAGATACATGTACACACACACAGATACATGTACACACACACAGATACATGTACACACACACACACACAGATACATGTATACACACAGAGATACATGTACACACACAGATACATGAACACACACACAGATACATGAACACACACACAGATACATGAACACACACACACAGATGCATGTATACACACACAGATACATGTACACACACAGATACATGAACACACACACAGATACATGTACACACACACACACACACAGATACATGTATACACACATATACACACACACGTATACACACACAGATACATGAACACACACAAAGATATATGTATACACACATATACACACACAGATACATGTACACACACACAGATACATGAACACACACACAGATACATGTACACACACACACAGATACATGTATACACACATATACACACACACGTATACACACACAGATACATGTATACACACACGTATACACACACATATACATGTATACACACACATATACATGTATACACACATACAAATGTATACACACACACAGATACATGTACACACACAGATACATGTATACACACACAGATACATGTATACACACACAGATACAAGTATACACAGATACATGTACACACACAGACAGACAGACACATGTATACACACAGATACATGTACAGACACAGATACATGTACACACACACACAGACAAATACATGTATACACACACATACATGTAAACACAGATACATGTATACACACAGAAACATGTATACACACAGATACATGTACACACACACACAGATACATGTACACACACAGATACATGTACACACACACAGATACATGTATACACACGTATACACAGACACAGATACATGTATAGTATACACAAACACATGCATGTATACACAAACACAGATACATGTATACACAAACACAGATACATGTATACACACACAGATACATGTATACACACAGATACATGTATACACACACACATACATGTATACACACGCACACACACATATACATGTATACACACACACACAGATAAGGAAATTTATGCTTACCTGATAAATTTGTTTCTTTTACGATATGATGAGTCCACGGATTTCATCCTTACTTATGGGATATCGCCTCCTGGTCAACAGGAGGAGGCAAAGAGCACCACAGCAGAGCTGTATATATAGCTCCTCCCTTCCCTCCCCCTCCAGTCATTCAACCAAAGTTAGGAAGAGAAAGGAAAAGCCAAGGTGCAGAGGTGACTGAAGTTTAGCAAAAATAAAGACCTGTCTAAATAAATGACAGGGTACGTCATATCGTAAAAGAAACAAATTTATCAGGTAAGCATACATTTTATTTTCTTTTACAAGATATGACGAGTCCACGGATTTCATCCTTACTTATGGGATACAATACCAAAGCAATAGGACACGGATGAAAGGGAGGGACAAGACAGGAACCTAAATGGAAGGCACCACTGCTTGAAGAATCATTCTCCCAAAAATAGCCTCGGACGAGGCAAAAGCATCAAATTTGTAAAATTTGGAAAAAGTGTGAAGAGACGACCAAGTTGCCGCCTTGCAAATCTGTTCAACGGAAGCAACATCTTGAAATGCCCATGAGGAAGCCACAGCCCTAGTGGAATGAGCCGTAATTCGTTCAGGAGGCTGCTGTCCAGCAGTCTCATATGTAAAACGGATTATACTCCTCAGCCAAAAAGAAAGAGAGGTAGCCGTAGCTTTCTGAGCCCTACGTTTCCCAGAAAAAACAACAAACAATGAAGATGATTGACAAAATTCCTTAGTCGCCTGCAAGTAAAACTTCAGGGCACGCAACACTACCTTATCTGCATGGAAAATAAGATAAGGAGAATCACATTGTAATGCTGAAAGCTCAGAAACTCTGCAAGCAGACGAAAGAGCAACCAAAAATAAAACCTTCCAAGATAATAACTTAATATCTATGGAATGCATAGGTTCAAACGGAACCCCTTGAAGAACACTAAGAACTAAATTCAAACTCCAAGGAGGAGCAATTGGTCTAAATACAGGTCTGACTCTAGTCAGAGTCTGACCAAAAGGATTGAACATCTGGGATAACTGCCAGATGCTTGAGTAGCAAAGTAGACAAAGCAGAAATCTGTCCCTTTAACGAACTTGCAGACAACCCTTTCTCCAATCCTTCTTGGAGAAAGGATAAAATCCTGGTAAATCCTAACCCTACTCCAAGAGTAGCCCTTGGATTCACACCAATAAAGATATTTACTCCATATCTTATGGTAAATCTTTCTAGAAACAGGCTTGCGTGCCTGAATCAAGGTAACAATGACCGCATTAGAGAACCCCCGCTTAGATAAAATCAGGCGTTCAATCTCCAAGCAGTCAGCTGCAGAGAAATTAGATCTGCATGATGGAAGGGTCTCTGAATGAGAAGGTCCTGCCTCAATGGAAGCCTCGACGGCGGCAGAGAGGACAAGTCCATCAGGTCGGCATACCAAGACGCCATGAGATCCAGCTCCGGCCTGCCCCATCTGAGAATCAGGGCAGCAAGGACCTCCGGATGGAGTTCCCATTCCCCCGGATGAAACGTCTGACTGCTCAAAAAATTCCGCTTCCCAGTTGTCCACTCCTGGGATGTAGATTGCTGACAGATAACCAGAGTGAGCCTCCGCCCACCGAATTATCTTGGATACTTCTGTCATCGCCAAGGAACTCCTTGTTCCTCCCTGATGATTAATGTAAACCACAGACGTGATGTTGTCCGACTGAAATCGGATGAACTTTGCCGAAGCCAACTGAGGCCAAGCCTGAAGAGCATTGAATATTGCCCTCAACTCCAGAACATTGATTGGAAGAAGAGACTCTGACCGAGTCCACACAACCTGAGCCTTCAGGGAATTCCAGACTGCACCTCATCCTAGTAGACTGGCGTCTGTTGTCACGATCACCCATGAGGGTCTGCGGAAACACGTCCCTTGGGACAGATGATCCTGCGACAACCACCAAAGAAGAGAGTCTCTTGTCTCCTGATCTAGATCTATCTGAGGAGACACATTTGCATAATCTCCATTCCTCTGTCTGAGCATGCTCAGTTGTAGAGGCCTGAGATGAAAACGAGCAAACGGAATGATGTCCATTGCCGCCACCATCAATATAATTACCTTCATGCACTGAGCCGCTGATGGCCGAGGATTGGACTGAAGGGATCGGCATGTCTTCAGAATCTTTAACTTTCTGACTTCCGTCAAGAAGATTTTGACGGATATAGAGTCTATTAAAGTTCCTAGGAAAGGAACCCTAGTCTGTGGAATTAGTGAACTCTTTTCTAGATTCACCTTCCACCCGTGAGTCCTTAGAAAGGATAGAACCATGTCGGTATGAGACTTTGTCAGTTGAGAAGACGATGCCTAGATCAGAATATCGTCCAGATAAGGCGCCACTGCAATGCCCCGCGGCCTGAGAACCGCCAGCAGAGACCCTAGAACCTTTGTGAAGATCCTGGGTGCCGTGGCCAAACCGAAAGGAAGTGCCACGAACTGAAAATGTTTGTCCAGAAAGGCAAACCTCAGGAACTTGTGATGATCTCTGTCGATAGGAATATGAAGATATGCATCCTTTAAATCCACGGTAGTCATATATTGACCCTCCTGGATCAATGGAAGAATTGTCCGAATAGTCTCCATCTTGAAGGATGGAAATCTGAGAAACTGGTTCAGACTCTTGAGATCTAAATGGGTTGGAACGTTACCTCTTTTTTTTTTTTCCCGGGAACAACAAAGAGATTCGAGTAAAAACCCCTGCCCCTGTTCCTGTATTGGAATGGGACGAATTACTCCCATGGAGGAGAGGTCTTTTACACAACGTAAGAACGCCTCTCCTTTAATCTGGTCTACAGACAATCGTGAAAGAGGAAACCTTCCTCTGGGGAAGGAATTTTTGAACTCCAACTGATACCCTTGAGACACGATTCTAGCGTCCAGGGATCCTGAATGCCTCTTATCCAAGCCTGGACAAAGAGAGAAAGTCTGCCCCTACTAGATCCTGTCCCGGATCGGGGGCCGACCCTTCATGCCGACTTTGTAGCAATAGCAGGTTGCTAGGATTGTCAACCCTTGTTCCAAGACTGGTTGGGTCTCCAAGCGGACTTTTTCGAAAGGAACGAAAATTACTCTGTCGCCCACTCTGTTCGGATTCCTTATTCTGAGGAGGGAATGACCCTATCCTCCCGTGAGATCAGAAATCATCTCCTTCAAGTCAGACCCGAACAGGGTACTCCCCTTGTAAGGAATAGTCAAAAGCTTAGATTTAGCTGACACATCTGTAGATCAAAAATTCAACCAGAAGACACTGCGAGCTAAGACGGAAAATCCCGAACTCTTAGCCGCCAACCTGGTAAACTGCAAGAAAATATCAGAAATTTTATAACTGAAACAGTTAAGTTAAGAATTGTAATAGTTTTGTGTTGATGTTCCATCCTAAGTCACAAAGGATGAATGCACACCAAAGAACAGCAGTAAGGTCCTAATAAAAAGGACCCTTACTGTCCCCTGAACTGTTAGAACTGAGACTATTTACTTTATTGTCAAAAGCAAATAATAGTCGCGTGCAATAGATAATGCATCACAAGCTTCAGAAATGTACACGCAAAGTTGGATACCTGCCAATCTTAGGATGTAGGCAAGGCGCCATTAAAAAGGACACCCACTGAGTAGAAAAAAACTTAGATTAACAAAAGTTTATTTCAATAAAAGGTTTAAAAGGAAGTGATACTGTTTCTTTAATGAAATACATATGTCTGTATTGGGTACTTGTAAAGCGCGGCAAACCACCCGCAAGGGTCTCAATGCGCTGCTTATGTTATGAATTAAAATATGATCTGTCCGACGGTGCTAACTGCCAATACCCTAGCTCCTATAACAATTGGGTCTCTAGATACCCAAAGGAGAGTCAGAAAGAATGGGGATGTGTTTAGGAGCGCCTATTGAAAGGCTGGGTCTAAAATGAGGTGTGTGAACTGAAATATGTCAACACAATGAAAGGATCTTAAAATTACCCAAATTTACAAGAGTAATGTAACATATAATTATCAAGTTTAATAGAACATATAATTATCAAGTATAATATAACATATAATATCAGCAGGTGATCACAAGTTTAAAAAGCTTAAAAGTATATGGATCCATAATACTTAGTAAAAACAGTCCATAATGACATAATGCAGGTTCAATAACAAAGAGTAAAAAAGTCAGATATAAAAAATAATAACAATAGAACAGTGCACAATATGATACAGTGAGAGATTACTGTATAATGATGTTATAGATTAAAATATAAAATATAAAACAGTAATGGATTGGAGGTTCTAAAAAAGAAAAAAAACAGTGAGAATAAGGGTCGTGGAACCAGGGAAAAAATGTGTATACCAAAAAAATGTATGTGTATACCGAAAAATATATATGGGTGGTTATATCAAAGATAAAAAATGTAAAAAATGTGGAAGTCCAAAAGATAAAACAAATTTAAAAGTTTATGATTTATAAGTCAATTGCAATGTCCTCGTGATCCAAATGTCAATCCAAAATCCTGTGCATCAATTCAAATGTGAAGAATTCAGTGTAAACAAAACAATAATGTCATAAGCCAAACAGTCAAAAAGCTGTGAACACTAGTTTGCAATAGTGTATGCAACCAGACTTCATAAAAAAGTGTGATATAAAAACCATAAGTAAAAAATAAAATCCTGTGAAAAAATATATTTAGGTGATCCAATCCCTGTAAAAAAAGAAAAATACAACATAGGGCAATATTGTTTAAAATAAGCTTACAATAATAGGAATAAAACTCACCATATATGCCAACGCGTTTCGGCCCACCAATAGGGCCTTTTTCAAGACCTGCTTATGTTATCCCTGAAAAGCAACCCTATTCCTGAGTGCGGTTGTGTTATCCACATCACAAAGGATGAATAAACACATAAACAGTTGAAGTACAGTTGCAAACTGAATGCAGAAAAAAAAAATACTTCTCATTTAAATCTTAACGCAACTTATTATGCTGGACACTAGTAGAAAGTGTGGCTTGGAGTGACCAGCATCACCAGATTCTTACAACTTTCCCCTGATACTGCTTCTTTAAATATTAAAAAAAGGAAATTTATGCTTACCTGATAAATTGATTTCTTCTACGATACGACGAGTCCACGGATTCATCCTTACTTGTGGGATATTATCCACCTGCTAACAGGAAGTGGCAAAGAGCACCACAGCAGAGCTGTATATATAGCTCCTCCCTTCTCTCCACCCCCAGTCATTCGACCGAAGGTTTAGGAAGAGAAAAGAAAAGCTAAAAGGTGCAGAGGTGACTGAAGTTTTGAAAACAAAAATATAATCTGTCTAATATGACAGGGAGGGCCGGGGACTCGTCGTATCGTAAAAGAAATCAATTTATCAGGTAAGCATAAATTTCCTTTTCTTCTACTAGATACGACGAGTCCACGGATCCATCCTTACTTGTGGGATACAATACCAAAGCAACAGGACACGGATGAACAGGAGGGACAAGACAGAGACCTAAACTGAAGGCACCACTGCTTGAAGAACTTTTCTCCCAAAAATAGCCTCAGAAGAAACAAAAGTATCAAATTTGTAAAATTTGGAAAAGGTATGAAGGGAGGACCAAGTCGCAGCCTTACAAATCTGTTCAACAGAAGCATCGTTTTTAAAAGCCCATGTGGAAGCCACCGCTCTAGTAGAATGAGCTGTAATTTTTTCAGGAGGCTGCTGTCCAGCAGTCTCGTATGCCAAACGGATGATGCTTTTCAGCCATAAAGAAAGAGAGGTAGCCGTAGCTTTTTGACCCCTACGCTTTCCAGAATAAACAACAATAGAGAAGATGTTCGACGGAAATCCTTGGTCGCTTGTAAGTAAAACTTCAAGGCACGAACCACGTCCAAGTTATGTAACAGACGCTCCTTCTTAGAAGAAGATTAGGACACAGAGAAGGAACAACAATTTCCTGATTAATATTCTTATTTGAAACAACCTTAGGAAGGAATCCAGGTTTAGTACGCAAAACCACCTTATCAGAATGGAATATAAGATAAGGCGAGTCACATTGTAACGCAGAAAGCTCAGAAACTCTTCGAGCAGAAGAGATAGCAACTAAAAACAAAACTTTCCAAGATAAAAGCTTAATATCTATGGAATGCATGGGTTCAAACGGAACCCCTTGAAGAACATTGAGAACTAAATTCAAACTCCATGGCGGAGTAACAGGTTTAAACACAGGCTTGATTCTGACTAAAGCCTGACAAAAAGACTGAACGTCTAGGACATCCGCCAGACGCTTGTGCAGTAAAATTGACTAAGCAGAAATATGTCCCTTTAAGGAACTAGCCGATAATCCCTTCTCCAATCCTTCTTGGAGAAAGGACAAAATCCTAGGAATCCTAACCCTACTCCACGAGTAGTCCTTAGATTCGCACCAATAAAGATATTTACGCCATATCTTATGGTAAATTTTCCTAGTGACAGGCTTCCGAGCCTGAATCAAGGTATCAATGACCGACTCAGAGGATCCCCGCTTAGATAAAATCAAGCGTTCAATCTCCAGGCAGTCAGCTGCAGAGAATTTCGATTTGGATGTTGGAACGGACCTTGAATGAGAAGGTCCTGTCTCAGTGGCAGAGATGACATTTCCACTAGATCTGCATACCAAGTCCTCCGTGGCCACGCAGGCGCTATCAAGATTACCGAAGCCCTCTCCTGTTTGATTCTGGCAATCAGTCGAGGTAGGAGAGGAAAAGGAGGAAACACATAAGCCAGGTTGAACGAGCAAGGTACTGCTAGAGCATCTGTCAGTACTGCTTGGGGATCCCTTGATCTGGACCCATAACAAGGAAGTTTGGCATTCTGACGAGATGCCATCAAATCCAATTCCGGTGTGCCCCATTGACGGATCAATGCCGCAAACACCTCCGGATGGAGCTCCCACTCCCCCGGATGAAAAGTCTGACGACTTAGAAAATCCGCTTCCCAGTTCTCTACTCCTGGGATATAGATTGCTGATAGATGGCAAGAGTGATTCTCCGCCCATCGAATTATCTTGGAAACCTCCATCATCGCTACTCTTTGTTCCCCCTTGATGATTGATATATGCTACAGTCGTGATATTGTCCGACTGGAATCTGAATTTGGCCAAAGCCAACTGAGGCCATGCTTGAAGCGCGTTGAAAATTGCCCTCAGTTCCAGAATATTGATTAGTAGTAGGGACTCCTCCTGAGTCCAAACACCCTGAGCCTTCAGGGAATTCCAGACTGCACCCCAGCCCAAGATGCTGGCGTCCGTCGTCACTATGACCCATGCTGGCCTGCGGAAGCACATTCCCTGGGACAGATGATCCTGTGACAACCACCAAAGAGAGTCTCTGGTCTCTAGATCCAGATTTATCTGAGGAGATAAATCCGCATAATCCCCATTCCACTGTCTGAGCATGCACAGCTGCAGTGGTCTGAGATGTAAGCGAGCAAACGGAATGATGTCCATTGCCGCTACCATTAATCCAATGACCTCCATACACTGCGCCACTGATGGCCGAGGAATGGACTGATGGGACTCTGAGAAATTTGTTTAGGCATTTGAGATCTAAAATCGGTCTGAAGGTTCCCTCTTTTTTGGGAACCACAAACAGATTTGAGTAAAACCCCTGCCCCTGTTCTAGTTTTGGAACTGGGCAGATTACACCCATGGTATATAGGTCTTCTACACAACGTAAGAACGCCTCTCTTTTTGTCTGGTCTACAGACAAACGTGAAAGATGAAATCTTCCCCTTGGGAGAAAATCCTTGAACTCTAGTCGATACCCCTGGGTCATGATTTCTAATGCCCAGGGATCCTGAACATCCCTTGCCCAAGCCTGCGCGAAGAAAGTCTGCCCCCTACTAGATCAGAAGAAAGGCTGCCCCTTCATGCTGTCTTGGTAGCAACAGCGGGCTTCTTGGCCTGTTTACCTTTATTCCAGGTCTGGTTAGGTCTCCAGACTGACTTGGCTTGTGCAAAATTCCCCTCCTGCTTTGTGGCGGAGGAGGAAGTAGAGGGAACACCTTTAAAATTTCAAAGGAACGAAAATTATTTTGTTTAGCCCTCATTTTAACCGTCTTGTCCTGAGGAAGGGCATGACCTTTACCTCCAGTCATGTCGGAAATGATCTCCTTTAGTTCAGGCCCGAATAGGGTCTTACCTTTAAAAGGAATAGCTAAAAGTTTAGATTTTGATGGCACATCAGCAGACCAAGACTTAAGCCATAACGCTCTATGCGCTAAAATGGCAAAGCCTGCATTTTTTTGCCACTAATTTAGCCATTTGAAAAGCGGCATCGGTAATAAAAGAATTAGCTAGCTTGAGAGTCTTAATTCTATCCAAAATATCATCTAATGGGGTCTCAACCTTAAGAGATTCCTCTAGAGCTTCAAACCAAAAAGCTGCTGCAGTAGTTACTGGAACAATGCACGCTATAGGTTGTAGAAGAAATCCCTGATAAATAAACAATTTCTTTAAAAGACCCTCTAATTTTTTATCCATAGGATCTTTGAAAGCACAATTCTCCTCAATAGGTATAGTTGTACGCTTAGCCAGGGTAGAAATAGCTCCCTCCACCTTAGGGACCGTCTGCCAGGAATCCCGAATGGTGTCAGATATGGGAAACATTTTCTTAAAAGTAGGAGGGGGAGAGAACGGAATGCCTGGTCTATCCCATTCCTTAGTAACAATGTCCGAAATCCTTCTAGGGACTGGAAAAACATTAGTGTAAGTAGGGACCTCTAGATATTTATCCATATTACACAATTTCTCTGGTGGAATTACAATAGGGTCACAATCATCCAGAGTCGCTAAAACCTCACGGAGAAAGAAGCAGAGGTGTTCAAGCTTAAAGGCCGTCACATCTGAGTCTGTTTGAGGGAACATCTTTCCTGAGTCTGAAAGCTCTCCCTCAGACAGCAAATCCCCCACCGCCAAATCAGAACACTGTGAGGGTACATCAGAGATGGCCAATAAAGCATCAGAGGGCTCAGCATTTACTCTAATACCTGACCTACTGCGCTTACCCTGTAAACCTGGCAGTTTAGATAATACCTCTGTAAGGGTAGTAGACATTACTGCAGCCATATCTTGCAGGGTAAAATAATTAGACGCACTAGAAGTACTTGGCGTCGCTTGAGAGGGCGTTAAAGGTTGTGACACTTGGGGAGAATTGGATGGCATAACCTGATTCTCTTCAGACTGAGAATCATCCTGAGACATACTTTTATCACCTAAAATATGTTCTTTGCAATGTAAGGCCCTTTCAGTACATGAGGGACACATTTTAAGTGGGGGCTCCACAATGGCTTCTAAACACATAGAGCATTGACTTTCCTAAATGTCAGACATGTTGAACAGGCTAGTAATAACCACAAAAAGTCTTGAAAACACTTTATTTAATGAAAAACACAACAATCTGAAAAACGGTACCGCGCCTTTAAGAGAAGAAAAGCGTACAATTTTTCCAAAACTGCTTTAAAAAGTTATAACACTCACAATTTTAGCATATATGTGTCTTATCTGGCAGCCTAAGATTGCACCACAAGTAAGGGACAATTAACCCTCTATGAGAAAAAAACGTTATGAAAAATAAAATAGCAACCCCCTGCACCTCGCCTACCTGCCCTCTGGGGTCTGAGAATTACACTATCACTTTGATTAGGCTATCTCTTCAGTTTAGGCCCACCGGAGCTGGAGCTTGCTGCCTTCATGTGAAATACAACTGCGCATCTAAGGCGCAAGATTAGGCCCGCCCAACTTATACGATGTCTCTGCTTAGTAAAAAAAACGCTGTAAAGCGGTATAGGACTAGCCATGTGGGTTTTCATATACCCAATACAATACTGTCAGCCATGTGAAACCCTCCAGTGCCATCAAACATACAGACGTTTGTTCTTAAAAACATTATTTGCTCCTGCACATAAAATCGTTTTCACTCAAAGATTATGCTACCAGTGTCTTTAGCCCCATAATATACAGGTCCCAGTAACATCCCTTCATTGCATGTAGGATTACTGCTTACCCCTTCCCTCATGGGAACTATGTCAGCCGGTTCTGAAATTCCACAGTCTCTCCAGAAAAAAATGACTGAACATACCTCAATGCTTGTAGCATGAAAAACGTTCCCCACACTGAAGCTTCTCAAGTACTCCTCAGCCATTCTGTGGGAACTCCTCTGGATCGTAGTGACCACTGCTAAGATCATCAACCTCCAGGCAGAAATAATCTTCCATCTGCTGCCTGAGGAAAAATAGCACTCACCGGTACCAGTTAAAATAAAAAAAGTCTTGCATGAAGAAAATAAAAACTATGATTTTATCACCTCTTTCACTTTACCTCTTCCTATTACTAGTATAGGCAAAGAGAATGACTGGGGGTGGAGAGAAGGGAGGAGCTATATATACAGCTCTGCTGTGGTGCTCTTTGACACTTCCTGTTAGCAGGAGGATAATATCCCACAAGTAAGGATGAATCCGTGGACTCGTCGTATCTAGTAGAAGAAACATTATCTTTTAAGAGGACTGATAAAAACAGTGTACTGTTCTCTAAATATCAAAGAACCACAGTGTGAGCATTGTGTGCTTCTGACATTAAATTAGTAAGTCAACAGTGCTGGACCTACTGAAACTCAGCCTCTGTGCTGAAAGTGCCCAAAACAGTTTAACACTTAGAGACTCTGAACAACGTCTGTACACACGATGCATCTCTAGTACTGATCGAGATATATCTGAGAGAAACGCTCTACCCTCCAGTATACTAATGGAGGTAGGGAGCGCAAGAATGCATGTATATCTCCGCCCATCATGGGCATTACAACTATCCACTCCCGGTAGCTATTATTATTATACTAAACGACCGGGAGCAATAACAAGCCGCTTGGGTGAGACATGTGGCTCCCGAGACTGATCAACAGCCGGAGAGAACAAAAATTGCGCAGCACACAATAAAATGGCCCCCACAAGGCTCTGCCCATCGTGGGCGTAATACCATGCAGTTCCCGGTTGTTGTTTTTTTGTTTTTTTTATTAACTACGCCACAGTGAACCGTATGCGGCATCCGAAACTTGGGGATAATCTTAGTTACCGTTTTCTGGTGAATAAAACATAACCTCTCACTCCCCAATGAAAATAAATCACCCACAGCTTGACTGATCCTTAAACAAAAAGGCGAGCTCCCTAGCCCAGCAAGGGTGCAACAAATCTGAACCCCTCGGTTGCTTAAGAGGAGAGTTAGAAAACAAACGGAGCCGACAGAGCATAGGGACAAGTTTCCTTTACCACAGCTAAGCCCAATGGTGTGTAAACGATTCCCCCCATAACATTTCAATAAACCTAATAATAAAGGACGCAGCTGTCAATACCAGGCTGCCTCATATCATCCTCTAGCCCCTGCTAAGGAAGTACGTTATCAAGGTCTCTCCTTTAAAATATAGGAGTTCTTACCAAATCAGTAAAGTGCTCCACTTCTCCGAGATCTAGGTCAGTGATCCACAATAAAAAAGTCAGCACTTACCTCGAATGCTGTGCGACAGCATGGCATCCATCAGGTTTCCAGAGGTCCTCTCCCTCCCATAGCGCTGTGGAAAAAGATCAGCTTGAGTTAAAAGTGCTCAGGCTATCTGTATTTAGGGCAGCAAATATGTATAGGAGGCGCAGTGAGAATAAAATCCCACCAGTTCCTATTGCCTTAAAGCCACCAGACGCTTCTCTTTTTCTTTATTGAGGAGATTGAGCTGGTCTAGGCTACAACCTAGCACAAAGCAGCACTCAGAGGCACTATTTTAAAAACAATAAAATCTTGATTGAAGAAACTAAACTAACACCTCACTTTGCCAACTCCTATCTTACTAACACAGGCAAAGAGAATGACTGGGGGGAGGGAAAGGAGGAGCTATATATACAGCTCTGCTGTGGTACTCTTTGCCTCCTCCTGCTGACCAGGAGGCGATATCCCATAAGTAAGAATGAAATCCGTGGACTCGTCATATCTTGTAAAAGAAGCATGTATACACACACACACAGATACATGTATACACACACACACACATATACATGTATACACACACAGATACATGTATACACACACATATACATGTATACACACACATATACATGTATACACACACATATACATGTATACACACACAGATACATGTATATATACACAAACATATATACATGTATACACACGCACAGATACATGTATACACACACACATACATATACATGTATACACACACACAGATATACGTATACACAGACACACACACACAGATACATGTATACACAAATACACACATATACATGTATACACACACATATACATGTATACACACAAATACTCAAACACAGATACATGTATACACACACACACAGATACATGTATACACACACACACAGATACATGTATACACACGCACATATACATGTATACACATATACATGTATAAACACACACATATATACATGTATAAACACACACATATATACATGTATACACACATAGATACATGTATACACACATAGATACATTTATACACACACAGATACATGTATACACACAGATACATGTATGCACACACAGATACATGTATACACACACAGATACATGCATGCACACACATATACATGTATACACACACACATGCATGTATACACACACAGAGATACATGCATACACACACAGATACATGTATACACACACACAGATACATGTATACACACAGAGATACATGTATACACACAGAGATACATGTATACACACACAGATACATGTATACACACAGATACATGTATACACACACAGATACATGTATACACACAGATACATGTATACACACACATATACATGTATAAACACACACACACACATATGCATGTATACACACACAGAGATACATGTATACACACACACAGATACATGTATACACACATATACATGTATACACACACATACATGTATACACAAACACAGATACCTGTATACACACACAGATACATGTATACACACAGATACATGTATACACACACAGATACATGTATGCACACACATATACATGTATAAACACACACACACACATATGCATGTATACACACACAGAGATACATGTATACACACACACAGATACATGTATACACACATATACATGTATACACACACACATGTATACACAAACACAGATACATATATACACAAACACACATGTATACACACACACACAGATACATGTATACACACATATACATGTATACACACATACACATGTATACACACATACACATGTATACACACACAGAGATACATGTAAACACATAAATACACAAACACAGATACATGTATACACACACAGAGATACATGTATATACACAAACATATATACATGTATACACACGCACAGATACATGTATACACACACACATACATATACATGTATACACACACAGATATACGTATACACAGACACAGATACACACACACAGATACATGTATACACAAATACACACATATACATGTATACACACACATATACATGTATACACACAAATACTCAAACACATATACATGTATACACACACACACAGATACATGTATACACACGCACATATACATGTATACACATATACATGTATAAACACACACATATATACATGTATAAACACACACATAGATACATGTATACACACACAGATACATGTATACACACACAGATACATGTATGCACACACAGATACATGTATACACACACAGATACATGTATGCACACACATATACATGTATACACACACACACACATGCATGTATACACACACAGAGATACATGTATACACACACAGATACATGTATACACACACACACAGATACATGTATACACACAGAGATACATGTATACACACACACACACAGATACATGTATACACACGCACATATACATGTATACACATATACATGTATAAACACACACATATACATGTATATACACATAGATACATGTATACACACACAGATACATGTATACACACACAGATACATGTATGCACACACAGATACATGTATGCACACACAGATACATGTATGCACACACATATACATGTATACACACACACATGCATGTATACACACACACAGATACATGTATACACACACAGATACATGTATACACACACAGATACATGTATACACACAGAGATACATGTATACACACACACACAGATACATGTATACACACGCACATATACATGTATACACATATACATGTATAAACACACACATATATACATGTATACACACATAGATACATGTATACACACACAGATACATGTATACACACACAGATACATGTATACACACACAGATACATGTATGCACACACATATACATGTATACACACGCACATATACATGTATACACACACAGATACATGTATACACACATAGATACATGTATACACACACAGCTACATGTATACACACACAGATACATGTATACACACACACAGATACATGTATACACACACACAGATACATGTATGCACACACACAGATACATGTATGCACACACAGATATATGTATACACACACATATACATGTATAAACACACACATACATATGCATGTATACACACACAGAGATACATGTATACACACACAGATACATGTATACACACACACAGATACATGTATACACAAATATACATGTATACACACACATACATGTATACACAAACACAGATACCTGTATACACACAGATACATGTATACACACACACAGATACATGTATACACACATATACATGTATACACACACACATGTATACACAAACACAGAAACATATATACACAAACACACATGTATACACACACACACACACACACAGATACATGTATACACACATATACATGTATACACACATACACATGTATACACACACAGAGATACATGTAAACACATAAATACACAAACACAGATACATGTATACACACACACAGATACATGTATAGTATACACAAACACAGATACATGTATACACACACACACAGATACATGTATACACACACAGATACATGTATACACACGCACATACATGTATACACACGCACATATACATGTATACACATACACATATACATGTATAAACACACACATATATACCTGTATACACACAGATACATGTATACACACACACAGATACATGTATACACACACAGATACATGTATGCACACACAGATACATGTATGCACACACAGATACATGTATACACACAGATACATGTATACACACATATACATGTATACACACATATACATGTATACACACACATATACATGTATACACACACAGAGATACATGTATACACACACAGATACATGTATACACACACAGATACATGTATACACACATGTATACACACACACAGATACATATATACACAAACACACATGTATACACACACACACAGTTACATGTATACACACACACAGATACATGCATACACACATACATAGATACATGTATACACATACACAGATACATGTATACACAAACCACAGATACATGTATACACAAACCACAGATAAAACCACAGATACATGTATACACAAACCAGATACATGTATACACAAACACAGATACATGTATACACAAACACAGATACATGTATAGTATACACAGATACATGTATACACAAACACAGATGCATGTATACACAAACAGATACATGTATAGTATACACAGATACATGTATACACAAACACAGATACATGTATAGTATACACAGATACATGTAGATACAAACACAGATACATGTATACACAAACACAGATACATGTATAGTATACACAGATACATGTATACACAAACACAGATACATGTATAGTATACACAGATACATGTAGATACAAACACAGATACATGTATACACAAACACAGATGCATGTATACACAAACACAGATGCATGTATACACAAACACAGATGCATGTATACACAAACACAGATACATGTATACACAAACACAGATACATGTATAGTATACACAGATACATGTAGATACAAACACAGATACATGTATACACAAACACAGATACATGTATACACAAACACAGATACATGTATACACAAACACAGATACATGTATAGTATACACAGATACATGTAGATACAAACACAGATACATGTATAGTATACACAGATACATGTATACACAAACACAGATACATGTATATTATACACAGATACATGTATACACAAACACAGATACATGTATAGTATACACAGATACATGTATACACAAACACAGATGCATGTATACACAAACACAGATACATGTATAGTATACACAGATACATGTATACACAAACACAGATACATGTATAGTATACACAGATACATGTAGATACAAACACAGATACATGTATACACAAACACAGATACATGTATAGTATACACAGATACATGTATACACAAACACAGATACATGTATAGTATACACAGATACATGTAGATACAAACACAGATACATGTATACACAAACACAGATGCATGTATACACAAACACAGATACATGTATAGTATACACAGATACATGTATACACAAACACAGATACATGTATAGTATACACAGATACATGTAGATACAAACACAGATACATGTATACACAAACACAGATACATGTATACACAAACACAGATACATGTATAGTATACACAGATACATGTAGATACAAACACAGATACATGTATAGTATACACAGATACATGTATACACAAACACAGATACATGTATATTATACACAGATACATGTATACACAAACACAGATACATGTATAGTATACACAGATACATGTAGATACAAACACAGATACATGTATACACAAACACAGATACATGTATAGTATACACAGATACATGTAGATACAAACACAGATACATGTATACACAAACACAGATACATGTATAGTATACACAGATACATGTAGATACAAACACAGATACATGTATACACAAACACAGATGCATGTATACACAAACACAGATGCATGTATACACAAACACAGATACATGTATAGTATACACAGATACATGTATACACAAACACAGATACATGTATAGTATACACAGATACATGTATACACAAACACAGATACATGTATAGTATACACAGATTCATGTATACACAAACATATGTATACACAAACACAGATACATGTGTAGTATACACAGATACATGTATACACAAACACAGATGCATGTATACACAAACACAGATGCATGTATACACAAACACAGATACATGTATAGTATACACAAACACATGTATACACAAACACAGATACATGTATAGTATACACAAACACAGATACATGTATAGTATACACAGATACATGTATAGTATACACAGATACATGTATACACAAACACATGTATACACAAACACAGATACATGTATACACAAACACAGATACATGTATACACAAACACATGTATACACAAACACAGATACATGTATACACAAACACAGATACATGTATACACAAACACAGATGCATGTATACACAAACACAGATACATGTAGATACAAACACAGATACATGTATAGTATACACAGATACATGTATACACAAACACAGATACATGTATAGTATACACAGATACATGTAGATACAAACACAGATACATGTATAGTATACACAGATACATGTATAGTATACACAGATACATGTATACACAAACATATGTATACACAAACACAGATACATGTATAGTATACACAGATACATGTAGATACAAACACAGATACATGTATACACAAACACAGATGCATGTATACACAAACACAGATACATGTATACACAAACACAGATACATGTATAGTATACACAGATGCATGTATACACAAACACATGTATACACAAACACAGATACATGTATAGTATACACAAACACATGTATACACAAACACAGATACATGTATAGTATACACAAACACAGATACATGTATAGTATACACAGATACATGTATAGTATACACAGATACATGTATACACAAACACAGATACATGTATAGTATACACAGATACATGTATAGTATACACAGATACATGTATACACAAACACATGTATACACAAACACAGATACATGTATAGTATACACAGATACATGTATACACAAACACAGATACATGTATAGTATACACAGATACATGTATACACAAACACATGTATACACAAACACAGATACATGTATAGTATACACAGATGCATGTATACACAAACACAGATACATGTATACACAAACACAGATACATGTATAGAATACACAGATGCATGTATACACAAACACATGTATACACAAACACAGATACATGTATAGTATACACAGATACATGTATACACAAACACAGATACATGTATAGTATACACAGATACATGTAGATACAAACACAGATACATGTATACACAAACACAGATACATGTATAGTATACACAAACACATGTATACACAAACACAGATACATGTATACACAAACACAGATACATGTATACACAAACACAGATACATGTATAGTATACACAGATACATGTATACACAAACACAGATACATGTATAGTATACACAGATGCATGTATACACAAACACAGATACATGTATACACAAACACAGATACATGTATAGTATACACAGATGCATGTATACACAAACACAGATACATGTATACACAAACACAGATACATGTATAGTATACACAAACACAGATACATGTATACACAAACACAGATACATGTATAGTATACACAGATGCATGTATACACAAACACAGATACATGTATACACAAACACAGATACATGTATAGTATACACAAACACAGATACATGTATACACAAACACAGATACATGTATACACACACACAGATACATGTATACACACACACAGATACATGTATACACAAACACAGATACATGTATAGTATACACAGATGCATGTATACACAAACACAGATACATGTATACACAAACACAGATACATGTATAGTATACACAAACACAGATACATGTATACACAAACACAGATACATGTATACACAAACACAGATACATGTATACACACACACAGATACATGTATACACAAACACAGATACATGTATTCCCAAACACAGATACATGTATACACAAACACAGATACATGTATACACAAACACAGATACATGTATACACACACACAGATACATGTATAGTATACACAGATACATGTATACACAAACACAGATACATGTATACACACACACAGATACATGTATACACAAACACAGATACATGTATACACAAACACAGATACATGTATACACAAACACAGATACATGTATACACACACACATGTATATGATGAAAATGCTAGCAATGAATTAACAAGGAAGAGGCTAGGGTCCGGTCCCTACGACACCTGTATCAGGCCTCTGATTAACTCTCTCTGGGTGTAATTGTGCCACTACAAAATACTCCATAAACTTCCCTCCATCCAAACAGTAGTTAAATGAATAGAAAATGGGCCTCAAATCGGTCTGAAGTCCCCTCTCACAGAACAACGTCTGGAGCACCTCCATTCTTAACTTTTCTCCTGCGGAAGCAATGATAAGTCTAGCTTTCAGTAAGGTGGGATAGCTTTTAGGTGCTTTTGGAGTTTTAGGAATCTTTGCCTGCTCCTAGTGGTCAGGAGTGGAATTCCCAGGAGTAATGGCTTGTGGACTCTCACCAGAAAACAGAATTTATGTTTACCTGATAAATTACTTTCTCCAACGGTGTGTCCGGTCCACGGCGTCATCCTTACTTGTGGGATATTCTCTTCCCCAACAGGAAATGGCAAAGAGCCCAGCAAAGCTGGTCACATGATCCCTCCTAGGCTCCGCCTACCCCAGTCATTCGACCGACGTTAAGGAGGAATATTTGCATAGGAGAAACCATATGGTACCGTGGTGACTGTAGTTAAAGAAAATAAATTATCAGACCTGATTAAAAAAACCAGGGCGGGCCGTGGACCGGACACACCGTTGGAGAAAGTAATTTATCAGGTAAACATAAATTCTGTTTTCTCCAACATAGGTGTGTCCGGTCCACGGCGTCATCCTTACATGTGGGAACCAATACCAAAGCTTTAGGACACGGATGAAGGGAGGGAGCAAATCAGGTCACCTAAATGGAAGGCACCACGGCTTGCAAAACCTTTCTCCCAAAAATAGCCTCAGAAGAAGCAAAAGTATCAAACTTGTAAAATTTGGTAAAAGTGTGCAGTGAAGACCAAGTCGCTGCCCTACATATCTGATCAACAGAAGCCTCGTTCTTGAAGGCCCATGTGGAAGCCACAGCCCTAGTGGAATGAGCTGTGATTCTTTCGGGAGGCTGCCGTCCGGCAGTCTCGTAAGCCAATCTGATGATGCTTTTAATCCAAAAAGAGAGAGAGGTAGAAGTTGCTTTTTGACCTCTCCTTTTACCTGAATAAACAACAAACAAGGAAGATGTTTGTCTAAAATCCTTTGTAGCATCTAAATAGAATTTTAGAGCGCGAACAACATCCAAATTGTGCAACAAACGTTCCTTCTTTGAAACTGGTTTCGGACACAGAGAAGGTACGATAATCTCCTGGTTAATGTTTTTGTTAGAAACAACCTTTGGAAGAAAACCAGGTTTAGTACGTAAAACCACCTTATCTGCATGGAACACCAGATAAGGAGGAGAACACTGCAGAGCAGATAATTCTGAAACTCTTCTAGCAGAAGAAATTGCAACTAAAAACAAAACTTTCCAAGATAATAACTTAATATCAACGGAATGTAAGGGTTCAAACGGAACCCCCTGAAGAACTGAAAGAACTAAATTGAGACTCCAAGGAGGAGTCAAAGGTTTGTAAACAGGCTTGATTCTAACCAGAGCCTGAACAAAGGCTTGAACATCTGGCACAGCTGCCAGCTTTTTGTGAAGTAACACCGACAAGGCAGAAATCTGTCCCTTCAGGGAACTTGCAGATAATCCTTTTTCCAATCCTTCTTGAAGGAAGGATAGAATCCTAGGAATCTCAACCTTGTCCCAAGGGAATCCTTTAGATTCACACCAACAGATATATTTTTTCCAAATTTTGTGGTAAATCTTTCTAGTTACAGGCTTTCTGGCCTGAACAAGAGTATCGATAACAGAATCTGAGAATCCTCGCTTCGATAAAATCAAGCGTTCAATCTCCAAGCAGTCAGCTGGAGTGAAACCAGATTCGGATGTTCGAACGGACCCTGAACAAGAAGGTCTCGTCTCAAAGGTAGCTTCCAAGGTGGAGCCGATGACATATTCACCAGATCTGCATACCAAGTCCTGCGTGGCCACGCAGGAGCTATCAAGATCACCGACGCCCTCTCCTGATTGATCCTGGCTACCAGCCTGGGGATGAGAGGAAATGGCGGGAACACATAAGCTAGTTTGAAGGTCCAAGGTGCTACTAGTGCATCCACTAGAGCCGCCTTGGGATCCCTGGATCTGGCCCCGTAGCAAGGAACTTTGAAGTTCTGACGAGAGGCCATCAGATCCATGTCTGGAATGCCCCACAGGTGAGTGACTTGGGCAAAGATTTCCGGATGGAGTTCCCACTCCCCCGGATGCAATGTCTGACGACTCAGAAAATCCGCTTCCCCATTTTCCACTCCTGGGATGTGGATAGCAGACAGGTGGCAGGAGTGAGACTCCGCCCATAGAATAATTTTGGTCACTTCTTCCATCGCTAGGGAACTCCTTGTTCCCCCCTGATGGTTGATGTACGCTACAGTTGTCATGTTGTCTGATTGAAACCGTATGAACTTGGTCCTCGCTAGCTGAGGCCAAGCCTTGAGAGCATTGAATATCGCTCTCAGTTCCAGAATATTTATCGGTAGAAGAGATTCTTCCCGAGACCAAAGACCCTGAGCTTTCAGGGATCCCCAGACCGCGCCCCAGCCCATCAGACTGGCGTCGGTCGTGACAATGACCCACTCTGGTCTGCGGAATGTCATCCCTTGTGACAGGTTGTCCAGGGACAGCCACCAACGGAGTGAGTCTCTGGTCCTCTGATTTACTTGTATCTTCGGAGACAAGTCTGTATAGTCCCCATTCCACTGACTGAGCATGCACAGTTGTAATGGTCTTAGATGAATGCGCGCAAAAGGAACTATGTCCATTGCCGCTACCATCAACCCGATCACTTCCATGCACTGAGCTATGGAAGGAAGAGGAACGGAATGAAGTATCCGACAAGAGTCTAGAAGTTTTGTTTTTCTGACCTCTGTCAGAAAAATCCTCATTTCTAAGGAGTCTATAATTGTTCCCAAGAAGGGAACCCTTGTTGACGGGGATAGGGAACTCTTTTCCACGTTCACTTTCCAACCGTGAGATCTGAGAAAGGCCAGGACGATGTCCGTGTGAGCCTTTGCTTGAGGAAGGGACGACGCTTGAATCAGAATGTCGTCCAAGTAAGGTACTACCGCAATGCCCCTTGGTCGTAGCACAGCTAGAAGGGACCCTAGTACCTTTGTGAAAATCCTTGGAGCAGTGGCTAATCCGAAAGGAAGCGCCACGAACTGGTAATGTTTGTCCAGGAATGCGAACCTTAGGAACCGATGATGTTCCTTGTGGATAGGAATATGTAGATACGCATCCTTTAAATCCACCGTGGTCATGAATTGACCTTCCTGGATGGAAGGAAGAATAGTTCGAATGGTTTCCATCTTGAACGATGGAACCTTGAGAAACTTGTTTAAGATCTTGAGATCTAAGATTGGTCTGAACGTTCCCTCTTTTTTGGGAACTATGAACAGATTGGAGTAGAACCCCATCCCTTGTTCTCTTAATGGAACAGGATGAATCACTCCCATTTTTAACAGGTCTTCTACACAATGTAAGAATGCCTGTCTTTTTATGTGGTCTGAAGACAACTGAGACCTGTGGAACCTCCCCCTTGGGGGAAGTCCCTTGAATTCCAGAAGATAACCTTGGGAGACTATTTCTAGCGCCCAAGGATCCAGAACATCTCTTGCCCAAGCCTGAGCGAAGAGAGAGAGTCTGCCCCCCACCAGATCCGGTCCCGGATCGGGGGCCAACATTTCATGCTGTCTTGGTAGCAGTGGCAGGTTTCTTAGCCTGCTTTCCCTTGTTCCAGCCTTGCATTGGTCTCCAAGCTGGCTTGGCTTGAGAAGTATTACCCTCTTGCTTAGAGGACGTAGCACTTTGGGCTGGTCCGTTTTTACGAAAGGGACGAAAATTAGGTCTATTTTTTGCCTTGAAAGGCCGATCCTGAGGAAGGGCGTGGCCCTTACCCCCAGTGATATCAGAGATAATCTCTTTCAAGTCAGGGCCAAACAGCGTTTTCCCCTTGAAAGGAATGTTTAGTAGCTTGTTCTTGGAAGACGCATCAGCCGACCAAGATTTCAACCAAAGCGCTCTGCGCGCCACAATAGCAAACCCAGAATTCTTAGCCGCTAACCTAGCCAATTGCAAAGTGGCGTCTAGGGTGAAAGAATTAGCCAATTTGAGAGCATTGATTCTGTCCATAATCTCCTCATAAGGAGGAGAATCACTATCGAGCGTCTTTATCAGCTCATCGAACCAGAAACATGCGGCTGTAGCGACAGGGACAATGCATGAAATTGGTTGTAGAAGGTAACCCTGCTGAACAAACATCTTTTTAAGCAAACCTTCTAATTTTTTATCCATAGGATCTTTGAAAGCACAACTATCCTCTATGGGTATAGTGGTGCGTTTGTTTAAAGTGGAAATCGCTCCCTCGACCTTGGGGACTGTCTGCCATAAGTCCTTTCTGGGGTCGACCATAGGAAACAATTTTTTAAATATGGGGGGAGGGACGAAAGGAATACCGGGCCTTTCCCATTCTTTATTAACAATGTCCGCCACCCGCTTGGGTATAGGAAAAGCTTCTGGGAGCCCCGGCACCTCTAGGAACTTGTCCATTTTACATAGTTTCTCTGGGATGACCAACTTTTCACAATCATCCAGAGTGGATAATACCTCCTTAAGCAGAATGCGGAGATGTTCCAACTTAAATTTAAATGCAATCACATCAGGTTCAGCCTGTTGAGAAATGTTCCCTGAATCAGTAATTTCTCCCTCAGACAAAACCTCCCTGGCCCCATCAGACTGGGTTAGGGGCCCTTCAGAGATATTAATATCAGCGTCGTCATGCTCTTCAGTATCTAAAACAGAGCAGCCACGCTTACGCTGACAAGGGTTCATTTTGGCTAAAATGTTTTTGACAGAATTATCCATTACAGCCGTTAATTGTTGCATAGTAAGGAGTATTGGCGCGCTAGATGTACTAGGGGCCTCCTGAGTGGGCAAGACTCTAAGCCATCTCCGTGGAGATGTTGCCTGTACAACGGCAAAGAGAATGACTGGGGTAGGCGGAGCCTAGGAGGGATCATGTGACCAGCTTTGCTGGGCTCTTTGCCATTTCCTGTTGGGGAAGAGAATATCCCACAAGTAAGGATGACGCCGTGGACCGGACACACCTATGTTGGAGAAAGAAATGTTATGCTCTGTCCAATTCATATAAGTTTACTTTTTACTGTCTGTTTAAGGGGAAAGTTAAATTGCAATAAATGATCCTAAAGCGTTCATCAAGAGATTAATAACTAACATTTAAAAGCGCTCTGAAGATGTAGAGAAAGATTAAAATTAACCGTAAGCGGCAACTTACGTCAATGTGAAACGTGAACAGATATAAAGTGCTGCTGCCTTTTGCTAACTCAAGTACAATGATTTCACACCGCTTACATAGAGTCCTTCTCTTTGCTATCTCGCCACTGATAATCTAGACAAGCTGGAGGGGCGCATGAAACCCTTAATGAGTAATAATGCTCTGACCTACACGTGACCTCAGGGTATACACTATCTATCTTCTTGTGAAACTTCTGCCACATCAAGAAGCTACAGAGAGTTAGTATAAAAACGTACGAGGCAGTGAGATTCATAATATGCACACAGTAGTTTAATATGTCCACTTGTAGTTTACAGCTACTTGCGCCCTATGAGATGTCATTACTTGCCTTTGCCTGCAGCGGTCTCTAGGTCCAGAGAAACATCAGGCTTGTCCTCCCCATTAGTTTCATCAACTTCTGTTACTGTTGTGAGCTCCGGCTCACTCTTGTAAAGCCGGTAATCAGGGCCCTGAGAGGAAAAGACCAATACAACACTTGTTAAATATTGTGTAACATCAAGTGCTCATTACTAAGAAAGGTTATGAGGGCAGTGATGAACCTTCTAATGGAAAAACAAATGGGAACAAAGAATGAGCCCAGTAAATCACGTAACCACGTGTCAGGTGAGAAAGAATAACTATTTGTTATAAATATGTTGTTATTGAACTGAAGCTGTAACAAATGAGTATTTATCTTTACAGTTACAAAGAACTGAACCCCTAAACTGCTCAGAACTTAAACATCTAAACCACCACCCAAGACTCTTTGCTTTGAAGGCTGCGCTCTACTAAGCATTATATGGCCCATATAAGGAAATTTTACGAAAACTTTAAAGAATGGTCAGACAAGGAATGAGAGGTTCTCTCTGTCAACTTTCCAACTAAGAAAGGGATGGTGTCCTAAGCATGTGTCCGAGATGCTAGAGGTTTCCCACTTTAATAGTACAAAGCTATCATATAAGACATTCTATGACATCTTCTACAAATATTATAGTCAACATTCACTCATTCCTTGTCAGCTTTGTAAAACAACATGACCTAACAAGGAGGGAGGTTTTATAGAACAGGAAATGTCAAGTCAAGGGTGTTTTACTTTGTAGTCCCACCTCTCCAAGCTGGCAAGAATCTTGTATAAGAAATGTTATTCCTGATTGGTTTGAGGGGGCACCAAAAACTTAAATTATGCTTACCAGATAATTTTCTTTGAGTCCACAGCTGCATTCATTACTTTTGGGAAATACAGAACCAGGCCACCAGGAGGAGGCAAAGACACCCCAGCCAAAGGCTTAAATACCTCCCCCACTTCCCTCATCCCCCAGTCATTCTGCCAAGGGAACAAGGAACAGTAGGAGAAATATCAGGGTGAAAAAAAAATGCCAGAAGAACAAAAAATAAAGGCCGCCCCATGAAACAAACACGGGCGGGGAGTTGTGGACTCTCCCCGTCAGAAGAAAATAAATTTATCTGGTAAGCATAATTAAGTTTTTCTTCTTAAACAGGGAGAGTCCACAGCTGCGTTCATTACTTTTGGCAAATCAATACCCAAGCTATAGAGGACACTTGAGTGCAAAATAGGTGGGAACAAAAAAGGCGGCCCATTCTGAGGGCACCACAGCCTGATATAACCCAAACTCCTGATAAAAAAAAACTGCGTCAACAGACACAGAAAGGACAAAAGGAAGAGGACCCAGTAACTGCCTATTAGTTAGAACCATAAAGAGCCTTGCTAGAGACCACTCAGATCCCTAGACTCCACTGAGCACAAAACCTCTGAGGAGACAAAAATCCCGCTGACTCGAAGCCCGCCAAGGAAAACCACTGCCTGACCAATGGGAAGGGGGACACCAAAATTCTCCTCACAATCTTCCAGAAGAAGATTAAGATCAGATAAGGAAGTCCAAAAAGACCACTAAAACAAACCCCCAAAAATCAAGGGCAAACCAAGAAAGAGAAAGTTCCAGACCACCTCCTACATGAGTCCCAAGGAACTAATGCAAAGTCCTAACCAGAACCGAAGACCTAAAAGGACAAAAAAGTAGAACCCTCTACCTTACCACAGAGCGCTATCCAGCACTAAGAAAACTGAACACCCAAGGGTCAAAAAACCCCCGGAAATAGAACAGACACAACAGATAGGAATATCCGTTTACGCCCCAGTCAACATCTGATAGGCGGTCCAACTAAGCGTCAAGCCTACAAAAAAAACTCTGAAAACAGTGCAGATCAATTCCACCCCTACCAGAACACAGGGAAGGGAGGACAGCACCCTGACCAAGAATAAAAAACCAGCAACTCGCAGAGGAAAGGTACCACCGCAAGGCCACCCATGTAAGGAAGGAGCACTCAGTAGCCCCTCATGATACGCGGTCGATGCTTAACAGAACAGTCAGAATCCCTGACCCCTACTCTGAGCAAACAGTCCCAGCACTGACGCGACTGGTAAAGTCCAAAGGACAAGGGAGAACAAAAATTCACTGTAACGACCAGGCCCGGAGATTAGCAAATAATCTCCAGCCACGAGATCCCCCGGAAAGGAAAGAGGCACGAACCCCCAGAGAGACTAGCTCGGGTTCCCAAATACCTATCTACATTTCCCTTCAGAATCGGAGGGGAAGTACACTCAACCAAGAGAGACCCTCGACTAACAACTATCAGAAAAGTATGCAACATGAAAATCCAACCTTCCAGGTGGACACAAACTCATGACGTCCTGCAAGCAAAGCAGGGAGGCAAACCCCACTGAACTCCAGGATCAGAGGAGGAAAACGACCTCTGGAGTAGCCAACAGGATAGATGCAATAGATCAGATTCTCCAAAATAGAAGAAAATCAGAGACCCAACAATTTGCTAGCCCACATGCAAGGCGCAAAAAGCTGGAACTGGTCTTCAAACTGCAAATCCGCTTGCTAGGCAGCTAAGGTAACCCTCCGGCCACTACAGCCAGCTCAGTAGAGAAATTCCCATTTCTCCGGAAGGAATAAAAAGAAGCCACCAGTAGGAACAAGGAGATTTTCCCAGGATCGGGAAACCCAACCTGCTACTCAACCGGCCAGATCCAACGTCTATGAGATCTGGAAAACAGAGTAACCAAAAAGGCCAGTAGAAGACCAGGACTAGGTTAAAAGATTGGACACCCGGAACCAAACAAATAACCCTTGAGGAACATCCCCAAGAGTACTCAATCTGAAGATGACCTTGCACTGAAGTTGATGCAATCACAGCCATGCCTCCACGGGGTCTTAAACAATGATCTCCCATGTAAGTATCCCAGAGACTGAACTCATCCCCAACGGGCCTCTTGGATCCACACCCACCAAATAAGACGAAGGCAGGACCCAAAAGAGATCAGAACTCAAACTAGAAAGTAATCTCTGTTTGAGAGAATATAACAGTCTCTAAATATCCACTCTGGATCAATCTCCGGGGGCCCCTACTGCTCAAGGAATTGACAAATGAACGATCATCCTAAAACTCCTAGCAGGCGAAGGAACTCAACTGAATCGCCCAAGCAGGGCCAACCTTACATTTGTAAAAGAGACAACATACAATCCCCCAGATCCCAAAAATTATAGGATCAGAACAGGATATCGTAAGAAAGCGGACCCTAAGGACCGGATTTCCTCCATCAGACGACAGGAAGACTGACCCCAAGGAAAGGGGAAACGAAGTACACAACCAACCTTGACCATAAGGAAGAGGCCCTGTTGAAAGAGATCGGGACTAATAAGTACAATGCAATCTGGAATTAAGTATGATAGAGGAGAAGTAACCCCCCAAACCAGGTACGGAAGATCTCTATGGCGTCATCTGAACCCCTTTATCTTTCGAAGGGGAGAACCAAAGGACCTCAAGTATACTGTCATAGCAGGATCTGTAATCCCAGATAACCCTGTTAACTATGCAGGGACAGGACACCTAGGACTGAGTACATCAAACATTGGACGCCCTACCCGGATGAATAAATTAGGACCAGCCTAACATCTAGGATAGAAGGGCCTTCATAACTTGTAGAACAAGAAAACAACTTCTTAACAAGAAGTAAGCAAACTCAGTACCTGTTACGGTTACCCTTAGTCTCGCTGAGAGATGGACCGCTAAGTAGCCTGGATCCCTATTGCTAAAGAGGGGAGAAGCTGCTTTCCATAGTATTCTATATGAGTCTCGCAAATATAGAATAATCTCCCTTAGCTGCAGTACAGCTAGGATACCCTTCTGCCCACAAAAACGAGTCAACGCTGCGATTGAGGGTCAAACAAGAACTCAGGACTGGGATGCCCAGCCTGCTTTTTATTAAGGTTACATGCACACAGGGCACTCCCAGGGGGAGAGGGGGGGAAGCACAAAATCCCCCATCACACATTTAGATAGAGAGCACTGTCCTTTGACAGGCCACAATAGGATTACAGTACTTAAGATAACAAGTTTACAAGTTCATCTTATCAATTAGCAGTCTGGCTCCAGAGGTGATTAGACAATGGGATTGGTTATCCCTAAACTTAGAGCTGAGGCCAGCAAATGTGTATTTAGGCAATAGTTTCTAAAAGCTGAAAAAAAAAGAGTTAACTCTTTATGAAATGATACTTGTTACGGTTTTCTTGGAGCCCTTCTTAGGCGCTGGCTTGCTGGTTCAGGCATTGCTGCTGGGAAATAAGCTCTTCACAACAAAATAACTAATGCTTCTGTAACAGTGCTCCCTTTCTGTGGAACACTCTGGCAGACACGGTCTCACCCCTTTTCGGGGCAGACTAAGGCTGTCCAGACCGCTGGTTATGCGGGGCTGAGGTCGGTTTGTCTGGACAACCCGTCGGCGTTGCCATTCTGTTTCCCAGGTCTGTAAGTAATGGTGAAATTGAAGGGTTGCAACGATAAGCTCCAACGTAATAGCCTGCCGTTATCTCCAGAGACCCGGTTCAGCCACACCAACGGGTTATGGTCGGTGACCAGAGTGAACTCCTGACCATATAAATAGGGAGTCAATTTCTTTAATGCCCACACCAAAGCCAAACACTCCTTTTCGACCGCTGCATAGCTGACTTCGCGGGGCAGGAGCTTCCGGCTGATGTAGGCAACTGGATGCTCCCCTCCATCTTCGCCTACTTGGCTGAGGACAGCTCCCAGCCCGAACATGGAAGCATCTGTATGGACGATAAAACGTTTGTTAAGGGCTGGGGCCGCCAAGACAGGAGCGTTAATTAGAGCATTTTTGAGAGCCTGGAAAGCCGTTTCACAGTGGGGAGACCACAGGACCTGTCGAGGTAAGTTCTTCTTGGTCAAGTCAGTCAGGGGTTTGGCAAGTGTGCTGTAGTCTGGTACGAACCGTCTATAGTACCCTGCCGTGCTCAGGAAGGCTAGGACCTGAGTCTTAGTGATGGGGGTGGGCCAATTGGCGACAGCTTCTATTTTGGCCGGCTCTGGTTGCTGCTTTCCACACCCCACCCGGTGACCCAGGTACTGTACCTCGGCCATCCCAAAGTGGCATTTTTCTGGCTTCAGAGTCAGGCCAGCAGCCCAGATCTGATCCAGAACCATTCCCACATGAGCTAAGTGGTCCTCCCAGGACTCACTGTGGATCGCTATGTCGTCCAGGTAGGCGCAAGCAAAACTCTGGAAGCCATCCAGGAGCCTATCCACCAAGCGCTGGAATGTAGCTGGGGCATTCTTCATCCCAAACGGCATTACCCTAAACTGATATAAGCCGAATGGGGTGACAAATGCCGACTTGGGGATAGCCTCCGGGGCCAGGGGAATCTGCCAGTAACCTTTGCAGAGGTCAATAGTGGTCAGGTAATTTCCCCTGGCTATACGATCGAGTAGCTCGTCTACCCTGGGCATAGGGTAAGCGTCCGTCACGGTATTTTCATTGAGCCTCCGATAGTCTACGCAGAACCGGGTGGTCCCATCTTTCTTGGGCACCAAGACAACTGGGGAGGCCCATGGACTATCGGAGGGCTCAATTACCCTGAGCTGGAGCATCTCATCGATCTCCTTCTTCATTCCTGTCCTAACTGCTTCGGGGATTCGGTACGGAGCCTGGCTCAAGGGAGCTTGTCCCGGAGTATCTACCTGGTGGGTGGTTAAAGTAGTGTACCCTGGCTTCGGGGAGAAGGTGAGGTGTTTGGACTGGAGGAGTTGGTTGAGCTGCTCCCTTTCAGTGGGGCTAAGTCGGTCCCCTATCTGAACCTGCGCCACTATACCTGTGGGGAGACTCTTTTCTAATAGGTCTGGAATGGGTAAACTGTCGGGGTCTTCCTGAGGGGAACAACATACGGCCATCACGTTCTCTGGTCGCTCAAAATATTCCTTGAGCATGTTTACATGGAATGTCTTTCTAAGATTGTTGTCATGGCAGCTAGCTATCACATAAGTGGTGTCTCCCCTTTTCTCTACGATCTGGTAGGGACCCTGCCAGGACGCCTGCAATTTGTCTGTCTTCACCGGCTTAAGTACTAACACCTTTTGTCCTATGGTGAAGATTCTCTTTCGGGCCCCCCGATCGTACCATACTTTCTGTCTTCTCTGGGCCAACTGGAGATTAGCCCGCACGGATTTGGCTAATTGCTCCATTCGGTCCCTGAGTTCCAGCACGTATGGCACAATGGGGACACCGTCAGCCTCCATCTCTCCCTCCCAGTGCTCCCGGATCAGGTTTAGGGGTCCCCGTACCTTTCTTCCGTAGAGCAACTCGAAGGGAGAGAACCCTGTCGTTTCCTGGGGCACCTCCCGATAAGCAAATAGGAGGTGCGGCAGGAAGCGTTCCCAGTCTCGGTATTCCTGAGTGAACGTCTTGAGCATTTGCTTGAGGGTCCCATTGAACCTCTCACACAGCCCGTTCGTCTGGGGGTGGTATGGGGAGCTCAGGAGGGACTTAATTTTGCAAACCTGCCAGAGTTGTTGGGTTAATTCAGCCGTAAATTGGGTGCCTCGGTCGGATAGGATTTCTTTTGGAAATCCTACCCGGGAGAACACCTGTACTAGTGCATTCGCTACCGTATCCGCTTGTATGTTGGATAGGGCGACAGCCTCTGGGTACCTGGTAGCGTAGTCCACTACGGTAAGAATGTAGCGCTTACCGGAGGGACTAGGGGTAGCCAGTGGTCCCACTAGGTCAATAGCAACCCGACTGAAGGGTTCCTCTACAATGGGCATATTTACTAGCTGGGCTTTAGGGTGATCGCCTCGCCTTCCTACTCGTTGACACACATCGCAGGTGTTACAGTAAGTTCTAACATCAGCGTGCACCCCTGGCCAAAAGAACGTGCGAGTAATGCGGTGTAGGGTACGGGTTACAGCTAGGTGGCCTGCTAAGGGGATGTCGTGGCCTATTTTGAGGATTTCTTGACGGTATTTGTGGGGCACTACCAGCTGTCGCCTACGCTGTCCCCTTTTCTCTGTCCAGCGGTATAGTTTCCCTTTTTCCCATAAGAATGTTTCGTTATCTGCCCCGCCCCCTCCGGTCTCTGCTCGTTCCTGGTACTTTTGTAAGGTCGGGTCAGTCTTAGACTCTGCCTCGAAAGCATCTGGGGTGTCCCAGGGTATGGGGCCTAACCTGTCAGGCAAGGTCGGGGTAGGTCTTACCTGTGTCTCCCGCACTGGTGAGAGCTCTCGCTCCGTCCGGGCTTGGGCCCGTGTAGTCACTGGGTCCGCCTCGTTGTTGCATACTGGAGCATAGGCAGAAGTCATGGGGCCCAAATCGTTGCCCAGTAGTACTTCGGCAGGTAAATTATCCATTAGGCCCACGTTCACAGCCCCCTTTCCCGCTCCCCAATCAAGATGCACTTTAGCTGTTGGAATTTTGTACACATCCCCCCCCGCCACTCTAACGGCCACAGTCTGTCCGGATCGCTTGTGCTCTGGCACCAAATGACTCTGTACCAGCGTGATAGTAGCCCCTGTGTCTCGCAATCCCTCGGTAGATCGCCCCTCGAGCCATACCCTCTGCCGATGGTGCTGGCGGTTATCTGAGGCAGCATATACAGGGTCTGCCTCGTGAAGCGGCCCCACATATCCCTCCATAGGGGCCTCTTGGTTAACACAGAGGGCCCGGGCCGGACGATAGGACCCAGAGGGGTAATTGTAATTCCTGGGTGTCTGGTGCGTATTAAGGGGGCAGCTAGCCATGAAATGCCCTGGTTGCTTGCATCGGTGGCAAGTCGGTCTGGGACGCTCAGAGCTGTTATTGGGTGGTCCTGAGTGTCGGACGGGCCCTGTGGGCACCGGGGCTCGGAATTCAGCACGAGGGGGTGCACGGTAAACCTCTCTGGGTTCGACCCGTGCTGGAGCTCGGTAGTTCATGGGTTCGTGAAGACGGGAGTCATAATGTTCATCGGCCAATTTGGCTGCTTCTTCTAAGGTAGAAGGCCGCCTGTCTCGCAGCCATTCCTTCCCTTGCTCTTCCATGCCATTATAAAAATGTTCTAAGAGAAACAATTGTAAAATTTCCTCCCCAGTCACCGCTTTACTTCCGCTCAGCCAGTGATTTGCCGCTCTCCGCATTCGGTGCGCCCATTCCATATGGGTATCGTTAGGCTTCTTTTCCGTGCCCCGAAACTGTCGGCGATACGTGTCCGGAGTTACAGCGTACCGTCGCAACAGTGTCTCCTTAACTAGCTCATACTGTGTCACTTCCTCAGCACCCAGAGTACGAAAAGTTTCCAGGGCTCGCCCGGATAGTTTCCCAGACAATATCGTGGGCCACTCTCTGTTGGGAATCTGGTGCAGGGCACATTGCCTTTCGAAGTCCGCCAAATATTCATCAATCCCTGTCTCGCTCTCTAGAAAGGGTCGAAATGCCGCATAGGGTATCTTGGGCCTCCCAGCATTTTCGACAGGGATGATTACCTGCGGGGCTTCAGCATTGCGGTGTGCGTTCACTAGGTTGAGTTCGTGGGCTCGAGTCTCTCGTATATCCTCGCCCGCCTCCGCCATCAACTGCTGTACCAATTCCATGGAGGGGTTCGGCTCGTATAATGAGAGCCTTTCCCGAACAATCCTGTTTTTTTCGTCACTAATCGTGGTCGGTGTTTCCGCCATTGTGAAGCTCTGATCCAGTTCGGTCAATTCTGCGATCAGCTCTCTCCTCGGCCGGTTGCTGGCGTACCCCCCTCTGCTTTCAAGTAAATCCTTTAGGGTTGTACGCTTCAATTTTTCGTAAGCGCTCTCCATCCGTTCTGTACCTCTCCTAGGAAATCCAGGAAAATCCCGCCACTGCCGCCAAATGTTACGGTTACCCTTAGTCTCGCTGAGAGATGGACCGCTTAGTATCCTGGATCCCTATTGCTAAAGAGGGGAGAAGCTGCTTTCCATAGTATTCTATATGAGTCTCACAAATATAGAATAATCTCCCTTAGCTGCAGTACAGCTAGGATACCCTTCTGCCCACAAAAACGAGTCAACGCTGCGATTGAGGGTCAAACAAGAACTCAGGACTGGGATGCCCAGCCTGCTTTTTATTAAGGTTACATGCACACAGGGCACTCCCAGGGGGAGAGGGGGGGAAGCACAAAATCCCCCATCACACATTTAGATAGAGAGCACTGTCCTTTGACAGGCCACAATAGGATTACAGTACTTAAGATAACAAGTTTACAAGTTCATCTTATCAATTAGCAGTCTGGCTCCAGAGGTGATTAGACAATGGGATTGGTTATCCCTAAACTTAGAGCTGAGGCCAGCAAATGTGTATTTAGGCAATAGTTTCTAAAAGCTGAAAAAAAAGAGTTAACTCTTTATGAAATGATACTTGTTACGGTTTTCTTGGAGCCCTTCTTAGGCGCTGGCTTGCTGGTTCAGGCATTGCTGCTGGGAAATAAGCTCTTCACAACAAAATAACTAATGCTTCTGTAACAGTACCCATACAGGAGCTGTTAATATGAGTCAGATGGTTTCGCAGAAAGACTCTCCCTGCATCTCCGGACTCTACCTTTCATTCACGCTCTCACTGAGAGGCTGACAGGACTACTTAAAACTTCAGTCCCATTTCGAAGAGTACTTACCTCCATAAGAAACTATCTTGAATCTTCTGACACTTCTCTGCCAACCTCCTGTGTTGAAAGGCAAAGAATGACTGGGGGAAGAGGGAAGTGGGGGAGGTATTTAAGCCTTTGGCTGGGGTGTCTTTGCCTCCTCCCGGTGGCCAGGTTCTGTATTTCCCAAAAGTTATGAAAGCAGCTGTGGACTTTCTCCGTTTAAGAAGAAAATAATGATCCCAATTTGCTGTATGTTTCTGTGCCTGCCTTAGTTATCTGTCTCAGAAACTACCCCTTATATATCTGCACAGACGTAAACCCATTATGTAATATTAATAAAACAGATAAGATCATTGTGTACATAAGGAGTTTAGTTGTATGTTCAATTGGATCTTCTTTATTTCTGTTAGCGTTATAATATCATGATTAAGGTATTTTAACGAAAATGACCCTAGTCTCAACCTACCTATAGCATGCATGATTAAGGTCTTCTAATGAGAGTGACCCTAGTCTCAACCTCCACCTATAGCGTACATGATTAACGTCTTCTAACGAGAGGTACCCTAGTCTCAACGTCCCCCTATAGCGTGCATAATTAAGGTCTTCTAATGAGAGTGACCCTAGTCTCACCCACCCCCTATAGCGTGCATGATTAAGGTCTTCTAATGAGAGTGACCCTAGTCTCAACCTCCCCCTATTGCATGCATGATTAAGGTCTTCTGAGAGTGACCCTAGTCTCACCCTCCCCCTATAGCGTGCATAATTAAGGTCTTCTAATGAGAGTGACCCTAGTCTCACCCACCCCCTATAGCGTGCATGATTAAGGTCTTCTAATGAGAGTAACCCTAGTCTCAACCTCCCCCTATAGGGTGCATGATTAAGGTCTTCTAATGAGATTGACCCTAGTCTCAACCTACCTATAGCGTGCATGAATAAGGTTTTCTAATGAGTGACCCTAGTCTCAACCTCCCCCTATAGCGTGCATGATTAAGGTCTTCTAATGAGTGACGCTAGTCTCAACCTCCACCTATAGCATACACGATTAACGTCTTCTAACGAGAGGTACCCTAGTCTCAACGTCCCCCTATAGCGTGCATAATTAAGGTCTTCTAATGAGTAACCCTAGTCTCAACCTCCCCCTATAGCTTGCATGATTAAGGTCTTCTAATGAGAGTGACCCTAGTCTTAACCTCCCCCTATAGCATGCATGATTTATGTCTTCTAACGAGAGTGTCCCTAGTCTCAACCTACCTATAGCTTGCATGATTAATGTCTTCTAATGAAAGTGACCCTAGTCTCAACCTCCCCCTATAGTATGCATAATTAAGGTCTTCTAACAAGAGGTACCCTAGTCTCAACCTCCCCCTATAGCATGCATGATTAAGGTCTTCTAATGAAAGTGACCCTAGTCTCAACCTACCTATAGCGTGCATGATTAAGGTCTTCTAATGAGAGTGACCCTAGTCTCAACCTCCCCCTATAGCGTGCATGATTAAGGTCTTCTAATCAGTGAAATTAAAAAAGAGGGGGTGTAGTAGTGCGCTGGCAATGAGGAATACCAAACACCTACCAAAAAAGAAAGATCCTTCGGTCTTTCAAAAACGATTGTATTACAAAACTAGGGGTGATAGGTGCGCTACAATTAGCTAAAGGTATATAAGCAATTGTTATATATATATATATATATATATATATATATATAAGTAGAGGTGTGTCAATAAATATATAGTGATGTGTCAATAAATATATAGTGACAAGAGATTAGCTAAGCGTGTGAATTACTATAGGATGTGTCCGAAGGATGTGTTCACCTATGTGTTTATAATATTTATATTTGTGTTATATAACACTGTGTAGAATTCTCTAAGACAGAGAGATAGAAATAGCCACAGTAGGTTTGACAATATTTACTTTATAAAAAAAATATATGATACAGAATAAAAAACGATCTTATGATCTAAATTTAAAACATCATATTAAAGGGACGTCTCCCAAATGATTAGCAGAAAAATAATCACATAAAACCATATATCCAAAGTTTAAAACCAGGTTAAACCATATATATGAGATCCAACGTATGCATCTGATTGCAATCTAAATTGCGTTTAAACAAGCTGCCCCATACATAAAATTTATGCACAAGTGTCCGTGTTGTTGAATAAACGTATAAGTATAGTTCAATATGGTATCCTTGTACCCAGCTTATTTACAGATAGGCAGTTCAGAAGCTCGTGAGCGTTCACAAAAAACAAAATTTATGCTTACCTGATAAATTTCTTTCTCTTGTGGTGTATCCAGTCCACGGGTTCATCCATTACTTGTGGGATATTCTCCTTCCCAACAGGAAGTTGCAAGAGGACACCCACAGCAGAGCTGTCTATATAGCTCCTCCCCTAACTGCCACCCCCAGTCATTCGACCGAAGACAAGCAAGAAAAAGGAGAAACTATAGGGTGCAGTGGTGACTGTAGTTTAAAAATAAAAAACACCTGCCTTAAAGTGACAGGGCGGGCCGTGGACTGGATACACCACAAGAGAAATAAATTTATCAGATAAGCATACATTTTGTTTTCTCTTGTAAGGTGTATCCAGTCCACGGGTTCATCCATTACTTGTGGGATACCAATACCAAAGCTTTAGGACACGGATGAAGGGAGGGACAAGGCAGGAACTTAAACGGAAGGCACCACTGCCTGCAAGACCTTTCTCCCAAAAATAGCCTCCGAGGAGAAATTTGTAGAATTTAGAAAAAGTATGAAGCGAAGACCAAGTCGCCGCCTTACAAATCTGTTCAACAGAGGCCTCATTTTTAAAAGCCCATGTGGAAGCTACAGTTCTAGTGGAATGAGCTGTAATTCTTTCAGGAGGCTGCTGGCCAGCAGTCTCATAAGCTAAACGAATTATGCTTCTCAGCCAAAAAGAAAGAGAAGATGCCGAAGCCTTTTGGCCTCTCCTCTGTCCAGAGTAGACAACAAACAATGCAGATGTTTGACGAAAATCCTTAGTAGCTTGTAAATAAAACTTTAAAGCACGAACCACGTCAAGATTGTGTAATAGACGTTCCTTCTTTGAAGAAGGATTAGGACACAGTGACGGAACAACAATCTCCTGATTGATATTCTTATTAGATACCACCTTAGGAAGAAACCCAGGTTTGGTACGCAAAACTACCTTATCTGCATGGAAGATCAGATAAGGGGAATCACACTGTAAGGCAGATAACTCTGAAACTCTACGAGCCGAAGAGATAGCTACCAAAAACAGAACTTTCCAAGATAAAAGCTTGATATCTATGGAATGCAGAGGTTCAAACTGAACCCCTTGAAGAACTTTAAGAACTAAATTTAAACTCCATGGTGGAGCAACAGGTTTAAACACAGGCTTGATTCTAACTAAAGCCTGACAAAACGCCTGAACGTCTGGAACATCTGCCAGACGCTTGTGTAGAAGAATAGACAGAGTAGAAATCTGTCCCTTTAAGGAACTAGCTGACAATCCCTTCTCCAATCCTTCTTGGAGAAAAGATAATATCCTATGAATCCTGAATTTACTCCATGAGTAACCCTTGGATTCACACCAATGAAGATATTTACAACATATCTTATGATAGATTTTCCTGGTGACAGGCTTTCGAGCCTGAATTAAGGTATCAATGACCGACTCGGAGAAACCACGTTTTGATAAAATCAAGCGTTCAATCTCCAAGCAGTCAGCCGCAGAGAAATTAGATTTGGATGTTTGAATGGACCTTGGAGTAGAAGGTCCTGCCTCAGCGGCAGAGACCATGGTGGAAGGGATGACATGTCCACCAGATCTGCATACCAAGTCCTGCGTGGCCAAGCAGGTGCTATCAAAATCACAGAAGCTCTCTCCTGCTTGATCTTGGCAATCAGACGAGGGAGGAGAGTAAATGGTGGGAACACATAAGCCAGGCTGAAGGACCAGGGCGCTGCTAGAGTATCTATCAGCGCTGCCTGGGGATCCCTTGACCTGGACACGTAACAAGGAAGCTTGGCGTTCTGACGAGACGCCATGAGATCCAGTTCTGGTTTGCCCCATAGTTGAATCAGCTGGGCAAATACCTCTGGATGGAGCTCCCACTCCCCCGGATGAAAAATATCGACTTAGAAAATCCGCCTCCCAGTTCTCTACTCCTGGGATATGGATAGCTGAGAGATGGCAAGAGTGAACCTCTGCCCATAGAATTATTTTTGAAACCTCCAACATTGCCAGGGGGCTTCTTGTTCCCCCCTGATGGTTGATATAAGCTACAGTCGTGATATTGTCCGACTGAAATCTGATGAACCTGACCGCAGCTAGTTGAGGCCAAGCCTGAAGAGCATTGAATATCACTCTCAGTTCCAGAATGTTTATCGGAAGCAGGGCTTCCTCCTGAGTCCATGAACCCTGAGGCTTCAGGGAGTTCCAGACCGCGCCCCAGCCCAGAAGGCTAGCATCTGTCGTCACTATAGTCCACTCTGGCCTGCGGAAACTCATTCCCCTGGACAGATGGACCCGAGATAACCACCAGAGAAGAGAATCCCTGGTCTCTTGATCCAGATTTAGCAGAGGGGACAAATCTGTGTAGTCCCCATTCCACTGATTGAGCATGAAAAGTTGCAGTGGTCTGAGATGTAGGCGGGCAAACGGAACTATGTCCATTGCCGCTACCATTAGGCAGATTACTTCCATACACTGAGCCACTGACGGCCGAGAAGTGGAATGAAGAGCACGGCAGGAAGTTAGAAGCTTTGATAATCTGACCTCTGTCAGAAAAATTTTCATTTCTACTGAATCTATCAGTGTTCCTAGGAAGGAAACTCTTGTGAGAGGGGAGAGAGAACTCTTTTCTTCGTTCACCTTCCACCCGTGAGACCTCAGAAAGGCCAGAACAATGTCTGTATGGGACTTGGCGATTTGAAAAGTCGACACCTGTATCAGAATGTCGTCTAGGTAAGGAGCCACTGCTATGCCCCGTGGCCTTAGAACCGCCAGTAGGGACCCTAGAACCTTCATAAAGATTCTTGGTGCCGTGGCTAACCCAAAGGGAAGAGCTACAAACTGGTAATGCCTGTCTAAGAAGGCGAACCTGAGGAACTGATGATGATCTTTGTGAATCAGAATGTGGAGATAAGCATCCTTTAAGTCCAAGGTAGTCATATATTGACCCTCCTGGATCATCGGGAGGATGGTTCGGATAGTCTCCATCTTGAAGGATGGGACCCTGAGAAATTTGTTTAGGATCTTGAGATCCAAGATTTTTCTGAAAGTTCCCTCTTTTTGGGGAACTATAAACAGATTTGAATAGAAGCCCTGCCCCTGTTCCTCCCTTGGAACTGGGTGGATCACTCCCATAACCAGTAGGTTTTGAACACAACATAAGAATGCCTCTCTCTTTATCTGGTTTACAGATAATTGTGAGAGATGAAATCTCCCCTTGGGAGATGAAGCTTTGACGTCCAGAAGATATCACTGGGAAACAATCTCTAATGCCCAGGGATCCTGGACGTCTCTTGCCCAAGCCTGGGCGAAGAGGGAAAGTCTGCCCCCTACTAGATCCGGTCCCGGATCGGGGGCTACTGTCTTAGAGGCAGCCGCAGGTTTCTTGGCCTGCTTCCCCTTGTTCCAAGCCTGGTTAGGTCTCCAGACTGGTTTGGACCGGGCAAAATTTCCCTCTTGTTTTGCATTAGAGGAAACTGTAGCTGCACCACTCTTGAAGTTTCGAAAGGAACGAAAATTATTCTGTTTGGCCCTTAACTTATTGGACCTATCCTGAGGAAGGGCGTGACCTTTTCCTCCAGTAATATCAGAAATGATCTCCTTCAGACCAGGCCCAAATAGGGTCTTTCCCTTGAAGGGGATGTTAAGAAGCTTAGACTTTGAAGTAACGTCTGCTGACCAGGACTTAAGCCATAGCGCCCTACGCGCCAAAATGGCAAAACCTGAATTCTTAGCCGTTAGCTTGGCTAAATATAAAATGGCGTCAGAAATAAAGGAGTTAGCTAACTTAAGAGCTTTAATCCTGTCTAGAATATCGTCTAGCGGGGTCTCCACCTGTAGAGCCTCCTTAAGAGACTCAAACCAAAAAGCCGCTGCAGCAGTAACTGGGGCAATGCATGCAAAAGGCTGGAGAATAAACCCTTGATGTATAAAAATTTTCTTAAGGAGACCCTCCAATTTTTTATCCATAGGATCTAGGAAAGCACAACTGTCCTCGACGGGGATAGTTGTACGCTTAGCTAGGGTAGAGACTGCTCCCTCCACCTTAGGAACTGTCTGCCACGAGTCCCGTATGGCGGCATCTATGGGAAACATCTTTTTGAAAGCAGGAGGGGGAGAGAACGGCACACCTGGTCTATCCCATTCCTTAGTAATAATTTCCGAAAACCTCTTAGGGACTGGAAAAACATCAGTGTAAACAGGCACTGCAAAGTATTTGTCAATTTTACACAATTTCTCTGGAACCACAATGGGGTCTGTGACAGACCCTTCTGTCAGGACTGAAGGAGTTAATTGTGTTTAGCTAAGAAACTAATTTCTAAAGACAGAGTTGCTGGCCTCAGCTATTGTGTGCTATAATTACATTTAAGCAATAAACAGGCCATTGTTTAATCACGCTCAGAGAGCAGACGCTAGGTGATAAGACAAGCCAAATGTGTTTAAGTTGTTATCTGCCTAAGTAAAGTATTTAAGTAATGTAATTCTACTGTTTCATAAAAGGGCGTCTTCCCCTTTTTATCTAAATGTACAAGAGTCTTTCAACCCCCCCATCTGGGGTCAAACCTGTATAAATACTAGTTTAAGAATAAACAGAAGTTAGATGTGCGCTTAGGAACTAATACCAAGCACCTCTCTAAGAGACACTATCCCTAAAGAGTGTCAAGATATAGTGAAAGTGGATTGTTAAGCTTTTTACGGCTTACAGATAGAGAGGGCGCCAAGGGCTAAAGGTATCAGACACCAATGTAGTGTAAAAAATATATTTAATAAAAATCAATATACAATCATAAAATCAGTACAAAATAGGGACGTCTCCCTAGATATTAAAAATCCTAAGTCACAGTTTATTGCTACAATGTGGTAGACAAATATGAAAAATAAAAAATAAAGTGCATATACGATCTAATTTAAATGCATTAATCAGTAAAATAAATGAGTAAGAGGTTACTAAAATATAAAACCATACACGTTATACTAGAATCTTAAATATGTATATTTCACAGGGGATACGGCAGATATTCCCAAGTATACTGAGGGATATAGGATAGCGTGGGACTATCAAATAATAAGATTCTAGTATAACGTGTATGGTTTTATATTTTAGTAACCTCTTACTCATTTATTTTACTGATTAATGCATTTAAATTAGATCGTATATGCACTTTATTTTTTATTTTTCATATTTGTCTACCACATTGTAGCAATAAACTGTGACTTAGGATTTTTAATATCTAGGGAGACGTCCCTATTTTGTACTGATTTTATGATTGTATATTGATTTTTATTAAATATATTTTTTACACTACATTGGTGTCTGATACCTTTAGCCCTTGGCGCCCTCTCTATCTGTAAGCCGTAAAAAGCTTAACAATCCATTTTCTGTATAAATACTAGGCATCTAGCCTTTAATAAATGACATTCTGTTTTAAACCTGAAACTGGCTGGGTTGTGAATTGCTGATTCCCTATGCAGGACATTGTTCATCTGGTATTAACCCTTGGTACACTGTTGGTACTGTAACATTGGTGGCAAGCGACGGAATGAACCTTATCGCCCAGAAGAGCAACTACACAAGCCAGTAACCTCAGGAAGAGGGGGATTATTACAATACTGACTAAGATGGAAAGAGTACCAGGGACAGAAGGAACCAATGGGCCCAGCATAGCAGACAGAACCCCCGCAGAAGCAAGCTTTGATCGGGCGGTTAAAATAAGACTGGCACATTATGGCCCCAACCCATCTGCGGAAATTATCGACCGGGTCATAGCAGCTGTGGAGGCCAACCTACTTCGCCAAAGCGGCGCTGCAGCAAACCCAGTGGAAAAGAGAAAAGTTAATTTTGCAGCTTTAAAAACTTCCTGGAAACAGAAGGAGAGATTGATGGGTACCTTGCGGATTTTGAGAGGCAATGTGCACTACACAAGGTACCCGCAGAGGACTGGGTCATGATATTATCCGGAAAATTATCCGGCCGGGCCAGTGAGGCTTTTCGGGCCATTCCAGATGAGGAAGTTGGGGATTATAATACTGTAAAAGAGGCTCTGCTCTCCAGGTATGCGGTTACACCGGAGGCATACCGGAGGCGGTTCAGAGACACTGTTAAATTAACTGGAGATTCCTACCTTGAGTGGGCATGTAAGGTGCACCGCACAGCAGCTCACTGGATAGCGGGGTGCCAAGCCGTGTCTGGGGAAGAGGTGCTGCAGCTATTCCTGTTGGAACATTGCTTCGACAAGTTACCCGCAGGAGTTCGAGAGTGGGTTCGGGACCGTAAACCCTCCACCCTGCATGAAGCGGCTCGCTTGGCAGATGAGTATACGGATGCCCGCAAACTGGACACTTCTACCACTAAGCCCCCTGCTAGAGTGGAGTACAGACCCCCAGTCACCCCAGCAGCTGCCAGTTACCAACCCCCGGCGCACCGCTATACCACACGGCCTCTGGCCACGAACTACCCTCAGAGAGCCCGGTTCAATTCATGGGGCTACTCACAGCCTATTTGGTGCTTTGGATGTAAGCAACTAGGGCACAAAAGACCAGAGTGTCCCTAAATGCAGCGAACCAAGCACAGTCCTGGAGAAGACCCGCCGGCGGAATCCCACGTAACTCTCAGCCTGCGGCCCGCTACGTAGAGGCGCAAGAATGCTGGAGCATCCTACATGAGGCAGACCTTGTGCAAGCTGCCCACCGGAATAACCGGCAACTGGTTAAAGTGAATGGGAAGAAGGTCAGTGGTCTACGGGATACTGGTGCTACCATGACCTTGCTTCAAAAGAACTTGGTGTCTGAGAAACAGTACACTGGAGACACTGTGGCTGTGAGGGTAGCAGGGGGCGATGTGTTCAGCCTACCTGTTGCCAGGGTACATTTGGATTGGGGAGTGGGCGCTAGACCTGTGAATGTGGGGGTCAAGAAGGACTTACCTGTTGATGTTCTTCTTGGAAATGACTTGGCTCCCCTTGTTTCTGCCTATGCTCCCATGGGTCCCGCTGATGTTAACCCTGTGACTACCCGTGCTCAGATCCGTGCAGCAGAGACTGACCCCCCTGCTGCTAAGCCCCAGGACGCTGAGCTCAGTAAATCTCTATCCGCTATTGATACGTGGAAGTCCCGTTACAATGCGCTGATGAAGGAGAAGAGGAGCGCAGAGGAAAAAGCACGTTTAGAACGTGAATCTCTGCTAGACAAGCTGCACCGACAGACTGCAGAAAACATCAGCTTGAGAGTGGGACATGAAACATTAAAGACAAACTTAGCGACACTTGAGGAGAAGCTGACGCTGGCTCATAGTGAGGTGCAGCAACTCAAGGGCACCCTATGTCAGTATGAAGGGATTGTGGATACCTATAAAGAGCAGGTACAGAAAACTCGTAAAGAAGCTGATGGGATTTTGAAGGACTGTTTAGCCCTAGTCTGGACACTCAGGAAGTTGAACCCTTCTTTGTATGGACAGGAATTCTCTCTCATAACGGGAATACAGATGGATTGTCCTGGCAAACTGACATGCCTACCACCTCCTAGTCCGGTCATCCCCAGGTTGACCCGCCAAAGGGTCAAGCCGGGTCTGCCGGAGTGTTCCACAAGGGGGGAGATATGTGACAGACCCTTCTGTCAGGACTGAAGGAGTTAATTGTGTTTAGCTAAGAAACTAATTTCTAAAGACAGAGTTGCTGGCCTCAGCTATTGTGTGCTATAATTACATTTAAGTAATAAACAGGCCATTGTTTAATCACCCTCAGAGAGCAGACGCTAGGTGATAAGACAAGCCAAATGTGTTTAAGTTGTTATCTGCCTAAGTAAAGTATTTAAGTAATGTAATTCTACTGTTTCATAAAAGGGCGTCTTCCCCTTTTTATCTAAATGTACAAGAGTCTTTCAACCCCCCCCATCTGGGGTCAAACCTGTATAAATACTAGGCATCTAGCCTTTAATAAATGACATTCTGTTTTAAACCTGAAACTGGCTGGGTTGCGAATTGCTGATTCCCTATGCAGGACATTGTTCATCTGGTATTAACCCTTGGTACACTGTTGGTACTGTAACAGGGTCACAGTCATCCAGAGTCGCTAAAACCTCCCTAAGCAATAAGCGGAGGTGTTCAAGCTTAAATTTAAACGCTGTCATTTCAGAATCAGACTGAAGTAACGCCCTCCCTGAGTCTGAAATGTCACCCACAGATAGAAGCTCACCTGCCTCGGCTTCTGAGCATTGTGAGTGTATATCGGACACAGGCATTAAAGCGTCAGAAAGCTCTGTATTAGTTCTAGCCCCAGAGCTGTCTCGCTTTCCTTGTAACCCTGGCAGTTTGGAGAATACCTCTGAGAGGGTAACATTCATAACTGCCGCCATGTCCTGTAAGGTAAAAGAATTAGACGCGCTAGATGTACTTGGCGTCACTTGAGCGGGAGTTATAGGTTCTGACACATAGGGAGAGCTAGATGGCATAATCTCCCTCTTTTCAGTCAGAGAATCCCCTGGAGATAAATCTTTAAGCGCCATAATATGGTCTTTATAGTTTATAGAAATATCAGTACATTTGGTACACATTCTAAGAGGGGGTTCCAATGGTTTCCAATGGAAACGCGTTTCGCTCAAAAGAGCGTTATCAAGATCTTGATAAAGCTCTTTTGAGCGAAACGCGTCGACCTTGTGACTGCTGACCTTAACTTGTGTTGAGATATAACACAATAAGTTCTTTTAAACCTTTGTTATTAAGTGGAACAGTTTTAAAACTGCAACAACCCGGGTTGTCTACTTTAAGCTATTTGGGACTTTCTCCTTTCCTGCGTGCGCTTAGCACTAAGTGCAAGATTTGCTAACATCATTTACATAATTTATATTTTAAACGAAGAATTCTCTGTCATCTAAAGAAGTTACCTATCACTCAAAACTTCCAGCCAATCCCACCCGAGAAACCAGGTCGTGACGTCAGACGCCAAGACACATGCAGCGCTGCTAAGTCACTAGGTAAGAAGGGGAGACGGATGCTGTGAACGGCTCTACGGAAAATAAGGTAACCGGTTCTACTTGGAAATACAAAAATAAGGTAACCTGTGTTATCTGAAGGTAACATAGATCTAAAGACTAAATTAGTCCTACCTGTGTATATTTTTGTGAACGCTCACAAGCTTCTGAACTGCCTATCTGTAAATAAGCTGGGTACAAGGATACCATATTGAACTATACTTATACGTTTATTCAACAACACGGACACTTGTGCATAAATTTTATGTATGGGGCAGCTTGTTTAAACGGAATTTAGATTGCAATCAGATGCATACGTTGGATCTCATATATATGGTTTAACCTGGTTTTAAACTTTGGATATATGGTTTTATGTGATTCTTTTTCTGCTAATCATTTGGGAAACGTCCCTTTAATATGATGTTTTAAAATTTAGATCATAAGATCGTTTTTTTATTCTGTATCATATATATTTTTTATAAAGTAAATATTGTCAAACCTACTGTGGCTATTTCTATCTCTCTGTCTTAGAGATTTCTACACCGTGTTATATAACACAAATATAAATATTATAAACACATAGGTGAACACATCCTTTGGACACATCCTATAGTAATTCACACGCTTAGCTAATCTCTTGTCACTATATATTTATTGACACATCACTATATATTTATTGACACACCTCTACTTATATATATATATATATATATATATATAACAATTGCTTATATACCTTTAGCTAATTGTAGCGCACCTATCACCCCTAGTTTTGTAATACAATCTTCTAATCAGTGACCCTAGTCTTAACCTCCCCCTATAGCGTGTAACATCTTTTAATGAGGGGGCTCAGTTCAGTAGTTTTTCCAAATTTGTGCATTTGTAACAACCCTTTTTCATTTTCATAGAGCTACAAATTTTAACAATGACTAAACAAAAATAAATAAAAATGAGACAGGTAAAATTATTTAAACTTTGGAGAAATGAGATTCCATATGGGAGTCACAAACCAAATCATTTACCAATCTTCATGGTAAAAATTAAATTAAAGCAACAATATTTACAAAGCAGATGATTTAGTGGTTTACAAATGTATATTCAGAACATTGAGGAGCGAGTAACATATCATTTAGGTACCAAGTAAGGATTCTATAAATAGCTTTACATTAAGTCATATAAGAAAGGTATGAACCATAAGTAAAATGTTATGATTAGTGGCTCCTGGGATTTGTCAGTCCATGGGTTAGTTGTAAGGATTACACAAACAGAAAATGATGACAATGTTAATGATGGTATGACGATATGGCGTGATAAAGCTTGTGACCGTGCCGGTCACTTACACAGTACGATCCGTTTCTCTGATACACTTGGGCAAGAGGCTTCTTCTCATCGGGGAGGTGTACGGGGCCCCTGCTATAACACAGCAAGGACGAGTTGCTATCACTAAGCAGATGAGAGATTGTAGGAGGTTGCTCTGAAAAGTCATAGGATCGAGGAAGTGGAGGACGCGGTGGGACTATCTCCTCCTCCTGGAGATTGCAGAACAGTCACCTTATTCAGATGTACAAACCTCCATTACCTACATATCCTCAATGTCTCAGGCTATAAAATAGCACATAAAGTCATATCGCTAACAAATAAACACACATTATTCACGGCTGCAGACAAAATAAATCAATAAACCATTCAGAAGGTCATTAACACCTGCACTTACAATGTTTTCCAGTTATGACTCAGTAAATAAAGGGACATTAAAGTAATTTTATATATCAATCATATTTGAATCAATGAATTGTGAAATGTAACCGTTTAAATGTTTTATGGCCAGGGAAAGACACATCGATAAAGTCTCTAATGTATTGTTTCTGATCTGCTGTGGCCAATTAGCAATAACATAACGCCAGCACATATCAAACAACCCACTGTGTAGCATGTTGCAGGATCAGGTATGAATGCCAATGAAAACAACCCAGTCTCACAGGAAAAGCAGGCAAAATAAAATTGTTTGTTCCAATGTGATGAATTTAACAGGATTTATTTTTAACCAAATCACTTTAGTTTAATTCTTTCATAATTTGAAGCTTAAACATATTTAGACACAAATTACTTAAAATAAATGTATGAAGCAGATGCACATTTTACACCACGAATCAATACTTATCGTGTACATTAATTTCTGTTGACAAATTAAGATTATTTTGATTAATCACTGGGTGCACAACTAATCCATAGAGGTTTTCATCACTTCCACCCATAGTAAACACAACTCACCTCATTAGTATTTAGTCCAGATGAAAACAACTTTGAGTCTGTATTACCTGCAGAGGGTAACAATACCGTGAGTCACTAGCGCAACAAACAATAGCAGTAAACACACAATGATCCCATATAAACAGAACAAAGCGCCAGTTGTACATTCTACATTATAATAGATTTTTTACACCCATAAAAAGTTACGTATTCACTTTCCTAACTAGACAACATTAGATCATAACTTTACAGTAAATAATGTCCCTACAGTAAATTGTCACTGTAAATAATGTAAATAAAATGTGATGAAGACAAGTCTAATTGACTTTGTTTTACCATTACCTGTTGTCTCACCTGCCTCAGTAGATCTTTTCTGTTTATTTTTACTTAAGCCTTCCATGACATCTTGAATTGTCCAGAGTTCCTTCTGCATCTGAGCTCGTTGTATGCCGGATGATTCAGTCTGCAAAATCATAACGAAGAATTATAATAAATAGAAGGAAAAAAACTTAAGTTAAATCCCCTTGTAGACTCTAAAGAAGAGAAATGATACATGATTGTAACCAATACACAAAGATATCACTATCTTCTAAAATATTCTTCTCTATGGTTTAAATACAACAAACGATACTGATTTCTCTCAGCTAATAGGAGATTATGACCCTCTAAATATTAAAACTTTCCTAAAGTATATCAGTCTGGTTCCGCCGAGTAAGGTCAGTCAAGGTCAAAATACAAATTCATACAAAAAGAGGAGCGCTCTACCAGGAACCAACAACAGCTTGTTCTATGGCAAGTTAACACACAGGAGCAGCCTCTTTTAGCCCAGTTGTGCTTTTCACAGAGGAAAACTTTCCTGAAGTATCAGTCTGACCCCACAAAGTAAGCCCCAAAATACCAGGCAAATCTCCTCTGAACAAAGAACATGACAAACCCATACGATCGTTTTGGCCTCGTCAGTGTGAGCTGCAGCCCTATTCCTCTAAGCTTCACTGGACAAGGAGTCCACGTCTGGTTCCCCCATAAACCTTAGGGAGACCTCCCCAGGATCATAATACAAATTCATACGAAGAGAGGAGCACTTTACCAGGAATGAACAATAGCTCAGTAGCTTGTTCTATGGTGAGTTACCACCCCACTAGGTAAGGTCAGTCCAGCCCTGAAATACCAGGCAATTTTACTATGAACAAGGAACATGACAACCCCAGACGATGAATTGCCTGGTTTTATAGGTCTGAACTGACCTTACTCGGCAGGATCAGACTGATATACTTCAGGAAAGTGTTCCTCTGTGAAAAGCAGAACTAAGCTAAAAGAGGTTCCTAACCCGCCATAGAACAAGCTACTGAGCTGCTGTTCGTTCCTGGTAGAGCTCACTTTGTGTATATATATATATAATACATATATACAATCCTACCAGGAGGGGCAAAGTTTCCCAAACCTCAAAATGCCTATAAATACACCCCTCACCACACCCACAATTCAGTTTAACTAATAGCCAAGTAGTAGGGTGATAAAGAAAGGAGTAAAAAGCATCAACAAAGAAATTTGGAAATAATTGTGCTTTATACAAAAAAATCATAACCAGCATAAAAAGGGTGGGCCTCATGGACTCTTGCCAATATGAAAGAAATGAATTTATCAGGTAAATTCTTACATAAATTATGTTTTCTTTCATGTAATTGGCAAGAGTCCATGAGCTAGTGACGTATGGGATATCAATACCCAAGATGTGGAACTCCATGCAAGAGTCACTAGAGAGGGAGGGACAAAATAAAAACAGCCATTTCGCTGAAAAAAATTAATCCACAACTCAAATATAAGTTTTTTCTTTAAAAGACAAGAAAAACTTAAGAATCAAACAGAAACAGCTGCCTGAAGAACTTTTCTACCAAAAACTGCTTCCGAAGAAGCAAATCCATCAAAACGGTAGAATTTAGTAAATGTATGAAAAGAAGACCAAGTTGCTGCTTTGCAAATTTAGCCTGGAAAATCAAAAGCTTTAGCCAAGAAGCCAAGGAAATAGCAGAAGCCTTCTGACCTTTCCTAGGACCAGAAAATATAACAAATAGACTAGAAGTCTTCCTGAAATCTTTAGTAGCTTCAATATAATATTTCAAAGCTCTCACCACATCCAAAGAATGTAAGGATCTTAAAACACAATAATTCTGCTTATTAACAGCAGAAAAATAACACCAGTAAATATACCAATAATGGTATAACATCACAACCACGTTGAAATGTAAAATTAGTAACATTTAAAGTTAAGGTAAATAATATGAGAGTATAGTAACTCTCCCCCCTTTTTTCACATGCACTGTGGGTTTTAGTATAGTTCACAAACACAGAATCACACATCGTAGTTAGATATTGCACACCACATTCACTTTTGTCGAGATTCAGAAATTTGAACTTATGTTAATAAAATATAAATCAATAATACACACACAATTTCACCAAACATCACTACTAATCTGGTAGGATAAAGAACACCAGATAGGTTATAATCTATGAATATAAGTACACACTTCTGATCACAAGAATTTTTGAATCACATTTGTTCACCCAACATTAAGAGGATTAGAGTTCAAGATGAGAACAAACATGAACCAAATTTACAATATATACAGATGTGGAGAGACACGCCTCCAAAGGAACATCTGCACACACTATCACACACATATTAATAATTACAAATCACTTTGGAGATAAGACATAAATCTTTCAAATAGTAGATACTATCTCGAACATATGGGTTATCACACAGAAGGTCACGTTGTATTCAGAAACAAGATGCCAAGCAATTTCAGGGTGCATAACCAATACCCATATTTATAATCTAAATGAAAAAATTCTCACATTCAGAATACCCAACTATATACATTTTCTATTTCTTACTTTGCAGAAAATACTAACGATAATTGTGATATACCAACAGAGAATAGTGACATCAATACTCCACCTACAATATACAACTGTAATAGGGAGGAGTCTATTCTATTGGTGCCAATTGTATGATATAGGCACAGATAATATGAGAATAGTCTAATAAGATGCTGTGACTGGGATATTTAAAATACACCCTTTTCTCGTTCTTTCCACATTCATAATGACATTTGTTGACTATTTTCCTTCCTCCCTTTGTTTTCCATCCATTAATAATTATAAAAAATACTTAGAGCATATGAAATAGTAAAATGTATTTTTTGACTCAATATCAATGGAAATATGTTTCAAAGAATAATATTTGCAAGTGAGCTAGTAATTTGAAGCAATCACTAAAAATGTATGACCACAGTTAAATCCCTGTCCAATAAAACCAGCATGGATGGAATAAATGTGAAAACTCGTTCATAATAAGAAAAGAGATAATATTTACATGTAGAACTCCATGTGAAACAGGTATATACCTACTTAAAATAGACGTCATGATGAATGACATAGAAGATTCCAATGAAAATGGAGAAAAGGCGGGACTTCCGGTACATCGAGGCTGTAAATAGGAACAATTCCGGTGGCTCGCTGCCTTTGACAAAGCCCTTACGGGCGAAACGCGTCAGCAGTATGGACGCTGTTTTAGCATAAACTCTGTTGAATCAACTATAGCTTATAATGTTAAGTAATTTCAATTGGAATCAAGCCATGCTTATTAGTGCATAAGGGGAATGCAGGGGGAGCTGCACAAGCAGTAGCGCTTATTTTAGCATTATGCTATTTAATAATAAATAGTACTTTACTAGGACAAGCTGTTAATCGACTAACTATTCGGGCATAGCTGCGAGCATTATCACAGTAACACGGGTGTACTCGGATCAGTCAGATACCGGCGGCTTGTTGGGGTGATCACTGACCTAAGAATTAAGCAGCGCATTTTTATATATATATACACACTAGAGATAAACTGTTACACAGTGATATTAGACCGCAGCAGGCACGCACATACACAATATCAGCTGCCGACTAATAGATCAGACAGATATCTATTGCCTGTGTATAATCATAATACCTATTAGAACGAAGAAGATATTAACGCTGTTACGTATCAACCTCTACTATCCTGTCCTATAATTTCAATCGGACAAAACAAGAGTGTGTACAGGGATGTTTAAATCTATTAACAGTTATGCTAGTTTCCTCACATGAATTAAGTGAATTGACAGATTTATTGATATAAACTGGGATAATCACTGTTCACACTTACACGATGAGTTATGTACTATCTAGAGGCTAGGACTATAGTGGAGAAGGAGAGTTGTGAGAAATAAACAACCTTATAGCGGTCAATCCTTTAACACATGTGGCAACTTTAGACACACTCAGCAAACAGCACCAATGAAAGCTCGTTCAAGCATTTAGCTACACAACCTGTTAATAACAATACGACTTGTAGATACAAGTTAGTACAGCACCCCAGAGGTATTATATAGCAAACTGAAAATTTAGTAATCTCTAGTATTTCTAAACCAGCTGTCTGGCACAACACAATGACAATACGAGTAAACTGAGATACGAGTAAACCAGTGATACCATTAATACTGAGTTGCTATCGCGTTACTGAAAGTGTTACAGTGTAACCGGAGCAATACAGTGATCAGTGTGTTCTAACAATTATACTATATATCTTCAAACTGATACATAGTATACTTCCAGCTACCGAGGTGAATTCTTTACATAAGTCTAAGCACAACACAATATTAGAACCTAACCAAGGGCAGACAATTATTAAATATTATAAAAAAATTGGGTAATAATAAAATCATTACCTACTTCTATTCCATTCTTATATGGTGTGCCTTAGATGTCCTGAATATCATTCACTGTTATTGTTAAAGTATAATCTATGAACATATTGGATATGATAGTGTTATAACCTGACAGCACCTAGAGCGTAACTCCATCAGAATTAATATTGAATCTGATAATGATAATGTAGCCCTATACATGCCATTTGGATCACGTTCATCATATACGCTTTAAGTAGATTTCTTTACCCATTATTGATTGGAGTATTACGCATACAATTGATTGACATGTTATATACAGTTACATCCTCCTACAATTTTTAAACCCCCCCCATTGCCCCTACTAGGAGATATTGTAATTTGGCAGATTGAATGTGAATATATAGTTACCACACAGTGATATACATGGTCACAATTATAGCATTGCAAGCTAGACTTACTACAAGTATAAACCCCAACACTGAGGGTATAACAGGTAGATATGTGTATAATGAATCAGGCCAATCATTTTGGACCCAATCCACCCCCTGCAAATCGAATTATCTGACCAACAGAGTTTAATAATTTTAATATGTTTGATGTTTTGTTTAAAAAGTTATGTTTTAAACACATGGAAAATCGCACTTTTCAGAGTCTGGGCATAAGAGTGCTAGATGCATTCTTTCCGAGGGTAATCTTTATCCACAATTTCTAGTTCTGATGCTAGACAGAGCCTGAACAAAGGACTGAATATCCGGAAACTCCGCTAGCTTCTTCTGTAACAGCACCGACAACGCCAAAATCTGTCCCCTTAAGGAACTGGCGGCAAGACCCTTATCCAGTCCATCCTGGAGAAAGGCCAGAATCCTGGATACCCTAACATTGTGCCAGGGATATCCACGTTCCTCGCACCAGGATAAATAGGTCATCCACACCTTATGATAGATGCGATGAGTGACCGGCTTCCTGGCATGGATGAGAGTATCAATTACTCTCTCAGAAAAACCTCTCTTAGCCAAGACTAGGCGTTCAATCTCCACGCAGTGGAGAAATGGACCCTGAACCTGCAGATCTCTGCGCCAGGGTAACCTCCATGGAGGAGACGATGACATCCCCACCAAATCCGCAAACCACGTCCTCCGTGACCACAATGGAGCAATCAGAATGGTTGACGCTTGCTCCTGTTTGATGCATGCTACCACTCGAGGAAGAAGTGGCAACGGAGGAAATATGTAAATTAGGTTGAACTCCCAAGGCACCGCTAAAGCATCTATCAGCTCTGCCTGTGAGTCCGTGGACTGCGCCCCATATCTGGGTAGCTTGAAGTTGAGTTTGGACACCATGAGGTCTATCTCCGGCGTCCGCCATCTGTTGCAGATCTCCGCAAATACCTCGGGATGGAGAGACCATTCCCCCGGATGAAACGACTGTCTGCTGAGAAAGTCCGCTTCCCAGTTGTCTATACCCGGAATGTGGATCGCTGAGAGCGAACAATTGTGAGTCTCTGCCCATTCCAGAATCCAAGATACTTCCCTCATGGCTAGGGAGGTTCTCTTTCCCCCCTGATGGTTTATGTAAGCCACCGAGGTAATGTTGTCCGATTGGAATCTGATGAATCGGGACGACCCCTGGTAGGGCCAAGCCCTCAGAAAGTTGACTATCGCTCAAAGTTCCAGAATATTTATTGGTAGAGTCAACTCCTCTCGAGTCCACCTGCCCTGTGCCCTTCTGGCACCCCAAACAGTTCCCCATCCTGATAGACTTGCATCCGTGGTCACAATCTCCCAGGATGGCTTCAAGAAGGATGTCCCCTGGGCCAGCTGACCCGGATGGATCCGCCAAGAGAGGGATTCCCTCACTCGGATGTCCAGAGAGATCTGTTGGGATAGATCTGAGTGATCACCATTCCATTGTCTCAACATGCATAACTGAAGAGGTTTGAGATGGAACCTGGCGAATGGAATTACATCTATGCTGGATACCACGAGCCCAATCACCTCCATACACCTGGCCACAGATGGCCTTGAGGAAGTCTGAAGGGCAAGAAAGCTGGATGCAATCTTAGAACGTCTCTGATCTGTCAAGAATATCTTCATAGATATGGAATCTATTATCGTACCCACAAACTCCAGCCTGTTGCTGGGAACCAGAGAACTCTTTCCTTCGTTTATCTTCCATCCACAGGATCGAAGGAGGAGAAGAAGAGCCCTTGAATGGTCCTCAGCGAGACTGTAGAACAGAGCCTGGACCAGAATATCATCCAGATAAGGGGCCACCGTAATACCTCTGGCTCTCACTACCGCGAGTAGCGCCCCCAGAACCTTCGTAAAGACTCTTGGGGTAGTCACCATACCGAACAGTAGGGCCACAAACTGGAAATGTTGGTCCAGAAATGCGAATCTTAGTAACCTGATGTGGTCCTTGAAGGATGCCTACCTTCACGTGCCAATCCACAGTCTATTGTCGTCATAAATTGCCCCTCTTGAACTAGGCGCAGGATCTATCTGATCGTCTCCATTTTGAACGAAGGAACTGACAGAAACTTGTTTAGCTAGCTCCTTATACATAAGTCTCATGTCTTTATAGCAGACACCCTGTCTGCAAAGTCACCTTTCTTCTGCAGAGATGAGCTTCTGAATACAGGAGTACAATAAGCTGCGTCTGACAAAAGGTCACCTCATATAGATAGAGGAAAGGAAATTTCACGCTAAGCTTGTTGGCTTGTGTGAATCAAGCTCTCGGTATTCGGGAGAGCCTTACACAGTTTGTTCCTGTCTCCTACCCTCTATGCCTGTGTTCAGTATCGGCATACGAAGAGGGAGGTGTGTCATCATCCAGCGTTCCTGATTGGCCACACGGAACTTGGTCCGGCTCGAGGATTGGTGTTGTTGCCGTTGTGAGTCTCCCGGGCGACGCTGTGGTCCCGGCCCGCTTGGTTAGGCACGTTCAAGTGCCGCCCTGCTTGTGAGTACCTTTTCTCTCCTTATACTCACCTGTCTGGGTCTATACGTTATCACCCTATTGGCGCCTTCCTGTTTCCCCACTACAGATTTCCTAACCGTCTACGCACGCTACAGAAGAGCAGCCTTATATCGGATTGTTTGCTACATTCGTCACCATAGGCGCACCTCCATCAAGGACTTATTTTGTTTTTGATATCTGTTTAGGCACTTAAGGTCCAGAACTTGGCAAAACGTGCCCTCCTTCTTTGGGACCACAAAAAGGTTTGAATAGTACCCTAGACCCCTTTCTGCTAGAGGTACTGTAACGATTACCCAGAGAGATGAGAGATCCATCACGCACTCTAGAAAGGTGTCTCTCGTCTCTGGTCTTGAGGATAGGTTTGACAGGAGGAATCTGCCCCTGGGCGGATGAGTCCTGAACCCTATCCTGTAATCCTGGGTGATAACCTCCAGAACCCAAGGATCCTGGACGTCTTTCATCCAAGCCTCTGTGAACAGAAATAGTCTGCCTCCTACCCGATCCAGCGACGGATCGGGGACAGCCCCTTCATGCTGACTTTGTCTCGGCGGGCTTCTTGCTCTGCTTGGACTTGTTCCAAGATTGAGCTGGCTTCCAATATCCCTTGGACTGCTCGGACTTCGCAGAAGGCTGCTGGCATTGAGACTTGTCTGAACAAAAGGGACAAAAAGTAGAGCCCTTAGGCTTATTCTTCTTATCCTGCGGAAGGAAAGCACCCTTGCCTCCCGTGACCGTGGATATGATAGAGTCCAGACCTGAACCAAAAATAATTTTCCCCTGAAACGGAAGGGATGGTAATCTAGACTTGGAAGTCATGTCAGCAGACCACGACTTTAACCATACAGCCCTGCGGACTAGAACAGAGAAACCTTATGTTTTGGCATTCAGGCGAATAACCTGCATGTTTGCATCACAGATAAAAGAGTTAGCTACCCTTAAGGCCTTAATCTTTTCCTGTATCTCCTTGAGGGGAGTCTCCACCTTGACCATAGCTGACAGTACGTCACACCAATAGGTAGCCGCACCAGCCATCGCAGCAATCGCCGCTGCCAGTTGAAAAACAAACTCATGAGTTGGAACATCTTTCTCAACATGGATTCTAACTTCTTATCCATGGGCTCTTTGAAAGACGAACTATCCTCGAGGGGAATAGTCGTAAGCTTAGCGAGCGTGGAGATAGCTCCATCCACCTTAGGAATGGCCCCCCATTGCTCAAGCTGAGAGTCCGGAACGGGAAACAGCTTTTTAAAAGAGGTAGAGGGAGAAAAGGACGAGCCCAGTTTCTCCCACTCAATTCTTTATAATCGTAACCATCTTCACGGGAACTAGGAAGGTCTGGGTCACCACCCTGTCCTCGTAAACCCTATCTAGCTTCGGTTCCAGAACCTCCAATGTAGCAAGCACTTCTTTAGAAGTCGCCGATTCCGTTCCAGAGAGAGCTCCCTCCGACTAGTCGGAGGAGTTGTCCTCATCGGATAATCTCTCTGAGACATCCAACTGAGTAGATGACCCATGGGACGGAAGGCTATGTCTTTCCCTTTGCTTGCGCTTTGCAGGGCGAGGTAGGGCATTGAAGCCTGCCGATTCCGTCCCAGAGAGAGCTCCCTCCGACTAGTCGGTGGAGTCGTCCTCATCGGATAATCTCTCGCAGACATCCAACTGAGTAGATGACCCCTGGGACGGAAGGCTATGTCTTTCCCTTAGCTTGCGCTTCGCAGGGCGAGGTAGGGCGTTGAAGGCTGCAGAAACTGCCTCTTGCAACTAGGCTGCGAAATCTGGCAGCCACGAGGCCCCTCCCGCTGGAGGATTAGTAGGGCCTTGGGGAGAGACACATGTAATCGAAGATGAATGTTGGGTTACACCTCGCGGGACAAAGAGCCCTCAGAGGTGCACGGCTCAGTAATACTAAATATCTTATTCTTTTTAGATATTGCAATCTTATCAAAGCATGTGGAACACAGTTGAGCAGGCGGATCAACCTGTACCTCCTCACAATAAACACAGGTATTAGATTTGTTTAAAGAGGGAGTATCCTCTAACATATCAGAGTCCTTCAAAGCTTGCACCTTTAATACGGAATGAGATAGATTAAATGGCACCTTTATACACCAATGGCCAGGCCACTCACCACCTCCTATTACCCAGACCACGGAGAAACCGTGGCGTCTCCCGCAAATGCCGAGAAGGAAAGAAGAAATTGAAGAGGCCACACCTGATCACATGGAGTGCCATGCAGGCCCGCCCCTGCACTATAGAGAAAATGCGCCAAAAAACAGGATGCACCCATCTTCACCTGACTGTTCACACATTGCCAGAGTCTCATCTCACACATGACGTAGCATTAACACAATAAAGATATTATGCATAAATCCCGCCCTGTTCAATAATCCCCTTTTCAGGGATATTAAACCTTGATTCTATACAGATAAAAGGAGACACACTGTGATACTGTCTTCTTGCATTATCATATGAGCATAAATGAAACAAACTTACCAGAATCTATGCCGTGGAACAGGAACACGGCCCTTCAAGTGTGACAGGTTAGTAGCATCGCTCCTGAAATCGACTTGAGTGAATAAAGGCAGGCAGCAAAATTCGTCAACGCTGATTGCCAAGGAGCTGTTAACATAACTCGGGATGGTTTCACAGAGACAACACTACCTGCATCTCCGGACTCTTTTTTTCATCCATGCTCTCACTGAGAGGCTGACAGAGTACTACCCTCCATAAGAGACTACTCCTAATATTCTGACACTTTTCTGCCAACCTCCTGTGAAGAAAGGCAAAGAATGACTGGGGGATGAGGGGAGTGGGGGTATTTAAGCCTTTGGCTTGGGTGTCTTTGCCTCCTCCTGGTGGCCAGGTTCTTATTTCCCACAAGTAATGAATGAAGCAGTGCACTCTCCTCCCATTAAGATGGAAAATGTTACTAATTATCTGGTCCTTTGGACAAGTTCATTTTTGAAAGCCACGGTTCTTAAAGGGACAAAAAAAAAAAAAAAAAAATGTTCTACCTGATTCAGATGCAGCATACAATTGTAAACACCTTTCTAATTTACTTATATTACCTAATTTGCTTTGTTATTTTGGTATCCTTTGTTGAAAAAGATGCCTAGGTAGGCTCGGGAGCTATCTGCTGATTAGTGGCTGCACATATATGAATCTTGTCATTGGTTTACCAATGTGTTTTGCTACTAAAGATACCAAGAGAATGAAGCAAAATTGATAATAGAAGCAAATTGGAAAGTTATTTAAAAATGTATGTTCTATCTGAATCATGAAGGAAACATTTTGGGGTTTATGCCCCTTTAAGTGGTTAAATCATAGTGGGTTGTACACTTATCGGATCTATGCATAAAATAAAGAAGATTGTCTTAACCATTTCTAAAAATGCATTATTATAACATAATTTATGCTTACCTGATAAATTCCTTTCTTCTGTAGTGTGATCAGTCCACGGGTCATCATTACTTCTGGGATATTACTCCTCCCCAACAGGAAGTGCAAGAGGATTCACCCAGCAGAGCTGCATATAGCTCCTCCCCTCTACGTCACTCCCAGTCATTCGACCAAGGACCAACGAGAAAGGAAAAGCCAAGGGTGAAGTGGTGACTGGAGTATAAATCAAAAAATATTTACCTGCCTTAAAAACAGGGCGGGCCGTGGACTGATCACACTACAGAAGAAAGGAATTTATCAGGTAAGCATAAATTATGTTTTCTTCTGTTAAGTGTGATCAGTCCACGGGTCATCATTACTTCTGGGATACCAATACCAAAGCAAAAGTACACGGATGACGGGAGGGATAGGCAGGCTCTTTATACAGAAGGAACCACTGCCTGAAGAACCTTTCTCCCAAAAATAGCCTCCGATGAAGCAAAAGTGTCAAATTTGTAAAATTTGGAAAAAGTATGAAGCGAAGACCAAGTTGCAGCCTTGCAAATCTGTTCAACAGAGGCCTCATTCTTGAAGGCCCAAGTGGAAGCCACAGCTCTAGTAGAATGAGCTGTAATTCTTTCAGGAGGCTGCTGTCCAGCAGTCTCATAAGCTAAACGAATTATGCTACGAAGCCAAAAAGAAAGAGAGGTAGCGGAAGCTTTTTGACCTCTCCTCTACCCAGAGTAAATGACAAACAGAGAAGACGTTTGTCGAAATTCCTTAGTTGCCTGTAAGTAAAATTTTAGAGCACGGACTACATCCAGGTTGTGCAGTAGACGTTCCTTCTTTGAAGAAGGATTTGGGCATAAGGAAGGAACAACAATCTCTTGATTGATATTCCTGTTAGTAACTACCTTAGGTAAGAACCCAGGTTTAGTACGCAGGACTACCTTATCCGAATGAAAAATCAAATAAGGAGAATCACAATGTAAGGCTGATAATTCAGAGACTCTTCGAGCCGAGGAAATAGCCATTAAAAATAGAACTTTCCAAGATAACAACTTTATATCAATGGAATGAAGGGGTTCAAACGGAACGCCCTGTAAAACATTAAGAACAAGGTTTAAACTCCATGGTGGAGCAACAGTTTTAAACACAGGCTTAATTCTGGCCAAAGCCTGACAAAAAGCCTGGACGTCAGGAACTTCTGACAGACGTTTGTGTAACAGAATGGACAGAGCTGAGATCTGTCCCTTTAATGAACTAGCAGATAAACCCTTTTCTAAACCTTCTTGTAGAAAAGACAATATCCTAGGAATCCTAACCTTACTCCAAGAGTAACCTTTGGATTCACACCAATATAGGTATTTACGCCATATCTTATGGTAAATCTTTCTGGTAACAGGTTTCCTAGCCTGTATTAAGGTATCAATAACTGACTCAGAAAATCCACGTCTTGATAAAATCAAGCGTTCAATTTCCAAGCAGTCAGCTTCAGAGAAGTTAGATTTTGATGTTTGAAGGGACCCTGTATCAGAAGGTCCTGTTTCAGAGGTAGAGACCAAGGTGGACAGGATGACATGTCCACCAGGTCTGCATACCAAGTCCTGCGTGGCCACGCAGGTGCTATTAGAATCACTGATGCTCTCTCTTGTTTGATTCTGGCAATCAATCGAGGAAGCAACGGGAAGGGTGGAAACACGTAAGCCATCCTGAAGTCCCAAGGTGCTGTCAGAGCATCTATCAGGACTGCTCCTGGATCCCTGGATCTGGACCCGTAACGAGGAAGCTTGGCGTTCTGTCGAGACGCCATGAGATCTATCTCTGGTTTGCCCCAACGTCGAAGTATTTGGGCAAAGACCTCCGGATGAAGTTCCCACTCCCCCGGATGAAAAGTCTGACGACTTAAGAAATCCGCCTCCCAGTTCTCCACTCCCGGGATGTGGATTGCTGACAGGTGGCAAGAGTGAGACTCTGCCCAGCAAATTATCTTTGATACTTCCATCATAGCTAGGGAGCTTCTTGTCCCTCCCTGATGGTTGATGTAAGCTACAGTCGTGATGTTGTCCAACTGAAACCTGATGAACCCCCGAGTTGTCAACTGGGGCCAAGCCAGGAGGGCATTGAGAACTGCTCTCAATTCCAGAATGTTTATTGGCAGGAGACTCTCCTCCTGACTCCATTGTCCCTGAGCCTTCAGAGAATTCCAGACGGCACCCCAACCTAGAAGGCTGGTGTCTGTTGTTACAATTGTCCAGTCTGGTCTGCTGAATGGCATCCCCCTGGACAGATGTGGCCGAGAAAGCCACCATAGAAGAGAATTTCTGGTCTCTTGATCCAGATTCAGAGAAGGGGATAAGTCTGAGTAATCCCCATTCCACTGACTTAGCATGCACAGTTGCAGTGGTCTGAGGTGTAAGCGTGCAAAGGGTACTATGTCCATTGCCGCTACCATTAAGCCGATTACCTCCATGCATTGAGCCACTGACGGGTGTTGAATGGAATGAAGGGTGCGGCAAGCACTTTGAAGTCTTGTTAGCCTGTCCTCTGACAGGTAAATCTTCATTTCTACAGAATCTATAAGAGTCCCCAGGAAGGGAACTCTTGTGAGTGGAACGAGTGAACTTTCCTTTTCGTTCACCTTCCATCCATGTGACCTTAGAAATGCCAGCACTAACTCTGTATGAGACCTGGCAGTTTGAAAGCTTGAAGCTTGTATCAGAATGTCGTCTAGGTATGGAGCTACCGAGATTCCCCGCGGTCTTAGTACCGCCAGAAGAGCACCCAGAACCTTTGTGAAGATTCTTGGAGCTGTAGCCAATCCGAATGGAAGAGCCACAAACTGGTAATGCCTGTCTAGGAAGGCAAACCTTAGGTACCGATAATGATCTTTGTGAATCGGTATGTGAAGGTAAGCATCTTTTAAATCTACAGTGGTCATGTATTGACCCTCTTGGATCATAGGTAAAATTGTCCGAATAGTCTCCATCTTGAACGATGGAACTCTTAGGAATTTGTTTAGGATCTTTAAGTCCAGGATTGGTCTGAAAGTTCCCTCTTTTTTGGGAACCACAAACAGATTTGAGTAAAACCCCTGTCCCTGTTCCGATCGTGGAACTGGATGGATTACTCCCATTAACAAGAGCTCTTGTACGCAGCGTAGAAACGCCTCTTTCTTTGTCTGGATTGTTGACAATCTTGACAGATGAAATCTCTCTCTTGGAGGAGAGTATTTGAAGTCCAGAAGGTATCCCTGAGATATTATCTCTAGCGCCCAGGGATCCTGAACATCTCTTGCCCAAGCCTGGGCGAAGAGAGAAAGTCTGCCCCCCACTAGATCTGATCCCGGATCGGGGGCCCTCAATTCATGCTGTTTTAGGGGCAGCAGCAGGTTTCCTAGTCTGCTTGCCCTTGTTCCAGGACTGGTTAGGTTTCCAGCCTTGTCTGTAGCGAGCAACAGCTCCTTCCTGTTTTGGTGCAGAGGAAGTTGATGCTGCTCCTGCTTTGAAATTACGAAAGGAACGAAAATTAGACTGTCTAGTCTTGGCTTTGGCTTTGTCCTGAGGCAGGGCATGGCCTTTACCTCCTGTAATGTCAGCGATAATCTCTTTCAACCCGGGCCCGAATAAGGTCTGCCCTTTGAAAGGTATATTAAGCAATTTAGACTTAGAAGTAACATCAGCTGACCAGGATTTTAGCCACAGCGCCCTGCGTGCCTGAATGGCGAATCCTGAATTTTTCGCCGTAAGTTTAGTAAGATGTACTACGGCCTCCGAAATGAATGAATTAGCTAGTTTAAGGACTCTAAGCCTGTCCGTAATGTCGTCCAGAGTAGCTGAACCAATGTTCTCTTCCAGAGACTCAATCCAGAATGCCGCTGCAGCCGTGATCGGCACAATGCATGCAAGGGGTTGCAATATAAAACCTTGTTGAACAAACATTTTCTTAAGGTAACCCTCTAACTTTTTATCCATTGGATCTGAAAAAGCACAGCTATCCTCCACCGGGATAGTGGTACGCTTAGCTAAGGTAGAAACTGCTCCCTCCACCTTAGGGACCGTTTGCCATAAGTCCCTTGTGGTGGCGTCTATTGGAAACATTTTTCTAAATATCGGAGGGGGTGAGAACGGCACACCGGGTCTATCCCACTCCTTAGTAACAATTTCAGTAAGTCTCTTAGGTATAGGAAAAACCTCAGTACTCGTCGGTACCGCAAAATATTTATCCAACCTACACATTTTCTCTGGTATTGCAACTGTGTTACAATCATTCAGAGCCGCTAACACCTCCCCTAGTAATACACGGAGGTTTTCCAGTTTAAATTTAAAATTTGAAATATCTGAATCCAGTCTGTTTGGATCAGAACCGTCACCCACAGAATGAAGTTCTCCGTCCTCATGTTCTGCCACCTGTGACGCAGTGTCTGACATGGCCCTAATATTATCAGCGCACTCTGTTCTCACCCCAGAGTGATCACGCTTACCTCTTAGTTCTGGTATATTTAGCCAAAACCTCAGTCATAACAGTAGCCATATCCTGTAATGTGATTTGTAATGGCCGCCCAGATGCACTCGGCGCTACAATATCACGCACCTCCCTCTGAGCGGGAGATGTAGGTACTGACACGTGAGGCGAGTTAGTCGGCATAACTCTCCCCTCGTTGTTTGGTGAAATTTGTTCAATTTGTACAGATTGACTTTTATTTAAAGTAGCATCAATACAGTTAGTACATAAATTTCTATTGGGCTCCACTTTGGCATTGCAACAAATGACACAGGTATCATCCTCTGAATCAGACATGTTTAACACACTAGCAAATAAACTTGCAACTTGGAAATACAATTCAATTAGAATAATATTAAAATGTACTGTGCCTTTAAGAAGCACAGAAGATCTATGACAGTTGAAAATTAATAAATTGAAACAGTTATAGCCTCAATCCTTGTAAACAACACAACTTTAGCAAAGGTTTAATCCCATTAGCAAAGATAACAAATTCTGAAAGCAGGAAACAAATTACAGAATAAACGTTTTTTATCTCAGTCAAACTATAATTCTCACAGCTCTGCTGAGAGAAATTACCTCCCTCAAAATAAGTTTTGAAGACCCCTGAGCTCTGTAGAGATGAACCGGATCATGCAGGGAATACAATGAGTTGCTGACTGAAATATTTGATGCATAGAAAAAGAGCCAAAAAACGGCCCCTCCCCCTCACACACAGCAGTGAGGGAGAACAGAAACTGTCAGAAAAACAGATTAAGCAACTGCCAAGTGGAAAAATAGTGCCCAAACATTTATTCACACAGTACCTCAGCAAATGAAAACGATTTTACATTCCAGCAAAAACGTTAAACATAATCTCTAGTTATTAAACAGCTTTATGTATTTCTTACAGTGTAATTCTAGTGAAGTACCATTCCCCAGAATACTGAAGTGTAAAGTATACATACATGACATTATATCGGTATGGCAGGATTTTCTCATCAATTCCATTGTCAGAAAATAAAAACTGCTACATACCTCTATGCAGATTCATCTGCCCGCTGTCCCCTGATCTGAAGTTTACCTCACTCCTCAGATGGCCGAGAACAGCAATATGATCTTAACTACTCCGGCTAAAATCATAGCAAAACTCTGGTAGATTCTTCTTCAAACTCTGCCAGAGAGGTAATAACACACTCCGGTGCTATTTTAAAATAACAAACTTTTGATTGAAGATATAAAACTAAGTATAATCACCATAGTCCTCTCACACATCCTATCTAGTCGTTGGGTGCAAGAGAATGACTGGGAGTGACGTAGAGGGGAGGAGCTATATGCAGCTCTGCTGGGTGAATCCTCTTGCACTTCCTGTTGGGGAGGAGTAATATCCCAGAAGTAATGATGACCCGTGGACTGATCACACTTAACAGAAGAAATTATGTTTTTTATGATGTACATATCAGTATTACATGATCTCATTTACCATTATAATAATGACAGCAAGGGCTATTTATCTGCAAATTAAATGAACGTGTTTTTGACTTTAGCCACTAGATTGCATCATATGGTTAGTGAAGCTTTATCAGGTTCCAGAGGTACTGACTGAGCCTCTCTGTAGGTGAACACGCACATAAACACAACACAGCACTACTTGAAACTAGCGGAACACAATCAAAAGAGACACCAATTAGCTCTCAGTTGTCTGACCCTACATAGCTATGTTTTTCCACAAAGAATACCATGAGAACAAAAAAAATTAGATAATAGGGGAAAACTGGAAAGTTAATTAACACTGTATTCTCTATCTGATTCAGGAAATACAAATGTTGGGTGTCATAAAAACAATTAGCAGTTGTAACAATACATTAAAAACAATTACTATTCTTAAGGTAATGTTGATAATAGTATTGCGCGCCTTGTGCATTCTGGTCAGTGGACAGTCTGTCCCACAAGGAGTTGCTTCCCCGGGTTGTGAACGTTTCCGCACTAGCGCTTGTTTAGTCCCTACAGTCAGAAGCTGCAGCCTTCCATGTGAGACACAGTGAACTTATACAAACTTTATGTAAGTATTATCTATTACTACACAACATATGTGCTGTATAACAGTGTTAGTATTATCTATTACTACACAGCATATAACTATGTGCTGTATAACAGTGTTAGTATTATCTATTACTACACAACATATGTGCTGTATAACAGTGTTAGTATTATCTATTACTACACAACATATGTCCTGTATAACAGTGTTAGTATTATCTATTACTACACAACATATAACTATGTCCTGTATAACAGTGTTAGTATTATCTATTACTACACAACATATGTGCTGTATAACAGTGTTAGCATTATCTATTACTACACAACATATGTGCTGTATAACAGTGTTAGTATTATCTATTACTACACAACATGTAACTATGTGCTGTATAACAGTGTTAGTATTTATATTACTACACAGCATGTAACTATGTGCTGTATAACAGTGTTAGTATTATCTATTACTACACAGCATGTAACTATGTGCTGTATAACAGTGTTAGTATTATCTATTACTACACAGCATGTAACTATGTGCTGTATAACAGTGTTAGTATTATCTATTACTACACAACATATGTGCTGTATAACAGTGTTAGTATTATCTATTACTACACAACATATGTGCTGTATAACAGTGTTAGTATTATCTATTACTACACAACATATGTCCTGTATAACAGTGTTAGTATTATCTATTACTACACAACATATAACTATGTCCTTTATAACAGTGTTAGTATTATCTATTACTACACAACTTATGTGCTGTATAACAGTGTTAGCATTATCTATTACTACACAACATATGTGCTGTATAACAGTGTTAGTATTATCTATTACTACACAACATATGTGCTGTATAACAGTGTTAGTATTATCTATTACTACACAACATATGTGCTGTATAACAGTGTTAGTATTATCTATTACTACACAACATATGTGCTGTATAACAGTGTTAGTATTATCTATTACTACACAACATATGTGCTGTATAACAGTGTTAGAATTATCTATTACTACACAACATATGTGCTGTATAACAGTGTTAGTATTATCTATTACTACACAACATATGTGCTGTATAACAGTGTAGGTATTATATATTACTACACAACATGTAACTATGTGCTGTATAATAGTGTTAGTATTATCTAATACTACACAAAATGTAACTATGTGCTGTATAACAGTGTTACTATTATCTATTACTACACAACATATGTGCTGTATAACAGTGTTAGTATTGTCTATTACTACACAACATATGTGCTGTATAACAGTGTTAGAATTATCTATTACTACACAGCATATGTGCTGTATAACAGTGTTAGTATTATCTATTACTACACAACATATGTGCTGTATAACAGTGTTAGTATTATCTATTACTACACAACATATGTGCTGTATAACAGTGTTAGTATTATCTATTACTACACAACATGTAACTATGTGCTGTATAACAGTGTTAGTATTATCTATTACTACACAACATATGTGCTATATACCAGTGTTAGTATTATCTATTACTACACAACATATGTGCTGTATAACAGTGTTAGAAATATCTATTACTACACAACATATGTGCTGTATAACAGTGTTAGTATTATCTATTACTACACAACATATGTGCTGTATAACAGTGTTAGTATTATCTATTACTACACAACATATGTGCTGTATAACAGTGTTAGTATTATCTATTACTACACAACATTTGTGCTGTATAACAGTGTTAGTATTATCTATTACTACACAACATGTAACCATGTGCTGTATAACAGTGTTAGTATTATCTATTACTACACAGCATGTAACTATGTGCTGTATAACAGTGTTAGTATTTCTATTACTACACAACATGTAACTATGTGCTGTATAACAGTGTTAGTATTATCTATTACTACACAACATAACTATGTGCTGTATAATACTGTTAGTATTTTCTATTACTACACAACATAACTATGTGCTGTATAACAGTGTTAGTATTATCTATTACTACACAACATGTAACTATGTGCTGTATAACAGTGTTAGTATTTTCTATTACTACAGAGCATGTAACTATGTGCTGTATAACAGTGTTAGTATTATCTATTACTACACAATATGTAACTATGTGCTGTATAACAGTGTTAGTATTTTCTATTACTACACAACATAACTATGTGCTGTATAACAGTGTTAGTATTATCTATTACTACACAATATGTAACTATGTGCTGTATAACAGTGTTAGTATTATCTATTACTACACAATATGTAACTATGTGCTGTATAACAGTGTTAGTATTATCTATTACTACACAATATGTAACTATGTGCTGTATAACAGTGTTAGTATTATCTATTACTACACAATATGTAACTATGTGCTGTATAACAGTGTTAGTATTTTCTATTACTACACAACATAACTATGTGCTGTATAACAGTGTTAGTATTATCTATTACTACACAACATGTAACTATGTGCTGTATAACAGTGTTAGTATTTTCTATTACTACAGAGCATGTAACTATGTGCTGTATAACAGTGTTAGTATTATCTATTACTACACAATATGTAACTATGTGCTGTATAACAGTGTTAGTATTTTCTATTACTACAGAGCATGTAACTATGTGCTGTATAATAGTGTTAGTATTTCTATTACTACACAGCATGTAACTATGTGCTGTATAACAGTGTTAGTATTATCTATTACTACACAACATGTAACTATGTGCTGTATAACAGTGTTAGTTTTTTTTATTACTACAGAGCATGTAACTATGTGCTGTATAACAGTGTTAGTTACATATTGTGTAGTAATAGATAATACTATGTGCTGTATAACAGTGTTAGTATTTTCTATTACTACAGAGCATGTAACTATGTGCTGTATAACAGTGTTAGTATTTCTATTACTACACAGCATGTAACTATGTGCTGTATAACAGTGTTAGTATTATCTATTACTACAGAACATATGTGCTGTATAACAGTGTTAGTATTTTCTATTACTACAGAGCATGTAACTGTGTTCTGTATAACAGTGTTAGTATTTATATTACTACACAGCATTTAACTATGTGCTGTATAACAGTGTTAGTATTTTCTATTACTACAGAGCATGTAACTATGTGCTGTATAACAGTGTTAGTATTTCTATTACTACACAGCATGTAACTATGTGCTGTATAACAGTGTTAGTATTATCTATTACTACAGAACATATGTGCTGTATAACAGTGTTAGTATTTTCTATTACTACAGAGCATGTAACACAAGGTGCAGGCTAGTTGTAACCTTACACAATATCTTGCACACAGTAAGATTATTACAATGTGCTGTATAACAGTGTTAGCATCTTCTATTACTACAGAGCATGTAACACAAGGTGCAGGCTAGTTGTAACCTTACACAATATCTTGCACACAGTAAGATTATTACAATGTGCTGTATAACAGTGTTAGTTACATGCTCTGTAGTAATAGAAAATACTAACACTGTTATACAGCACATTGTAATAATCTTACTGTGTGCAAGATATTGTGTAAGGTTACAACTAGCCTGCACCTTGTGTTACATGCGCTGTAGTAATAGATAATACTAACACTGTTATACAGCACATTGTAATAATCTTACTGTGTGCAAGATATTGTGTAAGGTTACAACTAGCCTGCACCTTGTGTTACATGCGCTGTAGTAATAGAAAATACTAACACTGTTATACAGCACATTGTAATAATCTTACTGTGTGCAAGATATTGTGTAAGGTTACAACTAGCCTGCACCTTGTGTTACATGCGCTGTAGTAATAGAAAATACTAACACTGTTATACAGCACATAGTTACATGCTCTGTAGTAATAGAAAATAATATGTGCTGTATAACAGTGTTAGTATTTCTATTACTACACAGCATGTAACTATGTGCTGTATAACAGTGTTAGTATTATCTATTACTACACAGCATGTAACTATGTGCTGTATAACAGTGTTAGTATTTTCTATTACTACAGAGCATGTAACTATGTGCTGTATAACAGTGTTAGTATTATCTATTACTACACAACATGTAACTATGTGCTGTATAACAGTGTTAGTATTTTCTATTACTACAGAGCATGTAACTATGTGCTGTATAACAGTGTTAGTATTTCTATTACTACACAGCATGTAACTATGTGCTGTATAACAGTGTTAGTATTTTCTATTACTACAGAGCATGTAACTATGTGCTGTATAACAGTGTTATAATGATCTATTACTACACAGCATGTAACTATGTGCTGTATAACAGTGTTGGTATTATCTATTACTACAGAACATATGTGCTGTATAACAGTGTTAGTATTATCTATTACTACAGAACATATGTGCTGTATAACAGTGTTAGTATTATCTATTACTACAGAACATATGTGCTGTATAACAGTGTTAGTATTATCTATTACTACAGAACATATGTGCTGTATAACAGTGTTAGTATTATCTATTACTACAGAGCATGTAACTATGTGCTGTATAATAGTGTTAGTATTATCTATTACTACAGCGCATGTAACACAAGGTGCAGGCTAGTTGTAACCTTACACAATATCTTGCACACAGTAAGATTATTACAATGTGCTGTATAACAGTGTTAGTATTTTCTATTACTACAGCGCATGTAACACAAGGTGCAGGCTAGTTGTAACCTTACACAATATCTTGCACACAGTAAGATTATTACAATGTGCTGTATAACAGTGTTAGTATTTTCTATTACTACAGCGCATGTAACACAAGGTGCAGGCTAGTTGTAACCTTACACAATATCTTGCACACAGTAAGATTATTACAATGTGCTGTATAACAGTGTTAGTATTTTCTATTACTACAGCGCATGTAACACAAGGTGCAGGCTAGTTGTAACCTTACACAATATCTTGCACACAGTAAGATTATTACTATGTGCTGTATAACAGTGTTAGTATTTTCTATTACTACAGCGCATGTAACACAAGGTGCAGGCTAGTTGTAACCTTACACAATATCTTGCACACAGTAAGATTATTACAATGTGCTGTATAACAGTGTTAGTATTATCTATTACTACAGCGCATGTAACACAAGGTGCAGGCTAGTTGTAACCTTACACAATATCTTGCACACAGTAAGATTATTACAATGTGCTGTATAACAGTGTTAGTATTATCTATTACTACAGCGCATGTAACACAAGGTGCAGGCTAGTTGTAACCTTACACAATATCTTGCACACAGTAAGATTATTACAATGTGCTGTATAACAGTGTTAGTATTTTCTATTACTACAGCGCATGTAACACAAGGTGCAGGCTAGTTGTAACCTTACACAATATCTTGCACACAGTAAGATTATTACAATGTGCTGTATAACAGTGTTAGCATCTTCTATTACTACAGAGCATGTAACACAAGGTGCAGGCTAGTTGTAACCTTACACAATATCTTGCACACAGTAAGATTATTACAATGTGCTGTATAACAGTGTTAGTATTATCTATTACTACAGAACATATGTGCTGTATAACAGTGTTAGTATTATCTATTACTACAGAACATATGTGCTGTATAACAGTGTTAGTATTATCTATTACTACAGCGCATGTAACACAAGGTGCAGGCTAGTTGTAACCTTACACAATATCTTGCACACAGTAAGATTATTACAATGTGCTGTATAACAGTGTTAGTATTTTCTATTACTACAGCGCATGTAACACAAGGTGCAGGCTAGTTGTAACCTTACACAATATCTTGCACACAGTAAGATTATTACAATGTGCTGTATAACAGTGTTAGTATTTTCTATTACTACAGCGCATGTAACACAAGGTGCAGGCTAGTTGTAACCTTACACAATATCTTGCACACAGTAAGATTATTACAATGTGCTGTATAACAGTGTTAGTATTTTCTATTACTACAGCGCATGTAACACAAGGTGCAGGCTAGTTGTAACCTTACACAATATCTTGCACACAGTAAGATTATTACAATGTGCTGTATAACAGTGTTAGTATTTTCTATTACTACAGCGCATGTAACACAAGGTGCAGGCTAGTTGTAACCTTACACAATATCTTGCACACAGTAAGATTATTACAATGTGCTGTATAACAGTGTTAGTATTTTCTATTACTACAGCGCATGTAACACAAGGTGCAGGCTAGTTGTAACCTTACACAATATCTTGCACACAGTAATATTTTTACAATGTGCTGTATAACAGTGTTAGTATTATCTATTACTACAGCGCATGTAACACAAGGTGCAGGCTAGTTGTAACCTTACACAATATCTTGCACACAGTAAGATTATTACAATGTGCTGTATAACAGTGTTAGTATTATCTATTACTACAGCGCATGTAACACAAGGTGCAGGCTAGTTGTAACCTTACACAATATCTTGCACACAGTAAGATTATTACAATGTGCTGTATAACAGTGTTAGTATTTTCTATTACTACAGCGCATGTAACACAAGGTGCAGGCTAGTTGTAACCTTACACAATATCTTGCACACAGTAAGATTATTACAATGTGCTGTATAACAGTGTTAGCATCTTCTATTACTACAGAGCATGTAACACAAGGTGCAGGCTAGTTGTAACCTTACACAATATCTTGCACACAGTAAGATTATTACAATGTGCTGTATAACAGTGTTAGTATTATCTATTACTACAGAACATATGTGCTGTATAACAGTGTTAGTATTATCTATTACTACAGAACATATGTGCTGTATAACAGTGTTAGTATTATCTATTACTACAGCGCATGTAACACAAGGTGCAGGCTAGTTGTAACCTTACACAATATCTTGCACACAGTAAGATTATTACAATGTGCTGTATAACAGTGTTAGTATTTTCTATTACTACAGAGCATGTAACTATGTGCTGTATAACAGTGTTATAATGATCTATTACTACACAGCATGTAACTATGTGCTGTATAACAGTGTTGGTATTATCTATTACTACAGAACATATGTGCTGTATAACAGTGTTAGTATTATCTATTACTACAGAACATATGTGCTGTATAACAGTGTTAGTATTATCTATTACTACAGAACATATGTGCTGTATAACAGTGTTAGTATTATCTATTACTACAGAACATATGTGCTGTATAACAGTGTTAGTATTATCTATTACTAAAGAGCATGTAACTATGTGCTGTATAATAGTGTTAGTATTATCTATTACTACAGCGCATGTAACACAAGGTGCAGGCTAGTTGTAACCTTACACAATATCTTGCACACAGTAAGATTATTACAATGTGCTGTATAACAGTGTTAGTATTTTCTATTACTACAGCGCATGTAACACAAGGTGCAGGCTAGTTGTAACCTTACACAATATCTTGCACACAGTAAGATTATTACAATGTGCTGTATAACAGTGTTAGTATTTTCTATTACTACAGCGCATGTAACACAAGGTGCAGGCTAGTTGTAACCTTACACAATATCTTGCACACAGTAAGATTATTACAATGTGCTGTATAACAGTGTTAGTATTTTCTATTACTACAGCGCATGTAACACAAGGTGCAGGCTAGTTGTAACCTTACACAATATCTTGCACACAGTAAGATTATTACAATGTGCTGTATAACAGTGTTAGTATTTTCTTTTACTACAGCGCATGTAACACAAGGTGCAGGCTAGTTGTAACCTTACACAATATCTTGCACACAGTAAGATTATTACAATGTGCTGTATAACAGTGTTAGTATTATCTATTACTACAGCGCATGTAACACAAGGTGCAGGCTAGTTGTAACCTTACACAATATCTTGCACACAGTAAGATTATTACAATGTGCTGTATAACAGTGTTAGTATTTTCTATTACTACAGCGCATGTAACACAAGGTGCAGGCTAGTTGTAACCTTACACAATATCTTGCACACAGTAAGATTATTACAATGTGCTGTATAACAGTGTTAGTATTTTCTATTACTACAGCGCATGTAACACAAGGTGCAGGCTAGTTGTAACCTTACACAATATCTTGCACACAGTAAGATTATTACAATGTGCTGTATAACAGTGTTAGCATCTTCTATTACTACAGAGCATGTAACACAAGGTGCAGGCTAGTTGTAACCTTACACAATATCTTGCACACAGTAAGATTATTACAATGTGCTGTATAACAGTGTTAGTATTATCTATTACTACAGAACATATGTGCTGTATAACAGTGTTAGTATTATCTATTACTACAGAACATATGTGCTGTATAACAGTGTTAGTATTATCTATTACTACAGAGCATGTAACACAAGGTGCAGGCTAGTTGTAACCTTACACAATATCTTGCACACAGTAAGATTATTACAATGTGCTGTATAACAGTGTTAGTATTATCTATTACTACAGAACATATGTGCTGTATAACAGTGTTAGTATTATCTATTACTACAGAACATATGTGCTGTATAACAGTGTTAGTATTATCTATTACTACAGAACATATGTGCTGTATAACAGTGTTAGTATTATCTATTACTACAGAACATATGTGCTGTATAACAGTGTTAGTATTATCTATTACTACAGAGCATGTAACTATGTGCTGTATAATAGTGTTAGTATTATCTATTACTACAGCGCATGTAACACAAGGTGCAGGCTAGTTGTAACCTTACACAATATCTTGCACACAGTAAGATTATTACAATGTGCTGTATAACAGTGTTAATATTTTCTATTACTACAGCGCATGTAACACAAGGTGCAGGCTAGTTGTAACCTTACACAATATCTTGCACACAGTAAGATTATTACAATGTGCTGTATAACAGTGTTAGTATTTTCTATTACTACAGCGCATGTAACACAAGGTGCAGGCTAGTTGTAACCTTACACAATATCTTGCACACAGTAAGATTATTACAATGTGCTGTATAACAGTGTTAGTATTTTCTATTACTACAGCGCATGTAACACAAGGTGCAGGCTAGTTGTAACCTTACACAATATCTTGCACACAGTAAGATTATTACAATGTGCTGTATAACAGTGTTAGTATTTTCTATTACTACAGCGCATGTAACACAAGGTGCAGGCTAGTTGTAACCTTACACAATATCTTGCACACAGTAAGATTATTACAATGTGCTGTATAACAGTGTTAGTATTTTCTATTACTACAGCGCATGTAACACAAGGTGCAGGCTAGTTGTAACCTTACACAATATATTGCACACAGTAAGATTATTACAATGTGCTGTATAACAGTGTTAGTATTTTCTATTACTACAGCGCATGTAACACAAGGTGCAGGCTAGTTGTAACCTTACACAATATCTTGCACACAGTAAGATTATTACAATGTGCTGTATAACAGTGTTAGTATTTTCTATTACTGCAGCGCATGTAACACAAGGTGCAGGCTAGTTGTAACCTTACACAATAACAGAATTTATGTTTACCTGATAAATTACTTTCTCCAACGGTGTGTCCGGTCCACGGCGTCATCCTTACTTGTGGGATATTCTCTTCCCCAACAGGAAATGGCAAAGAGCCCAGCAAAGCTGGTCACATGATCCCTCCTAGGCTCCGCCTACCCCAGTCATTCGACCGACGTTAAGGAGGAATATTTGCATAGGAGAAACCATATGGTACCGTGGTGACTGTAGTTAAAGAAAATAAATTATCAGACCTGATTAAAAAAACCAGGGCGGGCCGTGGACCGGACACACCGTTGGAGAAAGTAATTTATCAGGTAAACATAAATTCTGTTTTCTCCAACATAGGTGTGTCCGGTCCACGGCGTCATCCTTACTTGTGGGAACCAATACCAAAGCTTTAGGACACGGATGAAGGGAGGGAACAAATCAGGTCACCTAAATGGAAGGCACCACGGTTTGCAAAACCTTTCTCCCAAAAATAGCCTCAGAAGAAGCAAAAGTATCAAACTTGTAAAATTTGGTAAAAGTGTGCAGTGAAGACCAAGTCGCTGCCCTACATATCTGATCAACAGAAGCCTCGTTCTTGAAGGCCCATGTGGAAGCCACAGCCCTAGTGGAATGAGCTGTGATTCTTTCGGGAGGCTGCCGTCCGGCAGTCTCGTAAGCCAATCTGATGATGCTTTTAATCCAAAAAGAGAGAGAGGTAGAAGTTGCTTTTTGACCTCTCCTTTTACCGGAATAAACAACAAACAAGGAAGATGTTTGTCTAAAATCCTTTGTAGCTTCTAAATAGAATTTTAGAGCGCGAACAACATCCAAATTGTGCAACAAACGTTCCTTCTTTGAAACTGGTTTCGGACACAGAGAAGGTACGATAATCTCCTGGTTAATGTTTTTGTTAGAAACAACTTTTGGAAGAAAACCAGGTTTAGTACGTAAAACCTCCTTATCTGCATGGAACACCAGATAAGGAGGAGAACACTGCAGAGCAGATAATTCTGAAACTCTTCTAGCAGAAGAAATTGCAACTAAAAACAAAACTTTCCAAGATAATAACTTAATATCAACGGAATGTAAGGGTTCAAACGGAACCCCCTGAAGAACTGAAAGAACTAAATTGAGACTCCAAGGAGGAGTCAAAGGTTTGTAAACAGGCTTAATTCTAACCAGAGCCTGAACAAAGGCTTGAACATCTGGCACAGCTGCCAGCTTTTTGTGAAGTAACACAGACAAGGCAGAAATCTGTCCCTTCAGGGAACTTGCAGATAATCCTTTTTCCAATCCTTCTTGAAGGAAGGATAGAATCTTAGGAATCTTAACCTTGTCCCAAGGGAATCCTTTAGATTCACACCAACAGATATATTTTTTCCAAATTTTGTGGTAAATCTTTCTAGTTACAGGCTTTCTGGCCTGAACAAGAGTATCGATAACAGAATCTGAGAACCCTCGCTTCGATAAGATCAAGCGTTCAATCTCCAAGCAGTCAGCTGGAGTGAAACCAGGTTCGGATGTTCGAACGGACCCTGAACAAGAAGGTCTCGTCTCAAAGGTAGCTTCCAAGGTGGAGCCGATGACATATTCACCAGATCTGCATACCAAGTCCTGCGTGGCCACGCAGGAGCTATCAAGATCACCGACGCCCTCTCCTGATTGATCCTGGCTACCAGCCTGGGGATGAGAGGAAACGGCGGGAACACATAAGCTAGTTTGAAGGTCCAAGGTGCTACTAGTGCATCCACTAGAGCCGCCTTGGGATCCCTGGATCTGGACCCGTAGCAAGGAACTTTGAAGTTCTGACGAGAGGCCATCAGATCCATGTCTGGAATGCCCCACAGCTGAGTGACTTGGGCAAAGATTTCCGGATGGAGTTCCCACTCCCCCGGATGCAATGTCTGACGACTCAGAAAATCCGCTTCCCAATTTTCCACTCCTGGGATGTGGATAGCGGACAGGTGGCAGGAGTGAGACTCCGCCCATAGAATGATTTTGGTCACTTCTTCCATCGCTAGGGAACTCCTTGTTCCCCCCTGATGGTTGATGTACGCAACAGTTGTCATGTTGTCTGATTGAAACCGTATGAACTTGGCCCTCGCTAGCTGAGGCCAAGCCTTGAGAGCATTGAATATCGCTCTCAGTTCCAGAATATTTATCGGTAGAAGAGATTCTTCCCGAGACCAAAGACCCTGAGCTTTCAGGGATCCCCAGACCGCGCCCCAGCCCATCAGACTGGCGTCGGTCGTGACAATGACCCACTCTGGTCTGCGGAATGTCATCCCTTGTGACAGGTTGTCCAGGGACAGCCACCAACGGAGTGAGTCTCTGGTCCTCTGATTTACTTGTATCTTCGGAGACAAGTCTGTATAATCCCCATTCCACTGACTGAGCATGCACAGTTGTAATGGTCTTAGATGAATGCGCGCAAAAGGAACTATGTCCATTGCCGCTACCATCAACCCGATCACTTCCATGCACTGAGCTATGGAAGGAAGAGGAACGGAATGAAGTATCCGACAAGAGTCTAGAAGCTTTGTTTTTCTGGCCTCTGTCAGAAATATCCTCATTTCTAAGGAGTCTATTATTGTTCCCAAGAAGGGAACCCTTGTTGACGGAGATAGAGAACTCTTTTCCACGTTCACTTTCCATCCGTGAGATCTGAGAAAGGCCAGGACTATGTCCGTGTGAGCCTTTGCTTGAGGAAGGGACGACGCTTGAATCAGAATGTCGTCCAAATAAGGTACTACAGCAATGCCCCTTGGTCTTAGCACAGCTAGAAGGGACCCTAGTACCTTTGTGAAAATCCTTGGAGCAGTGGCTAATCCGAAAGGAAGCGCCACGAACTGGTAATGCTTGTCCAGGAATGCGAACCTTAGGAACCGATGATGTTCCTTGTGGATAGGAATATGTAGATACGCATCCTTTAAATCCACCGTGGTCATGAATTGACCTTCCTGGATGGAAGGAAGAATAGTTCGAATGGTTTCCATCTTGAACGATGGAACCCTGAGAAACTTGTTTAAGATCTTGAGATCTAAGATTGGTCTGAACGTTCCCTCTTTTTTGGGAACTATGAACAGATTTGAGTAGAACCCCATCCCTTGTTCTCTTAATGGAACAGGATGAATCACTCCCATTTTTAACAGGTCTTCTACACAATGTAAGAATGCCTGTCTTTTTATGTGGTCTGAAGACAACTGAGACCTGTGGAACCTCCCCCTTGGGGGAAGCCCCTTGAATTCCAGAAGATAACCTTGGGAGACTATTTCTAGCGCCCAAGGATCCAGAACATCTCTTGCCCAAGCCTGAGCGAAGAGAGAGAGTCTGCCCCCCACCAGATCCGGTCCCGGATCGGGGGCCAACATTTCATGCTGTCTTGGTAGCAGTGGCAGGTTTCTTGGCCTGCTTTCCCTTGTTCCAGCCTTGCATTGGTCTCCAAGCTGGCTTGGCTTGAGAAGTATTACCCTCTTGCTTAGAGGACGTAGTACTTTGGGCTGGTCCGTTTCTACGAAAGGGACGAAAATTAGGTTTATTTTTTGCCTTGAAAGGCCGATCCTGAGGAAGGGCGTGGCCCTTACCCCCAGTGATATCAGAGATAATCTCTTTCAAGTCAGGGCCAAACAGCGTTTTCCCCTTGAAAGGAATGTTAAGTAGCTTGTTCTTGGAAGACGCATCAGCCGACCAAGATTTCAACCAAAGCGCTCTGCGCGCCACAATAGCAAACCCAGAATTCTTAGCCGCTAACCTAGCCAATTGCAAAGTGGCGTCTAGGGTAAAAGAATTAGCCAATTTGAGAGCATTGATTCTGTCCATAATCTCCTCATAAGGAGGAGAATCACTATCGACCGCCTTTATCAGCTCATCGAACCAGAAACATGCGGCTGTAGCGACAGGGACAACGCATGAAATTGGTTGTAGAAGGTAACCCTGCTGAACAAACATCTTTTTAAGCAAACCTTCTAATTTTTTATCCATAGGATCTTTGAAAGCACAACTATCCTCTATGGGTATAGTGGTGCGTTTGTTTAAAGTGGAAACCGCTCCCTCGACCTTGGGGACTGTCTGCCATAAGTCCTTTCTGGGGTCGACCATAGGAAACAATTTTTTAAATATGGGGGGAGGGACAAAAGGAATACCGGGCCTTTCCCATTCTTTATTAACAATGTCCGCCACCCGCTTGGGTATAGGAAAAGCTTCTGGGAGCCCCGGCACCTCTAGGAACTTGTCCATTTTACATAGTTTCTCTGGGATGACCAACTTGTCACAATCATCCAGAGTGGATAATACCTCCTTAAGCAGAATGCGGAGATGTTCCAACTTAAATTTAAATGTAATCACATCAGGTTCAGCATGTTGAGAAATGTTCCCTGAATCAGTAATTTCTCCCTCAGACAAAACCTCCCTGGCCCCATCAGACTGGGTTAGGGGCCCTTCAGAAACATTATTATCAGCGTCGTCATGCTCTTCAGTATCTAAAACAGAGCAGTCGCGCTTACGCTGATAAGTGTTCATTTTGGCTAAAATGTTTTTGACAGAATTATCCATTACAGCCGTTAATTGTTGCATAGTAAGGAGTATTGGCGCGCTAGATGTACTAGGGGCCTCCTGAGTGGGCAAGACTCGTGTAGACGAAGGAGGGAATGATGCAGTACCATGCTTACTCCCCTCACTTGAGGAATCATCTTGGGCATCATTGTCATTGTCACATAAATCACATTTATTTAAATGAATAGGAATTCTGGCTTCCCCACATTCAGAACACAGTCTATCTGGTAGTTCAGACATGTTAAACAGGCATAAACTTGAAAACAAAGTACAAAAAACGTTTTAAAATAAAACCGTTACTGTCACTTTAAATTTTAAACTGAACACACTTTATTACTGCAATTGCGAAAAAACATGAAGGAATTGTTCAAAATTCACCAAATTTTCACCACAGTGTCTTAAAGCCTTAAAAGTATTGCACACCAAATTTGGAAGCTTTAACCCTTAAAATAACGGAACCGGAGCCGTTTTGAACTTTAACCCCTTTACAGTCCCTGGTATCTGCTTTGCTGAGAACCAACCAAGCCCAAAGGGGAATACGATACCAAATGACGCCTTCAGAAAGTCTTTTCTAAGTATCAGAGCTCCTCTCACATGCGACTGCATGCCATGCCTCTCAAAAACAAGTGCGCAACACCGGCTCGAAAATGAGGCTCTGCCTATGCTTTGGGAAAGCCCCTAAAGAATAAGGTGTCTAAAACTGCCTGCCGATATTATTATATCAAAATACCCAAATAAAATGATTCCTCAAGGCTAAATATGTGTTAATAATGAATCGATTTAGCCCAGAAAAAGTCTACAGTCTTAATAAGCCCTTGTGAAGCCCTTATTTACGATCGTAATAAACATGGCTTACCGGATCCCATAGGGAAAATGACAGCTTCCAGCATTACATCGTCTTGTTAGAATGTGTCATACCTCAAGCAGCAAGAGACTGCTCACTGTTCCCCCAACTGAAGTTAATTGCTCTCAACAGTCCTGTGTGGAACAGCCATGGATTTTAGTGACGGTTGCTAAAATCATTTTCCTCTTACAAACAGAAATCTTCATCTCTTTTCTGTTTCTGAGTAAATAGTACATACCAGCACTATTTCAAAATAACAAACTCTTGATTGAATAATAAAAACTACAGTTAAACACTAAAAAACTCTAAGCCATCTCCGTGGAGATGTTGCCTGTACAACGGCAAAGAGAATGACTGGGGTAGGCGGAGCCTAGGAGGGATCATGTGACCAGCTTTGCTGGGCTCTTTGCCATTTCCTGTTGGGGAAGAGAATATCCCACAAGTAAGGATGACGCCGTGGACCGGACACACCTATGTTGGAGAAATCTTGCACACAGTAAGATTATTACAATGTGCTGTATAACAGTGTTAGCATCTTCTATTACTACAGAGCATGTAACACAAGGTGCAGGCTAGTTGTAACCTTACACAATATCTTGCACACAGTAAGATTATTACAATGTGCTGTATAACAGTGTTAGTATTATCTATTACTACAGAACATATGTGCTGTATAACAGTGTTAGTATTATCTATTACTACAGAACATATGTGCTGTATAACAGTGTTAGTATTATCTATTACTACAGCGCATGTAACACAAGGTGCAGGCTAGTTGTAACCTAACACAATATCTTGCACACAGTAAGATTATTACAATGTACTGTATAACAGTGTTAGTATTTTCTATTATTACAGCGCATGTAACACAAGGTGCAGGCTAGTTGTAACCTTACACAATATCTTGCACACAGTAAGATTATTACAATGTGCTGTATAACAGTGTTAGTATTTTCTATTACTACAGCGCATGTAACACAAGGTGCAGGCTAGTTGTAACCTTACACAATATCTTGCACACAGTAAGATTATTACAATGTGCTGTATAACAGTGTTAGTATTATCCATTACTACAGCGCATGTAACACAAGGTGCAGGCTAGTTGTAACCTTACACAATATCTTGCACACAGTAAGATTATTACAATGTGCTGTATAACAGTGTTAGCATCTTCTATTACTACAGCGCATGTAACACAAGGTGCAGGCTAGTTGTAACCTTACACAATATCTTGCACACAGTAAGATTATTACAATGTGCTGTATAACAGTGTTAGTATTATCTATTACTACAGAACATATGTGCTGTATAACAGTGTTAGTATTATCTATTACTACAGAACATATGTGCTGTATAACAGTGTTAGTATTATCTATTACTACAGAACATATGTGCTGTATAACAGTGTTAGTATTATCTATTACTACAGAACATATGTGCTGTATAACAGTGTTAGTATTATCTATTACTACAGAACATATGTGCTGTATAACAGTGTTAGTATTATCTATTACTACAGAGCATGTAACTATGTGCTGTATAATAGTGTTAGTATTATCTATTACTACAGCGCATGTAACACAAGGTGCAGGCTAGTTGTAACCTTACACAATATCTTGCACACAGTAAGATTATTACAATGTGCTGTATAACAGTGTTAGTATTTTCTATTACTACAGCGCATGTAACACAAGGTGCAGGCTAGTTGTAACCTTACACAATATCTTGCACACAGTAAGATTATTACAATGTGCTGTATAACAGTGTTAGTATTTTCTATTACTACAGCGCATGTAACACAAGGTGCAGGCTAGTTGTAACCTTACACAATTTCTTGCACACAGTAAGATTATTACAATGTGCTGTATAACAGTGTTAGTATTTTCTATTACTACAGCGCATGTAACACAAGGTGCAGGCTAGTTGTAACCTTACACAATATCTTGCACACAGTAAGATTATTACAATGTGCTGTATAATAGTGTTAGTATTATCTATTACTACAGCGCATGTAACACAAGGTGCAGGCTAGTTGTAACCTTACACAATATCTTGCACACAGTAAGATTATTACAATGTGCTGTATAACAGTGTTAGTATTTTCTATTACTACAGCGCATGTAACACAAGGTGCAGGCTAGTTGTAACCTTACACAATATCTTGCACACAGTAAGATTATTACAATGTGCTGTATAACAGTGTTAGTATTATCTATTACTACAGCGCATGTAACACAAGGTGCAGGCTAGTTGTAACCTTACACAATATCTTGCACACAGTAAGATTATTACAATGTGCTGTATAACAGTGTTAGTATTTTCTATTACTACAGCGCATGTAACACAAGGTGCAGGCTAGTTGTAACCTTACACAATATCTTGCACACAGTAAGATTATTACAATGTGCTGTATAACAGTGTTAGTATTATCTATTACTACAGCGCATGTAACACAAGGTGCAGGCTAGTTGTAACCTTACACAATATCTTGCACACAGTAAGATTATTACAATGTGCTGTATAACAGTGTTAGTATTTTCTATTACTACAGCGCATGTAACACAAGGTGCAGGCTAGTTGTAACCTTACACAATATCTTGCACACAGTAAGATTATTACAATGTGCTGTATAACAATAGTTTGCACACAGTAAGATTATTACAATGTGCTGTATAACAATAGTTTGCACACCATATGCCACTGTAATACGGACACATACCTGCACCTCTCCGAGTCGTTCCAGCTGTTCTCGCATTCGGTTTCTTTTATTTGTTACTTCATGCTCTAACTTGTCATATTCTTTCCATGCTCTTTCAAGTTCCTGTGACAAATGACGATAGAACCTTAATATTTATGTATCTGAGTGTAACCCAGAGCAGAAGAATTACACAACTCAAGCAGCAGATACAAATGAGACAGTAACCATTTAATAAAGTCTGGTCTGCCTGTCCATATGACTAGGTATAAAATGTCAAAGGCACTTTTCAATAGCAAAATACTAGAATTCTTGGCTCAAGATCAAAAAATCCCTAGTAAATTGTAAATTTACCATGAAATATATAATATACATATAACATAATGTATGCTTAAAGGGACAGTATACACTAATTTTTATATAACTGCATGTAATAGAATCTGCTATAAAGAATAATATGCACAGATACCGATATAAAAATCCAGTAAAGGCAAGATCCTTAAAAGGGCCAAATAGTGTGATCAACAAGAAGAAGGGAGTTTACGCAATACTGGCTTTATTGGAAAATATCAACCGCTTACTGCTGTGGCTCTTGACACCTCTCGACACGTGCTGAGGAGGCCGTTCTGTAAATCCTCCCTCTGTAACACAACTGTCTGGATGGCTGTGGGATTGTCGGCATTCATTTCTATTTCCTGGCTGACTGACAGCAGTGCTTGCTCGAGTGTGTACTGATGGAATACAAAGAGTTAGCGTCTCAATGTGTCGCTTTATGCAGAGAGCACCATTGTACTCATTCACTAACAAGTGTAGAACTTACCTTCTCCTTGTGTAACTGCTGGAGCTTCTTTTCCAAAGCCTGCACCACTTTGTCTTGCTCACACAACCTGCTGAGGATGGCCTAGTTGGGAAGAAACATTGTCGCAGTAAGTCAAGTAGCATGCATAGCCGAACCAAACCCCTAGCTGCCTGAGCACTCAAATGTCTGCCTGCGCCGAGCGTGCACATGTCTTTAAACTTTCAGGATTTAAATAGGGCATGTCATTTTAAACAACTTTCCAATTTACTTTTATCATCAATTTTGCTTTGCTCTCTTGGTATTCTTTATTGAAAGCTAAACCTAGGAGGTTCATATGCAAATTTCTAAACCCTTGAAGGCCGCCTCTTATCTGAATGCATCTTGACATTTTTTTACAACTAGAGGGTGTTAGTTCATGTTTGCCATATAGATAACATTTTGCTTACACCCGTGGAGTTACCTAGGAATCAGCACTGATTGACTAAAATGCAATTCTGTCAAAAGAACTGATATTAGGGGGGCATTCTACAGAGGCTTAGATACAAGGTAATCACAGAGGTAAAAAGTATATTAATATAACTGAGATAAGGAGCAGTCTGCAAAGGGTTAGATACAAGATAATCACATAGGTAAAAAGTATATTAATATAACTGAGATAAGGAGCAGTCTGCAGAGGCTTAGATACAAGGTAATCACAGAGGTAAAAAGTATATTAATATAACTGAGATAAGGAGCAGTCTGCAAAGGGTTAGATACAAGATAATCACAGAGGTAAAAAGTATATTAATATAACTGAGATAAGGAGCAGTCTACAGAGGCTTAGATACAAGGTAATCACAGAGGTAAAACGTATATTAATATAACTGAGATAAGGAGCAGTCTACAGAGGCTTAGATACAGGGTAATCACAGAAGTAAAAAGTGTATTAATATAACTGAGATAAGGATCAGTCTGCAGAGGCTTAGATACAGGGTAATCACAGAGGTAAAAAGTGTATTAATATAACTGAGATAAGGAACAGTCTGCAGAGGCTTAGATACAAGGTAATCACAGAGGTAAAAAGTATATTAATATAACTGAGATAAGGATCAGTCTGCAGAGGCTTAGATACAGGGTAATCACAGAGGTAAAAAGTATATTAATATAACTGAGATAAGGAGCAGTCTGCAGAGGCTTAGATACAAGGTAATCACAGAGGTAAAGCGTATATTAATATAACTGAGATAAGGAGCAGTCTACAGAGGCTTAGATACAGGGTAATCACAGAAGTAAAAAGTGTATTAATATAACTGAGATAAGGAAGCAGTCTGCAGAGGCTTAGATACAAGGTAATCACAGAGGTAAAAAGTGTATTAATATAACTGAGATAAGGAACAGTCTGCAGAGGCTTAGATACAAGGTAATCACAGAGGTAAAAAGTATATTAATATAACTGAGATAAGGAGCAGTCTGCAGAGGCTTAGATACAAGGTAATCACAGAGGTAAAAAGTATATTAATATAACTGAGATAAGGATCAGTCTGCAGAGGCTTAGATACAGGGTAATCACAGAGGTAAAAAGTATATTAATATAACTGAGATAAGGAGCAGTCTGCAGAGGGTTAGATACAAGGTAATCACAGATTTAAAAAGTATATTAATATAACTGAGATAAGGAGCAGTCTGCAGAGGCTTAGATACAGGGTAATCACAGAGGTAAAAAGTAACAGAATTTATGTTTACCTGATAAATTACTTTCTCCAACGGTGTGTCCGGTCCACGGCGTCATCCTTACATGTGGGATATTCTCTTCCCCAACAGGAAATGGCAAAGAGCCCAGCAAAGCTGGTCACATGATCCCTCCTAGGCTCCGCCTTCCCCAGTCATTCGACCGACGTAAAGGAGGAATATTTGCATAGGAGAAATCATATGATACCGTGGTGACTGTAGTTAGAGAAAATAAATCATCAGACCTGATTAAAAAACCAGGGCGGGCCGTGGACCGGACACACCGTTGGAGAAAGTAATTTATCAGGTAAACATAAATTCTGTTTTCTCCAACATAGGTGTGTCCGGTCCACGGCGTCATCCTTACTTGTGGGAACCAATACCAAAGCTTTAGGACACGGATGATGGGAGGGAGCAAATCAGGTCACCTAGATGGAAGGCACCACGGCTTGCAAAACCTTTCTCCCAAAAATAGCCTCAGAAGAAGCAAAAGTATCAAATTTGTAAAATTTGGTAAAAGTGTGCAGTGAAGACCAAGTCGCTGCCTTACATATCTGATCAACAGAAGCCTCGTTATTGAAGGCCCATGTGGAAGCCACAGCCCTAGTGGAATGAGCTGTGATTCTTTCAGGAGGCTGCCGTCCGGCAGTCTCATAAGCCAATCTGATGATGCTTTTAAGCCAAAAAGAGAGAGAGGTAGAAGTTGCTTTTTGACCTCTCCTTTTACCAGAATAAACAACAAACAAGGAAGATGTTTGTCTGAAATCCTTTGTAGCCTCTAAATAGAACTTTAGAGCACGAACTACATCCAAATTGTGCAACAAACGTTCCTTCTTTGAAACTGGATTCGGACACAAAGAAGGCACAACTATCTCCTGGTTAATATTTTTGTTAGAAACAACTTTCGGAAGAAAACCAGGTTTAGTACGCAAAACCACCTTATCTGCATGGAACACCAGATAAGGAGGAGAACACTGCAGAGCAGATAACTCTGAAACTCTTCTAGCAGAAGAAATTGCAACCAAAAACAAAACTTTCCAAGATAATAACTTAATATCTACGGAATGTAAGGGTTCAAACGGAACCCCTTGAAGAACTGAAAGAACTAAATTGAGACTCCAAGGAGGAGTCAAAGGTTTGTAAACAGGCTTGATTCTAACCAGAGCCTGAACAAAAGCCTGAACATCTGGCACAGCCGCCAGCTTCTTGTGAAGTAAAACAGATAAAGCAGAAATCTGTCCCTTCAAAGAACTTGCAGATAATCCTTTCTCCAAACCCTCTTGTAGAAAGGATAGAATCTTAGGAATTTTTACCCTGTTCCATGGGAATCCTTTCGATTCGCACCAACAGATATATTTTTTCCATACTTTATGGTAAATTTTTCTAGTTACAGGCTTTCTAGCCTGAATAAGAGTATCAATGACAGAATCTGAGAACCCACGCTTTGATAAAATCAAGCGTTCAATCTCCAAGCAGTCAGTTGGAGTGATGCCAGATTCGGATGTTCGAACGGACCTTGAACAAGAAGGTCCCGTCTCAAAGGTAGCTTCCATGGTGGAGCCGATGACATATTCACCAGGTCTGCATACCAAGTTCTGCGTGGCCACGCAGGAGCTATCAAGATCACCGAAGCCCTCTCCTGATTGATCCTGGCTACCAGCCTGGGAATGAGAGGAAACAGTGGGAACACATAAGCTAGGTTGAAGGTCCAGGGCGCTACTAGTGCATCTACTAGAGTCGCCTTGGGATCCCTGGATCTGGACCCGTAGCAAGGAACCTTGAAGTTCTGACGAGACGCCATCAGATCCATGTCTGGAATGCCCCATAATTGAGTTATTTGGGCAAAGATTTCCGGATGGAGTTCCCACTCCCCCGGATGAAATGTCTGACGACTCAGAAAATCCGCTTCCCAATTTTCCACTCCTGGGATGTGGATTGCAGACAAGTGGCAGGACTGAAGCTACGCCCATTGAATTACTTTGGTCACTTCTTCCATCGCCAGGGAACTCCTTGTTCCCCCCTGATGGTTGATATATGCAACAGTCGTCATGTTGTCTGATTGAAACCTTATGAATTTGGCCTTTGCTAGTTGAGGCCAAGCCTTGAGAGCATTGAATATCGCTCTCAGTTCCAGAATGTTTATCGGGAGAAGAGATTCTTCCCGAGACCATAGACCCTGAGCTTTAAGGTGTTTCCAGACCGCGCCCCAGCCCACCAGGCTGGCGTCGGTCGTTACAATGACCCACTCTGGTCTTCTGAAGCTCATCCCTTGGGACAGGTTGTCCAGGGTCAGCCACCAACGGAGTGAATCTCTGGTCCTCTGATCTACTTGGATCGTCGGGGACAAATCTGTATAATCCCCATTCCACTGTCTGAGCATGCACAGTTGTAATGGTCTTAGATGAATTCGCGCAAAAGGAACTATGTCCATTGCCGCAACCATCAAACCTATTACTTCCATGCACTGCGCTATGGAAGGAAGAAGAACAGAATGAAGTACTTGACAAGAGCTTAGAAGTTTTGATTTTCTGGCTTCTGTCAGAAAAATCTTCATTTCCAAGGAGTCTATTATTGTTCCTAAGAAGGGAACTCTTGTTGACGGGAATAGAGAACTTTTTTCTACGTTCACTTTCCACCCGTGAGATCTGAGAAAGGCTAGGACAATGTCCGTATGAGCCTTTGCTTGTAGCAGAGACGACGCTTGAATCAGTATGTCGTCCAAGTAGGGTACTACTGCAATGCCCCTTGGTCTTAGCACCGCTAGAAGGGACCCTAGTACCTTTGTGAAAATTCTTGGAGCAGTGGCTAGTCCGAATGGGAGTGCCACAAACTGGTAATGCTTGTCCAGAAAGGCGAATCTTAGGAACCGATGATGTTCCTTGTGGATAGGAATATGTAGATACGCATCCTTTAAATCCACCGTGGTCATGAATTGACCTTCCTGGATGGTAGGAAGAATTGTCCGAATGGTTTCCATCTTGAACGATGGGACCTTGAGAAATTTGTTTAGGATCTTGAGATCCAAAATTGGCCTGAATGTTCCCTCTTTTTTGGGAACTATGAACAGATTGGAGTAAAACCCCATCCCTTGTTCTCCTAATGGAACAGGATGAATCACTCCCATTTTTAACAGGTCTTCTACACAATGTAAGAATGCCTGTCTTTTTATTTGGTCTGAAGACAATTGAGACCTGTGGAACCTTCCCCTTGGAGGTAGTTCCTTGAATTCCAGGAGATAACCTTGAGAAACTATTTCTAGCGCCCAAGGATCCTGAACATCTCTTGCCCAAGCCTGAGCGAAGAGAGAGAGTCTGCCCCCACCAGATCCGGTCCCGGATCGGGGGCCAGCGTCTCATGCTGTCTTAGTAGCGGTAGCGGGCTTCTTGGCCTGCTTACCCTTGTTCCAGCCTTGCATCGGTCTCCAGGCTGGCTTGGTTTGAGAAGAATTACCCTCTTGCTTAGAGGATGTAGAATTTGAGGCTGGTCCGTTTCTGCGAAAGGGACGAAAATTTGTTTTATTTTTAGCCTTAAAAGACCTATCCTGAGGAAGGGCGTGGCCCTTTCCCCCAGTGATGTCTGAAATAATCTCTTTCAAGTCAGGGCCAAACAGCGTTTTCCCCTTGAAAGGGATGTTAAGCAATCTGTTCTTGGAGGACACATCCGCTGACCAAGACTTCAGCCAAAGCGCTCTGCGCGCCACAATAGCAAAACCTGAATTTTTCGCCGCTAATCTAGCTAACTGCAAAGTGGCGTCTAAGGTAAAAGAGTTAGCCAACTTAAGTGCTTGAACTCTGTCCATAACCTCCTCATAAGAAGATGCTTGATTGAGCGACTTTTCTAGTTCCTCGAACCAGAAACACGCTGCTGTAGTGACAGGAACAATGCATGAAATTGGTTGTAGAAGGTAACCTTGCTGAACAAACATCTTTTTAAGCAAACCCTCTAATTTTTTATCCATAGGATCTTTGAAAGCACAGCTATCTTCTATAGGGATAGTGGTGCGTTTGTTTAGAGTAGAAACCGCCCCCTCGACCTTGGGGACTGTCTGCCATAAGTCCTTCCTGGGGTCGACCATAGGAAATAATTTCTTAAATATAGGGGGAGGGACAAAAGGTATGCCGGGCCTTTCCCATTCTTTATTTACAATGTCCGCCACCCGCTTGGGTATAGGAAAAGCTTCGGGGGGCACCGGGACCTCTAAGAACCTGTCCATCTTACATAATTTCTCTGGAATGACCAAATTGTCACAATCATCCAGAGTAGATAACACCTCCTTAAGCAGAGCGCGGAGATGTTCCAATTTAAATTTAAATGTAATAACGTCAGGTTCAGCTTGTTGAGAAATTTTTCCTGAATCTGAAATTTCTCCCTCAGACAAAACCTCCCTAGCCCCTTCAGACTGGTGTAAGGGCATGTCAGAACCATTATCATCAGCGTCCTCATGCTCTTCAGTATCTAAAACAGAGCAGTCGCGCTTTCGCTGATAAGTGGGCATTTTGGCTAAAATGT